>NC_048580.1:71648897-71678897 GCF_013265735.2 Oncorhynchus mykiss | reverse complement strand
GAGTTAGTTAACAGTATTGTCCTATAGTACAGGGAGTTAGTTAACGGTATTGTCCTATAGTACAGGGAGTTAGTTAACGGTATTGTCCTATAGTACAGGGAGTTAGGTAACAGTATTGTCCTATAGTACAGGGAGTTAGGTAACAGTATTGTCCTATAGTACAGGGAGTTAGGTAACAGTATTGTCCTATAGTACAGGGAGTTAGCTAACAGTATTGTCCTATAGTACAGGGAGTTGGGTAACAGTATTGACCTATAGTACAGGGAGTTAGGTAACAGTATTGACCTATAGTACAGGGAGTTAGTTAACAGTATTGTCCTATAGTACAGGGAGTTGGGTAACAGTATTGACCTATAGTACAGGGAGTTAGTTAACAGTATTGTCCTATAGTACAGGGAGTTGGGTAACAGTATTGTCCTATAGTACAGGGAGTTGGGTAACAGTATTGACATATAGTACAGGGAGTTAGTTAACAGTATTGACCTATAGTACAGGGAGTTGGGTAACGGTATTGTCCTATAGTACAGAGAGTTAGGTAACAGTATTGTCCTATAGTGCAGGGAGTTGGGTAACAGTATTGTCCTATAGTACAGGGAGTTAGTTAACAGTATTGACCTATAGTACAGGGAGTTAGTTAACAGTATTGACCTATAGTACAGGGAGTTGGGTAACAGTATTGACCTATAGTACAGGGAGTTAGGTAACAGTATTATATGGTATTGTGATAAATATAGTCTACCTAATTCCCCTGAACTAAGACGCCACTACTCTCTAACTTTAGACATAACAACCTTTCAAATTTGCTGGGGAACGTGACTTGAGTTACTTTAATTAAGCTTTTGGTGGGGAATAGCTTTGTCTTGCGGGGCAAGAGGAAATTAGAGTATTTTTGGAGGGAAACTATATTTTCGGAGCTATATTTATTTACATGTTCTATATGTGGTTCTGTTGGTGGAGGGTTGATGTCATATGTTATGTGTGTTAGAAATGGTCCCACATCCAGTCTGTAAACTGAATTCATCCAGAGTCACAGATTTGACATTTCAAAACTGCTTGATGTTGTTTGTGTCCCTACTGCCTCTGATCTGGAGGACTCACTAAACAGAGAACCTCCCTGGTCATCCCTACTACCTCTGATCTGGAGGACTCACTAAACAGAGAACCTCCCTGGTCATCCCTACTGCCTCTGATCTGGAGGACTCACTAAACAGAGAACCTCCCTGGTCATCCCTACTGCCTCTGATCTGGAGGACTCACTAAACAGAGAACCTCCCTGGTCATCCCTACTGTCTCTGATCTGGAGGACTCACTAAACAGAGAACCTCCCTGGTCATCCCTACTGTCTCTGATCTGGAGGACTCACTAAACAGAGAACCTCCCTGGTCATCCCTACTGCCTCTGATCTGGAGGACTCACTAAACAGAGAGCCTCCCTGGTCATCCCTACTGTCTCTGATCTGGAGGACTCACTAAACATAGAACCTCCCTGGTCATCCCTACTGTCTCTGATCTGGAGGACTCACTAAACAGAGAACCTCCCTGGTCATCCCTACTGTCTCTGATCTGGAGGACTCACTAAACAGAGAACATCCCTGGTCATCCCTACTGTCTCTGATCTGGAGGACTCACTAAACAGAGAACCTCCCTGGTCATCCCTACTGCCTCTGATCTGGAGGACTCACTAAACAGAGAACCTCCCTGGTCATCCCTACTGCCTCTGATCTGGAGGACTCACTAAACAGAGAACATCCCTGGTCATCCCTACTGCCTCTGATCTGGAGGACTC
The DNA here is from genome assembly GCF_013265735.2 of Oncorhynchus mykiss. Lineage (NCBI taxonomy): Eukaryota > Metazoa > Chordata > Actinopteri > Salmoniformes > Salmonidae > Oncorhynchus > Oncorhynchus mykiss. Next base: position 71,677,112 of record NC_048580.1, on the reverse strand, counting down.
ACTAAACAGAGAACCTCCCTGGTCATCCCTACTGTCTCTGATCTGGAGGACTCACTAAACAGAGAACCTCCCTGGTCATCCCTACTGCCTCTGATCTGGAGGACTCACTAAACAGAGAACCTCCCTGGTCATCCCTACTGTCTCTGATCTGGAGGACTCACTAAACAGAGAACCTCCCTGGTCATCCCTACTGCCTCTGATCTGGAGGACTCACTAAACAGAGAACCTCCCTGGTCATCCCTACTGCCTCTGATCTGGAGGACTCACTAAACAGAGAACCTCCCTGGTCATCCCTACTGCCTCTGATCTGGAGGACTCACTAAACAGAGAACCTCCCTGGTCATCCCTACTGCCTCTGATCTGGAGGACTCACTAAACAGAGAATCTCCCTGGTCATCCCTACTGCCTCTGATCTGGAGGACTCACTAAACAGAGAACCTCCCGGGTCATCCCTACTGCCTCTGATCTGGAGGATTCACTAAACAGAGAACCTCCCTGGTCATCCCTACTGCCTCTGATCTGGAGGACTCACTAAACAGAGAACCTCCCTGGTCATCCCTACTGTCTCTGATCTGGAGGACTCACTAAACAGAGAACCTCCCTGGTCATCCCTACTGCCTCTGATCTGGAGGACTCACTAAACAGAGAACCTCCCTGGTCATCCCTACTGCCTCTGATCTGGAGGACTCACTAAACAGAGAACCTCCCTAGTCATCCCTACTGCCTCTGATCTGGAGGACTCACTAAACAGAGAACCTCCCTGGTCATCCCTACTGCCTCTGATCTGGAGGACTCACTAAACAGAGAATCTCCCTGGTCATCCCTACTGCCTCTGATCTGGAGGACTCACTAAACAGAGAACCTCCCGGGTCATCCCTACTGCCTCTGATCTGGAGGATTCACTAAACAGAGAACCTCCCTGGTCATCCCTACTGCCTCTGATCTGGAGGACTCACTAAACAGAGAACCTCCCTGGTCATCCCTACTGTCTCTGATCTGGAGGACTCACTAAACAGAGAACCTCCCTGGTCATCCCTACTGCCTCTGATCTGGAGGACTCACTAAACAGAGAACCTCCCTGGTCATCCCTACTGTCTCTGATCTGGAGGACTCACTAAACAGAGAACCTCCCTGGTCATCCCTACTGCCTCTGATCTGGAGGACTCACTAAACAGAGAACCTCCCTGGTCATCCCTACTGCCTCTGATCTGGAGGACTCACTAAACAGAGAACCTCCCTGGTCATCCCTACTGCCTCTGATCTGGAGGACTCACTAAACAGAGAACCTCCCTGGTCATCCCTACTGCCTCTGATCTGGAGGACTCACTAAACAGAGAATCTCCCTGGTCATCCCTACTGCCTCTGATCTGGAGGACTCACTAAACAGAGAACCTCCCGGGTCATCCCTACTGCCTCTGATCTGGAGGACTCACTAAACAGAGAACCTCCCTGGTCATCCCTACTGTCTCTGATCTGGAGGACTCACTAAACAGAGAACCTCCCTGGTCATCCCTACTGTCTCTGATCTGGAGGACTCACTAAACAGAGAACCTCCCTGGTCATCCCTACTGCCTCTGATCTGGAGGACTCACTAAACAGAGAACCTCCCTGGTCATCCCTACTGTCTCTGATCTGGAGGACTCACTAAACAGAGAACATCCCTGGTCATCCCTACTGTCTCTGATCTGGAGGACTCACTAAACAGAGAACCTCCCTGGTCATCCCTACTGCCTCTGATCTGGAGGACTCACTAAACAGAGAACCTCCCTGGTCATCCCTACTGCCTCTGATCTGGAGGACTCACTAAACAGAGAACATCCCTGGTCATCCCTACTGCCTCTGATCTGGAGGACTCACTAAACAGAGAACCTCCCTGGTCATCCCTACTGTCTCTGATCTGGAGGACTCACTAAACAGAGAACCTCCCTGGTCATCCCTACTGCCTCTGATCTGGAGGACTCACTAAACAGAGAACCTCCCTGGTCATCCCTACTGCCTCTGATCTGGAGGACTCACTAAACAGAGAACCTCCCTGGTCATCCCTACTGCCTCTGATCTGGAGGACTCACTAAACAGAGAACCTCCCTGGTCATCCCTACTGCCTCTGATCTGGAGGACTCACTAAACAGAGAATCTCCCTGGTCATCCCTACTGCCTCTGATCTGGAGGACTCACTAAACAGAGAACCTCCCGGGTCATCCCTACTGCCTCTGATCTGGAGGACTCACTAAACAGAGAACCTCCCTGGTCATCCCTACTGTCTCTGATCTGGAGGACTCACTAAACAGAGAACCTCCCTGGTCATCCCTACTGTCTCTGATCTGGAGGACTCACTAAACAGAGAACCTCCCTGGTCATCCCTACTGCCTCTGATCTGGAGGACTCACTAAACAGAGAACCTCCCTGGTCATCCCTACTGTCTCTGATCTGGAGGACTCACTAAACAGAGAACATCCCTGGTCATCCCTACTGTCTCTGATCTGGAGGACTCACTAAACAGAGAACCTCCCTGGTCATCCCTACTGCCTCTGATCTGGAGGACTCACTAAACAGAGAACCTCCCTGGTCATCCCTACTGCCTCTGATCTGGAGGACTCACTAAACAGAGAACATCCCTGGTCATCCCTACTGCCTCTGATCTGGAGGACTCACTAAACAGAGAACCTCCCTGGTCATCCCTACTGTCTCTGATCTGGAGGACTCACTAAACAGAGAACCTCCCTGGTCATCCCTACTGCCTCTGATCTGGAGGACTCACTAAACAGAGAACCTCCCTGGTCATCCCTACTGCCTCTGATCTGGAGGACTCACTAAACAGAGAACCTCCCTGGTCATCCCTACTGCCTCTGATCTGGAGGACTCACTAAACAGAGAACCTCCCTGGTCATCCCTACTGCCTCTGATCTGGAGGACTCACTAAACAGAGAATCTCCCTGGTCATCCCTACTGCCTCTGATCTGGAGGACTCACTAAACAGAGAACCTCCCGGGTCATCCCTACTGCCTCTGATCTGGAGGATTCACTAAACAGAGAACCTCCCTGGTCATCCCTACTGCCTCTGATCTGGAGGACTCACTAAACAGAGAACCTCCCTGGTCATCCCTACTGCCTCTGATCTGGAGGACTCACTAAACAGAGAACCTCCCTGGTCATCCCTACTGCCTCTGATCTGGAGGACTCACTAAACAGAGAACCTCCCTGGTCATCCCTACTGCCTCTGATCTGGAGGACTCACTAAACAGAGAACCTCCCTGGTCATCCCTACTGCCTCTGATCTGGAGGACTCACTAAACAGAGAACCTCCCTGGTCGTCCCTACTGCCTCTGATCTGGAGGACTCACTAAACAGAGAACATCCCTGGTCGTCCCTACTGCCTCTGATCTGGAGGACTCACTAAACAGAGAACCTCTCTGGTCATCCCTACTGCCTCTGATCTGGAGGACTCACTAAACAGAGAACCTCCCTGGTCATCCCTACTGCCTCTGATCTGGAGGACTCACTAAACAGAGAACCTCCCTGGTCATCCCTACTGCCTCTGATCTGGAGGACTCACTAAACAGAGAACCTCCCTGGTCATCCCTACTGCCTCTGATCTGGAGGACTCACTAAACAGAGAACCTCCCTGGTCATCCCTACTGCCTCTGATCTGGAGGACTCACTAAACAGAGAACCTCCCTGGTCATCCCTACTGCCTCTGATCTGGAGGACTCACTAAACAGAGAACCTCCCTGGTCATCCCTACTGCCTTTGATCTGGTGGACTCACTAAACAGAGAACCTCCCTGGTCATCCCTACTGCCTCTGATCTGGCGGACTCACTAAACAGAGAACCTCCCTGGTCATCCCTACTGCCTCTGATCTGGAGGACTCACTAAACAGAGAACCTCCCTGGTCATCCCTACTGCCTCTGATCTGGAGGACTCACTAAACAGAGAACCTCCCTGGTCATCCCTACTGCCTCTGATCTGGAGGACTCACTAAACAGAGAACCTCCCTGGTCATCCCTACTGCCTCTGATCTGGAGGACTCACTAAACAGAGAATCTCCCTGGTCATCCCTACTGCCTCTGATCTGGAGGACTCACTAAACAGAGAACCTCCCGGGTCATCCCTACTGCCTCTGATCTGGAGGATTCACTAAACAGAGAACCTCCCTGGTCATCCCTACTGCCTCTGATCTGGAGGACTCACTAAACAGAGAACCTCCCTGGTCATCCCTACTGCCTCTGATCTGGAGGACTCACTAAACAGAGAACCTCCCTGGTCATCCCTACTGCCTCTGATCTGGAGGACTCACTAAACAGAGAACCTCCCTGGTCATCCCTACTGCCTCTGATCTGGAGGACTCACTAAACAGAGAACCTCCCTGGTCATCCCTACTGCCTCTGATCTGGAGGACTCACTAAACAGAGAACCTCCCTGGTCGTCCCTACTGCCTCTGATCTGGAGGACTCACTAAACAGAGAACATCCCTGGTCGTCCCTACTGCCTCTGATCTGGAGGACTCACTAAACAGAGAACCTCTCTGGTCATCCCTACTGCCTCTGATCTGGAGGACTCACTAAACTGAGAACCTCCCTGGTCATCCCTACTGCCTCTGATCTGGAGGACTCACTAAACAGAGAACCTCCCTGGTCATCCCTACTGCCTCTGATCTGGAGGACTCACTAAACAGAGAACCTCCCTGGTCATCCCTACTGCCTCTGATCTGGAGGACTCACTAAACAGAGAACCTCCCTGGTCATCCCTACTGCCTCTGATCTGGAGGACTCACTAAACAGAGAACCTCCCTGGTCATCCCTACTGCCTCTGATCTGGAGGACTCACTAAACAGAGAACCTCCCTGGTCATCCCTACTGCCTTTGATCTGGTGGACTCACTAAACAGAGAACCTCCCTGGTCATCCCTACTGCCTCTGATCTGGCGGACTCACTAAACACATGCTTCGTTTGTAAATTATGTCTGAGTGTTGGAGCATGTCCCTGTGGCTATCCGTAAATTAAAAAAAACAAGAAAATTATGCTGTCTGGTTTGCTTAATATAAGGAATTTGAAATTATTTATACTTTTACTTTTGATACCTAAGTATATTTAAAACCAAATACTTGAAAACTTTTACTCAAGTAGTATTTTACTGGGTGATTTTAACTTTTACTTTAGTCGTTTTCTATTGTCTATATTTGGCTGTAGAATACAAATGTAATGAATTGAGATAAAGGTTGTGGCTCATTTATAGAGCAAATATAACCAAATAGTCAGTTCATCTGAGGGCCAAAACAGAGAGACTGCTGAGATCATTTGGTTGTGCGGTGCTGAGGAGTGTTTTCTCGGCTCACACAGGAGTAATAAAGGCTTAGTTCAAACATTTTGTGCATTTTTTTTCTTTCTCCAAACATAAAAAAAAGAAACGTTTTAGGATAATGTTTTTTTTTTAAGGGGTGCTGCTGCAACTTCAGCATCCCTACCTCCTGCGGCTTTGCATTAGAGAACCACAGCTGTAACCCTGGTGCCCTCTATCTGTGGGCTGATATACCCTTTTAACACTACTGAGCAGAACCTGCTTGAATTACCTCTAATTCCCAGCAGAGGGCAGTCTGTTATTAGGACCCACAGTGGGACTCACAACACTAAGAAGTAACAGCAAGCCTTCTGAGCAGCATGTACAGTATGGAGGAAGGTGGAAGGTAAGCTATCTCCAAGAGTCAAAAACAAAACGACCAAACAAACGTCTTTAAGAAGGACTTTAACAGGCAGTATCACAACCGGCCGTGATTGGGAGTCCCATAGGGCGGTACACAATTTGGCCCAGCGTCGTCCGGGTTTGGCCGGTGTAGGCCGTCATTGTAAATAATAATTTGTTGTTAACTGACTTGCATAGTTAAATAAAGGTAATATATATATATATATATATATATATATATATATATATATATATATATATATATATATATATATATATTATTAAAAAGTATATATGTTTATTTTGTTTTGGTTCATAAGCCATCTGTGTACAATACAAGGTGGAGGGCATTTTTATCCTAAACAAGGACATCATTAGGATACAAGTTGCAACTAAAGTCTGACTAGGTGTGAGAGAAGTCATTCACTTTGGAATAAAGGACTTTAAGTTAACCTCAGAAAGAATGTGAACAACAAACAAGATGGTTGAGAAAGGAGAAAGGTAGAATTCCCCCCTCCTCTCCCTCTTCTCCCTCCCGTGGAACTGTAGTTTCTGGTTGGTTTCTAAACCCACATTAATGGAGCCAACAGGTCAGTTGAGAGAAAGGTCACCGTTTCCTTTCCTTGGTGCTCTAATGATACGTCGAAAGTAGTGCACTGTGAAGGGAGTAGGGTGCCATTTGAGACGCTTCACTAATGTGAAGGGCTGTAGCTATTTCCTCATCCTCTTATCTATACTCTTGACCTTAACACGATATCCACCCAGAAGAAGAAGGACTTCAACACGATATCCACTCTCACCCAGAAACAGGACTTCAACACGATATCCACTCTCACCCAGAAACAGGACTTCAACAGGATCTCCACCCTCACCCAGAAACAGGACTTCAACAGGATCTCCACTCTCACCCAGAAACAGGACTTCAACACGATATCCACTCTCACCCAGAAACAGAAGTACTTTAACACGATATCACCCAGAAAAAGGAGGAATTTGCTCGGGAAGGGCTGCTAAGATAAGATAACAAGGTATGTGTCCTAAATGGCACCCTATCACCTACACAGTGCACTACTCAGCTCTGGGCCCTGGTTAAAAGTAGTGCACTATGTAGGTGATAGGGTGTGACTTGGGACATTTTCATGGTCTGAAACTTGAAACCCATTGCTATGGATTGAGTCCTACTTGCATAGAACTCCACAGCCCCTCATTGATTATACCTTACATGTAAAACACCTGTAATATTGAACAAATAACCATCGACCTTCATGGTTTAAACCAGACCAATCTGTAGTATAATTATAAACCAGACCAATCTGTAGTATAATTATAAACCAGACCAATCTGTAGTATAATTATAAACCAGACCAATCTGTAGTATAATTATAAACCAGACCAATCTGTAGTATAATTATAAACCAGACCAATCTGTAGTATAATTATAAACCAGACCAATCTGTAGTATAATTATAAACCAGACCAATCTGTGGTATAATTATAAACCAGACCAATCTGTAGTATAATTATAAACCAGACCAATCTGTAGTATAATTATAAACCAGACCAATCTGTAGTATAATTATAAACCAGACCAATCTGTAGTATAATTATAAACCAGACCAATCTGTAGTATAATTATAAACCAGACCAATCTGTAGTATAATTATAAATCAGACCAATCTGTAGTATAATTATAAACCAGACCAATCTGTAGTATAATTATAAACCAGACCAATCTGTAGTATAATTATAAACCAGACCAATCTGTAGTATAATTATAAACCAGACCAATCTGTGGTATAATTATAAACCAGACCAATCTGTAGTATAATTATAAACCAGACCAATCTGTAGTATAATTATAAACCAGACCAATCTGTAGTATAATTATAAACCAGACCAATCTGTAGTATAATTATAAACCAGACCAATCTGTAGTATAATTATAAACCAGACCAATCTGTAGTATAATTATAAACCAGACCAATCTGTAGTATAATTATAAACCAGACCAATCTGTAGTATAATTATAAACCAGACCAATCTGTAGTATAATTATAAACCAGACCAATCTGTAGTATAATTATAAACCAGACCAATCTGTAGTATAATTATAAACCAGACCAATCTGTAGTATAATTATAAACCAGACCAATCTGTAGTATAATTATAAACCAGACCAATCTGTAGTATAATTATAAACCAGACCAATCTGTAGTATAATTATAAACCAGACCAATCTGTAGTATAATTATAAATCAGACCAATCTGTAGTATAATTATAAACCAGACCAATCTGTGGTATAATTATAAACCAGACCAATCTGTAGTATAATTATAAACCAGACCAATCTGTGGTATAATTATAAACCAGACCAATCTGTAGTATAATTATAAACCAGACCAATCTGTGGTATAATTATAAACCAGACCAATCTGTAGTATAATTATAAACCAGACCAATCTGTAGTATAATTATAAACCAGACCAATCTGTAGTATAATTATAAACCAGACCAATCTGTAGTATAATTATAAACCAGACCAATCTGTAGTATAATTATAAACCAGACCAATCTGTAGTATAATTATAAACCAGACCAATCTGTAGTATAATTATAAACCAGACCAATCTGTGGTATAATTATAAACCAGACCAATCTGTAGTATAATTATAAACCAGACCAATCTGTAGTATAATTATAAACCAGACCAATCTGTAGTATAATTATAAACCAGACCAATCTGTAGTATAATTATAAACCAGACCAATCTGTAGTATAATTATAAACCAGACCAATCTGTAGTATAATTATAAACCAGACCAATCTGTAGTATAATTATAAACCAGACCAATCTGTAGTATAATTATAAACCAGACCAATCTGTGGTATAATTATAAACCAGACCAATCTGTAGTATAATTATAAACCAGACCAATCTGTAGTATAATTATAAACCAGACCAATCTGTAGTATAATTATAAACCAGACCAATCTGTAGTATAATTATAAACCAGACCAATCTGTAGTATAATTATAAACCAGACCAATCTGTAGTATAATTATAAACCAGACCAATCTGTAGTATAATTATAAACCAGACCAATCTGTAGTATAATTATAAACCAGACCAATCTGTAGTATAATTATAAACCAGACCAATCTGTAGTATAATTATAAACCAGACCAATCTGTAGTATAATTATAAACCAGACCAATCTGTAGTATAATTATAAACCAGACCAATCTGTAGTATAATTATAAACCAGACCAATCTGTAGTATAATTATAAACCAGACCAATCTGTAGTATAATTATAAACCAGACCAATCTGTAGTATAATTATAAACCAGACCAATCTGTAGTATAATTATAAACCAGACCAATCTGTAGTATAATTATAAACCAGACCAATCTGTAGTATAATTATTTATTTATAATATATAAACTAATAATAATAATGATGTCTGCTACATTCTCTGACATATTGATTTTAAAAGCAGGAGAAAATGACATGACACACACACCTTGTACCCAGATGTTCTTTGCATTCAGTCAGAGACCCCGGAACAGAATTGGACTGCGCAATAACTCTTATCTCATAAGCAACCAAGCGCCCATCGCACTGCCTTGCTGTATCACATATGGGATAATAAGCGATTTAGACAGCAGCTACCTAGTCACTATTACCATTAACCTGTTGTGGACCTGTTGATTGTCATTCTGGTAATTATGAGTCAGGAAGTGGTGACTATTCTGGGGTTTAGGCATGGTTATGCCAGGCCCACCCAATCAGATTGAGCAAAATAAATAAACACATTTTTGTTTTAGTTATTTATATTATTTTTATGCTATTTACTTGTCAGGGATATTATTTGTATTTTTTACGTAAACATGCAAACACCATCAGATATAATTTATACCAAGCAGTGCAGTGGGTAAGTCAGATTTGATTAAATATAACAGAACAGATGAACTGGAATGACATTCACTCTCATGAGATGGGTTGCCAAAAATAACTAACTGAAAGCCACATCCCAAATAACCCATGAATATGACTCCATTGAGGCATACGTCACTGGGCTTTCTATGGCTATCTGCACCATGCCACTGCCTATTTAATTTGTTCATTTAGCAAACAAGACAGCTCATAATCCAGTGCCTTTATCACAGTCAACACACCTATATTGTTCGCTTTAATTACCTTTAAAAATAATAAACAAATATCTCAGCCTCATGGCAAAATGTGTAGAAAAGCCTGATGTGCTACAGTGCCTTCTGAAAGTATTCACACCCCTTCTTTTTCCACATTGTGTTGTGTTACTGACTTAATTTAAAAGTATTACCCCATAATGTCAAAATTGAATAATGTTTGACAAAATTTTTACAAAATAATACAAAATTAAAAGCTGAAATGTCTTGAGTTAATAAGTATTCAACCCCTTTGCTATGATAAGCCTTAATAAGATCAGGAGCAAAAAAGTGCTTTAACAAGTCACATCATAAATTGCAAGGACTCACTCTGTCTGCAATAATAGTGTTTAAAAGGATTTTTGAATGCCTACCTCCTCTCTGTACCGCACAAATACAATTATCTTTAAGGTCCCTCAGTTGAGCAGTGAATTTCAAACACAGATTCATCAATATAGACCAGGGAGGTTTTCAAATTACTCGTAAAGAAGGGCACCTATTGGTAGATGGGTCAAAATAAAAAGCAGATACTGAATATCCCTTTGAGCATGGTGAAGTTATTAATTACACGTTGGAACAGTTCCAGAGTTTAATTCGGTGTGATAGGATAAAAACTGAGGAAAGATCAACAACAAAACTGCACATTTTTCCCCATTGTCAAAATGTGTAGAATTGCAGGAAATTAGCTTTAAAAAAAGCAACATTTTCTCTCAGCCTCATTGCAAAATGTGTAGAATTGCAGGAAATTAGCTTTAAAAAAAGCAACATTTTCTCTCAGCCTCATTGCAAAATGTGTAGAATAGCAGGAAATTAGCTTTAAAAAAAGCAACATTTTCTCTCAGCCTCATTGCAAAATGTGTAGAATTGCAGGAAATTAGCTTTAAAAAAAGCAACATTTTCTCTCAGCCTCATTGCATAATGTGTAGAATAGCAGGAAATTAGCTTTAAAAAAAGCAACATTTTCTCTCAGCCTCATTGTCAAAATGTGTTACGGTGCGTGAATGAGGACCCAAAAGCGAATTAACGTAAACAGAGCTTCTTTAATAACAAAACAAAACGTAGGCTCAGATGGACCGGCAGGTTCCGACAGGACAGGACAAGGTTGCAGCAAACATGACGATAGTCTGGTTCCGGCATGAACAACACAAACAAGAATCCGACAAGGACAGGAGCAGGAACAGAGAGAGATATAGAGACCTAATCAGAGGGAAAAAGGGAACAGGTGGGAAAAGGGGTGACGAGGTAGTTAGGAGGAGACAAGGCACAGCTGGGGAAAAGAGGGGGAGAAAAGGTAACCTAACAACGACCAGCAGAGGGAGACAGGGTGAAGGGAAAGGACAGAAACAAGACACAACATGACAGTACATGACAGTACCCCCCCACTCACCGAGCGCCTCCTGGCGCACTCGAGGAGGAAACCTGGCGGCAACGGAGGAAATCATCGATCAGCGCACGGTCCAGCACGTCCCGAGAGGGAACCCAACTCCTCTCCTCAGGACCGTACCCCTCCCAATCTACTAGGTACTGATGACCACGGCCCCGAGGACGCATGTCCAAAATCCTACGGACCCTGTAGATGGGTGCGCCCTCGACAAGGATGGGGGGGGGGGGGAAAGACGAGCGGGGGCGCGAAGAATGGGCTTGATACAGGAGACATGGAAGACCGGGTGGACGCGACGAAGGTATCGCGGAAGAAGAAGTCGAACTGCGACAGGATTAATGACCTGAGAAATACGGAACGGACCAATGAACCGCGGGGTCAACTTGCGAGAAGCCGTCTTAAGGGGAAGGTTCTGAGTGGAGAGCCAAACTCTCTGACCGCGACAATATCTAGGACTCTTAGTTCTACGCTTATTAGCAGCCCTCACAGTCTGCGCCCTATAACGGCAAAGTGCAGACCTGACCCTCTTCCAGGTGCGCTCGCAACGTTGGACAAAAGCCTGAGCGGAGGGGACGCTGGACTCGGCGAACTGAGATGAGAACAGCGGAGGCTGGTACCCGAGGCTACTCTGAAAAGGAGATAGCCCGGTCGCAGACGAAGGAAGCGAGTTGTGGGCGTATTCTGCCCAGGGGAGCTGTTCTGACCAAGACGCAGGGTTGCGAAAAGAAAGACTGCGTAAGATGCGACCAATAGTCTGATTGGCCCGTTCTGCTTGACCGTTAGACTGGGGGTGAAAGCCGGAAGAGAGACTGACGGAAGCCCCAATCAAACGGCAAAACTCCCTCCAAAATTGAGACGTGAATTGCGGACCTCTGTCCGAAACGACGTCTGACGGAAGGCCATGAATTCTGAAAACATTCTCGATGATGATTTGTGCCGTCTCTTTAGCAGAAGAAAGCTTAGCAAGGGGAATAAAATGAGCCGCCTTAGAGAACCTGTCGACAACCGTAAGAATAACAGTCTTCCCCGCTGACGAAGGCAGTCCGGTGACAAAATCTAAGGCGATGTGAGACCACGGTCGAGAGGGAATGGGAAGCGGCCTGAGCCGGCCGGCAGGAGGAGAGTTACCGGACTTAGTCTGCGCGCAGACCGAACAAGCAGCCACGAAGCGACGCGTGTCATGCTCCCGGGTGGGCCACCAAAAGCGCTGGCGAATGGAAGCAAGCGTACCCCGAACGCCAGGGTGGCCGGCTAACTTGGCAGAGTGAGCCCACTGAAGAACGGCCAGACGAGTAGGAACAGGAACGAAAAGAAGGTTCCTGGGACAAGCGCGCGGCGACGGAGTTTGAGTGAGTGCTTGCTTTACCTGCCTCTCAATTCCCCAGACAGTCAACCCGACAACACGCCCCTCAGGGAGAATCCCCTCGGGGTCAGTGGAGGCTACTGAAGAACTGAAGAGACGAGATAAAGCATCAGGCTTGGTGTTCTTAGAGCCCGGACGATAAGAAATCACGAACTCGAAACGAGCGAAAAACAGCGCCCAGCGCGCCTGACGCGCATTAAGTCGTTTGGCAGAACGGATGTACTCAAGGTTCCTATGGTCAGTCCAAACGACAAAAGGAACGGTCGCCCCCTCCAACCACTGTCGCCATTCGCCTAGGGCTAAGCGGATGGCGAGCAGTTCGCGGTTTCCCACATCATAGTTACGTTCCGACGGCGACAGGCGATGAGAAAAATACGCGCAAGGGTGGACCTTGTCGTCAGAGAAGGAGCGCTGAGAAAGAATGGCTCCCACGCCCACCTCTGACGCGTCAACCTCGACAACGAACTGTCCAGAGACGTCAGGTGTAACAAGGATAGGTGCGGATGTAAAACGATTCTTGAGGAGATCAAAAGCTCCCTGGGCGGAAACGGACCACTTAAAGCACGTCTTGACAGAAGTAAGGGCTGTGAGAGGAGCTGCCACCTGACCGAAATTACGGATGAAACGACGATAGAAGTTCGCGAAGCCGAGAAAGCGCTGCAGCTCGACGCGTGACTTAGGGACGGGCCAATCAATGACAGCTTGGACCTTAGCGGGATCCATCTTAATGCCTTCAGCGGAAATAACAGAACCGAGAAATGTGACGGAAGAGGCATGAAAAGTGCACTTCTCAGCCTTCACAAAAAGACAATTCTCTAAAAGGCGCTGGAGGACACGTCGAACGTGCTGAACATGAATCTGGAGTGACGGTGAAAAAATCAGGATATCGTCAAGGTAAACGAAAACAAAGATGTTCAGCATGTCTCTCAGGACATCATTGACTTATGCCTGAAAGACAGCTGGAGCGTTAGCGAGGCCGAAAGGAAGAACCCGGTATTCAAAGTGCCCTAACGGAGTGTTAAACGCCGTCTTCCACTCGTCCCCCTCCCTGATGCGCACGAGATGGTAAGCGTTACGAAGGTCCAACTTAGTGAAAAACCTGGCTCCCTGCAGGATCTCGAAGGCTGAAGACATAAGAGGAAGCGGATAACGATTCTTCACTGTTATGTCATTCAGCCCTCGATAATCTATGCAGGGGCGCAGGGACCCGTCCTTCTTCTTAACAAAAAAAAACCCCGCTCCGGCGGGAGAGGAGGAGGGGACTATGGTACCGGCGGCAAGAGCTACAGACAAATAATCTTCGAGAGCCTTACGTTCGGGAGCCGACAGAGAGTATAGTCTACCCCGGGGGGGAGTGGTTCCCGGAAGGAGATCAATACTACAATCATACGACCGGTGTGGAGGAAGAGAGGTGGCCCTGGACCGACTGAACACCGTGCGCAGATCGTGATATTCCTCCGGCACCCCTGTCAAATCACCAGGCTCCTCCTGTGAAGAAGAGACAGAGGAAACAGGAGGGATAGCAGACATTAAACATTTCACATGACAAGAGACGTTCCAGGAGAGGATAGAATTACTAGACCAATTAATGGAAGGATTATGACAAACTAGCCAGGGATGGCCCAAAACAACAGGTGTAAAAGGTGAACGAAAAATTAAAAAAGAAATGGTTTCGCTATGATTACCAGAAACAGTGAGGGTTAAAGGTAGCGTCTCACGCTGAATCCTGGGGAGAGGACTACCATCCAGGGCGAACAAGGCCGTGGGCTCCTTTAACTGTCTGAGAGGAATGTCATGTTCCCGAGCCCAGGTCTCGTCCATAAAACAGCCCTCCGCCCCAGAGTCTATTAAGGCACTGCAGGAAGCTGACGAACCGGTCCAGCGTAGATGGACCGACAAGGTAGTGCAGGATCTTGAAGGAGAGACAGGAGTAGTAGCGCTCACCAGTAGCCCTCCGCTTACTGATGAGCTCTGGCTTTTACTGGACATGAAGTGACAAAATGACCAGCAGAACCGCAATAGAGACAGAGGCGGTTGGTGATTCTCCGTTCCCTCTCCTTAGTCGAGATGCGGATACCTCCCAGCTGCATAGGCTCAGCACCCGAGCCGGCAGAGGAAGATGGTAGTGATGCGGAGAGGGGGGCAACGGAGAACGCGAGCTCCTTTCCACAAGCTCGGTGACGAAGATCAACCCGTCGCTCAATGCGAATAGCGAGTTCAATCAAGGAATCCACGCTGGAAGGAACCTCCCGGGAGAGAATCTCATCCTTTACCTCTGCGCGGAGACCCTCCAGAAAACGAGCGAGCAAAGCCGGCTCGTTCCAGCCACTGGAGGCAGCAAGAGTGCGAAACTCAATAGAGTAGTCTGTTATGGATCGATTACCCTGACATAGGGAAGACAGGACCCTGGAAGCCTCCTCCCCAAAAACAGATCGATCAAAAACCCGTATCATCTCCTCCTTAAAGTCCTGATACTGGTTAGTACACTCAGCCCTTGCCTCCCAGATTGCCGTGCCCCACTCACGAGCCCGTCCAGTAAGGAGAGATATGACGTAGGCGACACGAGCAGTGCTCCTGGAGTAAGTGTTGGGCTGGAGAGAACACACAATATCACACTGGGTGAGGAACGAGCGGCATTCAGTGGGCTCCCCAGAGTAACACGGCGGGTTATTGATTCTGGGCTCCGGAGATTCGAAAGCCCTGGAAGTGGCCGGTGGATCGAGGCGGAGATGGTGAACCTGTTCTGTGAGGTTGGAGACTTGGGTGGCCAGGGTCTCAACGGCATGCCGAGCAGCAGACAATTCCTGCTTGTGTCTGCCTAGCATCGCTCCCTGGATCTCGACGGCTGAGTGGAGAGGATCCGAAGTCGCTGGGTCCATTCTTGGTCGGATTCTTCTGTTACGGTGCGTGAATGAGGACCCAAAAGCGAATTAACGTAAACAGAGCTTCTTTAATAACAAAACAAAACGTAGGCTCAGATGGACCGGCAGGTTCCGACAGGACAGGACAAGGTTGCAGCAAACATGACGATAGTCTGGTTCCGGCATGAACAACACAAACAAGAATCCGACAAGGACAGGAGCAGGAACAGAGAGAGATATAGAGACCTAATCAGAGGGAAAAAGGGAACAGGTGGGAAAAGGGGTGACGAGGTAGTTAGGAGGAGACAAGGCACAGCTGGGGAAAAGAGGGGGAGAAAAGGTAACCTAACAACGACCAGCAGAGGGAGACAGGGTGAAGGGAAAGGACAGAAACAAGACACAACATGACAGTACATGACAAAATGTGTAGAATAGCAGGAAATTAGCTTTAAAAAAAGCAACATTTTCTCTCAGCCTCATTGCAAAATGTGTAGAATAGCATGAGATTAGCTTTAAAAAAAGCAACATTTTCTCTCAGCCTCATTGCAAAATGTGTAGAATAGCATGAGATTAGCTTTAAAAAAAGCAACATTTTCTCTCAGCCTCATTGCAAAATGTGTAGAATAGCAGGAAATTAGCTTTAAAAAAAGCAACATTTTCTCTCAGCCTCATTGCAAAATGTGTAGAATAGCAGGAAATTAGCTTTAAAAAAGCAACATTTTCTCTCAGCCTCATTGCAAAATGTGTAGAATAGCAGGAAATTAGCTTTAAAACGGCACTTTTTGAGAGTCATTTTTGGCCCATCCAAATTTTCGCAGGACCACCCACCTTCCCGAATTTCTGGCTACGCCACTGTGACTAATAATAAGATATGCTCTCTGCACCATGCTCACATCAGTATCATGTGCTTGATTTTGAATGCCATTGATAAGTAGAGTTCCACAATTACATTCCAATGGAAGTGTGACGTTAGTTAGAACCACTGACACTTAACTGGCTAAATACATGTCCTGTATGCTTTGGTGTTCGTATGTACAGATCTCTAATGCCTTCATATAATACTGTTGTCTTCAAATCAAATCAAATCAAATGTATTTATATAGCCCTTCCTACATCAGCTGATATCTCAAAGTGCTGGCCAACATGCTGTAATGTTTCCAAAGTAATGCTTGCTTTGCTTATGCAGGTATAATGCACAGAATGCTGGCATGCTACATTTTTTACATGACATCCACATACTGTCTTTTTCTATAGGTCTCTGTTCTTCCTGGAAGCTTTAAGTAGCTGTTGATCATCACTGATCACCTAGCAACAGTAGTGATGTGGACGTATTCATTTTTTTTCCTGCGTCCCAAATGACTCCCTTTGTACACAGCTTTTGGGCTAGGGTTGTAAAGGAAGGTTTATATTACCGTAAACCTTCAACGTGTACCAGTAAAACTACCAGAATTGTAGAATATTTTCAAGGATTTGATGTAATCTATTACAAGAGGCATCTAGTTGTCCTTTTGGGGGTACTTCAGATTATCACAGGTGTCTGTTATTTACTCTGGCCCGCTCTCTGTAAAATATATGAAATCATTAAATAATATGATTTAAAAATTAAACTATTGAATGACAAAGCTGTAAAACATTATCCCACATATAATTCAGCAATTAAGTGAATACCATTGGTGTTTAATATGAGGGTTTCGGGAATGAAATATATATCTAATTATTTTTTTTTTTTTTTACACACTTTTATTTATTTTACTATGTCAATATGTATTTGTTGCCAATGTTTTAGCATCAATAGTTGGACGAGTTGCAGAGAAAATTTAAAATAATGCCATTGTTGATTAGATGCTTTTTTTTCGTTAATTAGGCTATTTTCCATTGAAGCAGATTTTTTTTTTACAAAGTCATTCAAATATATTTTCTGTTAATTACCAAAATTACTGAAATTGGTAAATTCCCCATAGCTTTGCAACCCTATCCACCCATATTAGCTCATAGGATGCACAACATTATCTTTACATGGCACAAGTAACATTACAACATTATCTCTACATGGCACCAGTAACATTACAACATTATCTCTACATGACACCAGTAACATTTTTTAAAATTTTATCTCACCTTTATTTAACCAGGTAGGCTAGTTGAGAACAAGTTCTCATTTGCAACTGCGACCTGGCCAAGATAAAGTGTAGCAATTCGACACATACAACAACACAATAAACATGCAATCAATAATACAGTAGAACAAAAGAAAACAAAAAGTCTATATACAGAGAGTGCAAATGAGGTAAGATATGGGAGTTAAGGACTGTTGAAGAACATGATAATATAATTTATTCAGTCATTGTTTTATTTTTATTCTCCAAGTGTGATATTTAAGTACATATCTCATCATCACATCAATATACAGGTAGTAGGTTGATTAAAGTTAAACAATTTTCCCTTGACATTTTTTAACACAACTGGGTCTGCATTCACAGTCTCAGTGTAGCTGTGCTGATCTCGGATCAGTTTAGCCTTTCAGATCATTATAAATAAGATTACATGGACAAGGAAGGACCTGATCCTTGATCAGCACTCTTACTCTGAGACACTTTGTGGTAAATACGGGCCCTGATTATTTCAGTATGCATCCATTGGATAGAGATTACGGTTACGATAAGACTTCTGTAGAAATAAAATCTCAGTATTACATATATACACCTACTGCCTAAAGCATCATTAGACACAGTCTGGGCATGGCATCAGTCATATAGCCGTTTGGGGCGGCAGGTAGCCTTGTGGTTAGAGCGTTGGACTAGTTACCAGAATGTTGTAAAGATCAAATCCCCGAGCTGACAAGGTACAATTCTGTCATTCTGCCCCTGAAGAACGCAGTTAACCCCCTGTTCCTAGACCAGTTAACCCACTGTTCCTAGACCAGTTAACCCACTGTTCTTAGACCAGTTAACCCCCTGTTCCTAGACCAGTTAACCCCCTGTTCCTAGACCAGTTAACCCCCTGTTCCTAGACCAGTTAACCCACTGTTCCTAGACCAGTTAAACCCACTGTTCCTAGACCAGTTAACCCCCTGTTCCTAGACCAGTTAACCCCCTGTTCCTAGACCAGTTAACCCACTGTTCCTAGACCAGTTAAACCCACTGTTCCTAGACCAGTTAAACCCACTGTTCCTAGACCAGTTAACCCACTGTTCCTAGACCAGTTAACCCACTGTTCCTAGGCCATCATTGAAAATAAGAATTTATTCTTCACTGACTTGCCTAGTTAAATAAAGGTAAAGAAAAACATATTTAGACTCTACATACTGTACAATAAACTTCAATATAATACATTCTCCTCACACTGTACCAACAGCGAGTGTGGTCAAAGATGATGTGTGCATTACAAATGGCACCCTATTCCTGATATAGTGCACTAGTTTTGACCGTAGCCCTATGCACTACCATAGGCCCAAGGGCCCTGGATGAAAGTAGTGTACTCTATAGGTGAACAGGATGCCAACTGAGACACAAACAATGGCAACAACAAAAAAATATTCAAAGAAAGAAGGACGTGCAGGATGCCATTCCAAGCTAGCCTGATCCCAGATCTGTGCTCTTGTCAAATCCGTAGCTGTCAATAAGGCATGACAGTGAGTGACAAGAAGTTGTCATGATAACACAAAAACAGGCAACCGGCCAATCAGGCTACGTACAAGCGGAGCATTATGCAAACAAAGCAAAAAAAAACAGTTGAGCTAGATACAGTGATTCTATAGATACAGTCTGAATCTGAATTTCCATGTTGAATCCTCAGCCAGTCAGTTAGTCTAGACAGATTAACACACTGATTAAGGCTGTGGCCTGAAGACGTGGCCCCGTTCAGTGGCATGTAGTCTTGAATACGATTAATGTATGACTGAGTCACAAATGGCATCCTAGGGAGCCATTTGGGACATTCACACAGAGAAGTTGTAGAGAGCAGAGAGAGTGGGATCAAAAAGCCAAGCAACTCTTATCTCCAGCTGGTTTCAGAAGAGGGATAAACGCTTCTTAAGAGCATCTTCTCTATGCTGTCATCCCCCATCCACAGCCAATCACACACACAGATACCAGGCCCTGAAAGGAAGGGCTAGAGAGAATATTCTTCAAAAGCTCCTTCAGTTGGAATGAATCCCCCCAGCCCCTCCCATGTGCCTCTTTCTCTCGCTCTCTTCTCTCTGTAGCAGATCAGCATTATTGGGCGGAGGGAGGGAGGAATGTAGTATTGGAGGGAGCGATGGCTGAGGAAGGAGGGAGGGGAGGAATAATTCAAATTGAGGAGTTACAAAATCGTCATGTCAGCGCAGACACCTTTTTGTCCTTATCGTTTGTCCTCCCAGCGGTGTAGAGGGGAGGGAGAGGAGAGCAGAGGTGTAGAGGGGAGGGAGAGGACAGCTGAGGTGTAGAGGGGAGGGAGAGGACAGCAGAGGTGTAGATGGGAGGGAGAGGACAGCAGAGGTGTAGAGGGGAGGGAGAGGACAGCAGAGGTGTGGAGGGGAGGGAGAGGACAGCAGAGGTGTAGAGGGGAGGGAGGAGAGCAGAGGTGTAGAGGGGAGGGAGAGGACAGCAGAGGTGTGGAGGGGAGGGAGAGGACAGCAGAGGTGTAGAGGGGAGGGAGGAGAGCAGAGGTGTAGAGGGGAGGGAGAGGACAGCAGAGGTGTAGAAGGGAGGGAGGGGACAGCAGAGGTGTAGAGGGGAGGGAGAGGAGAGCAGAGGTGTAGAGGGGAGGGAGAGGTGTAGAGGAGAGGGGAGAGGAGTGGCGTAGAGGGGAAGGAGAGGACAGCAGAGGTGTAGAGGGGAGGGAGAGGGAAACAAAGCTCCACTCATTCCTCTGCTGTGCTTCTTGTGTCTTAAGACCCTGAATCAAGATATGTGTCCATTCATAGCTGACGAGCTGCCACAGTAGCTACATTTAATTCACATTCACATCATTACATTCATATTAAGCCTTTCTCAGCTCAAATCAATTCAGTTTAATGAACAGCGGGAAGATGAACCTTATCGTTTGACAATTGGAACATCTGTAACCCTTTTAAGTCACATTTTCATGTTGTTTTATCCAGGCTGTATCACATCCGGCTGGGATTGGGAGTCCCATAATGCGGCGCACAATTGGCCCATCTTTTCCCTATTTTGACCCGGTGTAGGCCGTCATTGTAAATAGGAATTTGTTCTTAACCGACTAGTCTAGTTAAATTATTTTTTTAATATATTTTTTTTAAATAATACAAAAAAAATAAGATGATTTTGTTTCGGTTTATAAGCCATCTTTGTACATGGTAAAATGTTAAACATTTTGATAACGTGACATTGATTAACCTCACAGTCAGTGTTGTATTTTGCACATTTTGTGATGAGAATCATATCAACTACCAGTTCCTTTCCAATTTCACAATGTCATAAAGATCCACTGTTCTGTTAACTGTGAATTGAAGCTTAGTGTCTCCAGATTAGTTTGTTATTAAGATGTCTCATTATCAAATGTTATGTTAACTGTAAATTGAAGCTTTGTGTCTCCAGATTAGTTTGTTATTAAGATGTCTCATTATCAAAGAGATTTAGGCCTAGATTCAATCAGATCAAGCGTTAACTGGCGATAGCCGAAACCCATATTATAGTGTCTGAGGTGTAATTACGTCGGAGCTGTCAAATCGGTGCAACTGCTCTTGATCATTGTCACGAAGCCACACCCCTCCCATTCACGTTAGAAGTTCAGAACGAGAAAGTCTAGGCTATATAGACGATGCTCAAATTGAAAATCATTATACAAAATAATGAGGATTTCTATCAGCCTAGATTACATCTAACATTCGAATCTGTAAACAAGGCTACATAGGATTCCGTGTAGCCAGTGGTAATGTCCGCTTTAGATATAATTCCAGGTGCAGCTTGTGGACTTGACAGCTCTAAAGCAGTTTTACCTCCGACACCACCTACAGCGGATCTGATTGAATAATGTCCTTACAATTTTGCTAATTTTTCATTTCCCTTTTATAAACCCTAATACTTATTTTCAGTGTTTTTACAGTATAAACTTTAATACTCCTTTTCAATGGTTTTTTACCACATAAACCCTAATAGAGTACCACAGAATGAGTCATAACACCCATAAAACCAAACGGTCAAAGAGGGAAATGGTTCCAATCGTTTGTCCACCATACATTTTTTCCATAGGGGATTTTAGAATCACTTAAAATGAGGGCTGTGTTTCGTGTAGGCTTACCCTGGCGTGATGTTTTGATTACCATGTAAATCTCTCTAGAACAAGGTGAATTTGATCAATTTTCACAGCCCCAGAATTAAATGCTAGTGTGTCTAGCATAAAGAACTAAAAATGCCATGTTGATCTGGATGAGACTGCGGATATATATATATCACTAGCCACTTTAAACAATGCTACCTTATATAATGTTACTTACCCTACATTATTCATCTCATATGCATACGTATATACTGTACTCTATATCATCGACTGTATCCTTATGTAATACATGTATCACTAGCCACTTTAAACTATGCCACTTTGTTTACATACTCATCTCATTTGTACATACTATACTCGATACCATCTACTGTATCTTGCCTATGCTGCTCTGTACCATCACTCATTCATATATCCTTATGTACATATTCTTTATCCCCTTACACTGTGTACAAGACAGTAGTTTTGGAATTGTTAGTTAGATTACTTGTTATTACTGCATTGTCGGAACTAGAAGCACAAGCATTTCGCTACACTCGCATTAACATCTGCTAACCATGTGTATGTGACAAATAAAATTTGATTTGGAATCGAGGCAAAGGTAAGAATCTCTGGATTAACTATGAATCAATCTATCAAAATTATTTATAATGCACTTTTTACATCAGCTGATGTCACAAAGTGCTATACAGAAACCCAGCCTAAAACCCCAAACAGCGAGCAATGCAGATGTAGAAGCACGGTGGCTAGGAAAAACTCCCTAGAAAGGCAGGAACCTAGGAAGTAACCTAGAGAGGAACCAGGCATGTCCTCTTCTGGCTGTGCCGGATTGAGAAATATAACAATACATGGCCAAGATGTTCAAACGTTCATAGATGACCAGCAGGGTCAATGTTAGCTAAATGTAGTAATGAATAAATTGGCTACATTTCTTTAAATGGACAATTCTGTGAACTGTCTTCTGCAAGTTTTAAATTGACACAATACCTGTTAGCAAAGGTGTCAGCTAGAGAAGACGTGCAGGGATTTCTACTTTGATGCTAATTAGCATTTTCAATTCTGAGAGTAAATAGAGGCGAATATGTTGATAAAAAGTCACCTTGTTCTAGAGAGATTTACATGATTATCAAAACGTCACGCCAGGGTAAACCTACATGAAACACAGCCCTTATTTTAAGTGTTTCTAAAATCCCCTATGGGAAAAATGAATGGTGGAAAAATGATTGGAACCGTTTAGCTGTTTGACCTCTAGCTTTTATGGGTATTATGACACCTCCACCATGGGGCTAAATACTCAGTTTCAATGTTTTTACCGTATAAACCCTAATACTCCTTTTCAATGTTTTTACCGTATAAACCCTAATACTCCTTTTCAATGTTTTTACCGTATAAACCCTAATACTCCGTTTCAATGTTTTTACCGTATAAACCCTGATACTCCTTTTCAATGTTTTTACCGTATAAACCATGATACTCCTTTTCAATGTTTTTACCGTATAAACCCTAATACTCCTTTTCAATGTTTTTACCGTATAAACCCTGATACTCCTTTTCAATGTTTTTTCCTCTGCCTCAAACTCAAATACACCTCCGCCTGTTAAAATGTGATTTCACAGTCTGTAAGATATCTTTACAAGACCTGCAAGTTGCCAAACTCTGCTCCTGAATCCTTCCATTCAGTAAGTAACATGCCACACTCCCATTCAAAAAAAGGTGTACACACAACACATCCAATGACTTTCAGGTGCAAGTTACAAAAAGTAAACTGGTTAAACTTTTCTTTCACCATGTCATACTCCTCCATTGGTAGCTAGCTATACATTCAGAATGACTATGAGGATGCCTCTGACTCCTGTTAAACAACCTCTACTCATCTCCCAAGACATAGAAACTCATAGGGTTTCTGACACATCAATGTAGAAACTACCTTCTGTTTCCGGGGTTAGTTAGATATTGTTGAGCTCCATTGGGGGTTTCTACTGTGTTGGGTCATCATTGTGAGACTGTGGCCGTTGGGGCTTGACCTCCTGCATCTGCTCTAGTGAAGGCTGCTGCCCTTCTTGTGGTGGCGATAGAGCTGGCTGTGAGTCTCTGTTCGGATTAGGATTCCCGTTCCCATTTCCGTTGCCATTCTGGTTCTCATTCCTATCCTTCTCACTAGGCTGGTTCAAGATGGCGGGTACGTCCTTACAACAGAAGTACTGCTTCCAGATCTTCAGGAAAGCGTCTCGGAATTTCTTGATGCGGAAGGCGTAGACGATGGGGTTGACGGCTGAGTTGCCGTGCGTGAGCAATATGGCGATGTAGATCAGGAACAGGGGTTTGTCGCAGGTCGGACAGAACAACGTGATGCAGTTGATGATGTGGAGGGGAAGCCAGCTGATGGCGAACAGGAAGAGGACCAGGGCCAGCGACTTGGCCAGTTTGAGTTCCTTGTTGTAGTACTTGTTGGGATCGGTGTGGTTGGTGGTGCAAGCCTGTAAGAATAAAGATGACCTTTAATAATGTATTATTGAAAATAACAAATAATCATTTATATAGCTTTTATAGGGGATCCATTTCCCCTAGATAGATCATCTAGTGACCTAGGTTCTAGTCTGTGTCTGTTTTTGCCATCTCCTTATATTTTATCTGATTTCACCTTTATTTAACCAGGTAGGCCAGTTGAGAACACCTTTATTTAACCAGGTAGGCCAGTTGAGAACACCTTTATTTAACCAGGTAGGCCAGTTGAGAACACCTTTATTTAACCAGGTTAGGCTAGTTGAGAACACCTTTATTTAACCAGGTAGGCCAGTTGAGAACACCTTTATTTAACCAGGTAGGCCAGTTGAGAACAAGTTCTCATTTACAACTGCGACCTGGCCAAGATAAAGCAAAGCAGTGCGACAAAAACAACAACACAGAGTTACACATAAACAAACATACAGTCAATAACACAAAGTAAAATATATGTACAGTGTGTGGAAGTGTAGAAGAGTAGGGAGGTAGGCAATAAACAGGCCCTAGAGGTGAAAATAATTACAATTTAGCATTTAATCCTGGAGTGATAGATGTGCAGATGATGATGTGCAAGTGGAGATACTGGGGTGCAAAAGAGCAAGAGGGTAAGTAATAATATGGGGATGAGGTAGTCAGTCGGGTGTGACTATTGAGACTTATGACTTATGGAAGTCTCCTGTTCGGCATGACAATGAGGGACAAGGAATTGGCAAGATATCACAAACAGAGGTGGGGCGAGGCTACATGGAAGTGGAGGAGGGGTGGTGGTCACCTCACCTTCTTGTTGAGTTGCTTGTGGATCATGTAGAAGATCTCTGTGTAAATGACCAGCATGAGGAGTAAAGGAGGCAGCACCTGTAGTGGAAAATAGTCCAGTCCCGGTTATCTCCAGTACCATGTTTTACCCCATGCACTAGTTGAGCTACAGAGCTACTAAACAACAATACATGTATCCCTGAAATGCTTTAGTTCAACAAACAACATCAGACGCCCTGACCTCAAGTCTTATGAACATAAGATACACTACATATAGAGAGATGTTATAATACCCAGCTGATATACTACATATATAGAGATGTTATAATACCCAGCTGATATACTACATAAAGAGAGATGTTATAATACCCAGCTGATATACTACATATAGAGAGATGTTATAATACCCAGCTGATATACTACATATAGAGAGATGTTATAATACCCAGCTGATATACTACATAAAGAGAGATGTTATAATACCCAGCTGATATACTACATAAAGAGAGATGTTATAATACCCAGCTGATATACTACATAAAGAGAGATGTTATACTACCCAGCTGATATACTACATAAAGAGTTATGTTATAATACCCAGCTGATATACTACATAAAGAGAGATGTTATACTACCCAGCTGATATACTACATAAAGAGAGATGTTATAATACCCAGCTGATATACTACATAAAGAGAGATGTTATACTACCCAGCTGATATACTACATAAAGAGAGATGTTATAATACCCAGCTGATATACTACATAAAGAGAGATGTTATAATACCCAGCTGATATACTACATAAAGAGAGATGTTATACTACCCAGCTGATATACTACATAAAGAGTTATGTTATAATACCCAGCTGATATACTACATAAAGAGAGATGTTATACTACCCAGCTGATATACTACATAAAGAGAGATGTTATAATACCCAGCTGATATACTACATAAAGAGAGATGTTATACTACCCAGCTGATATACTACATAAAGAGAGATGTTATAATACCCAGCTGATATGCTACATAAAGAGAGATGTTATACTACCCAGCTGATATACTACATAAAGAGAGATGTTATAATACCCAGCTGATATACTACATAAAGAGAGATGTTATAATACCCAGCTGATATACTACATAAAGAGAGATGTTATACTACCCAGCTGATATAATACATAAAGAGAGATGTTATACTACCCAGCTGATATACTACATAAAGAGAGATGTTATAATACCCAGCTGATATACTACATAAAGAGAGATGTTATACTACCCAGCTGATATACTACATAAAGAGAGATGTTATAATACCCAGCTGATATACTACATAAAGAGAGATGTTATAATACCCAGCTGATATACTACATAAAGAGAGATGTTATACTACCCAGCTGATATACTACATAAAGAGAGATGTTATAATACCCAGCTGATATACTACATAAAGAGAGATGTTATAATACCCAGCTGATATACTACATAAAGAGAGATGTTATACTACCCAGCTGATATACTACATAAAGAGTTATGTTATAATACCCAGCTGATATACTACATAAAGAGAGATGTTATAATACCCAGCTGATATACTACATAAAGATAGATGTTATAATACCCAGCTGATATACTACGTAAAGAGAGATGTTATAATACCCAGCTGATATACTACATAAAGAGAGATGTTATAATACCCAGCTGATATACTACATAAAGAGAGATGTTATAATACCCAGCTGATATACTACATAAAGAGAGATGTTATACTACCCAGCTGATATACTACATAAAGAGAGATGTTATAATACCCAGCTGATATACTACATAAAGAGAGATGTTATAATACCCAGCTGATATACTACATAAAGAGAGATGTTATAATACCCAGCTGATATACTACATAAAGAGAGATGTTATACTACCCAGCTGATATACTACATAAAGAGAGATGTTATACTACCCAGCTGATATAATACATAAAGAGAGATGTTATCATACCCAGCTGATATGCTACATAAAGAGAGATGTTATACTACCCAGCTGATATACTACATAAAGAGAGATATTATAATACCCAGCTGATATACTACATAAAGAGAGATATTATAATACCCAGCTGATATACTACATAAAGAGAGATGTTATAATACCCAGCTGATATACTACATAAAGAGAGATGTTATACTACCCAGCTGATATACTACATAAAGAGAGATGTTATACTACCCAGCTGATATACTACATAAAGAGAGATGTTATAATACCCAGCCGAAGAAGTTGAAGTAGACCATATAGTCCATGCTGATTACGTTCTCAAACTGACAGGTGATGATGAGATCCTCGTTCAGGGAACCGTTCTGCTGCAGCCTGTAGGGGGGAAGACAAAAGGGGGGGGGGGGGGGGGGGGGGGTAGAGAGGGGGTGAACAGCAGACTCGTACATTTCCTCAGTGAAAACAATGTACTGGGCAAATGTCAAATTGGCTTTTTACCAAACTACAGTACGTCAGACCACGTATTCACCCTGCACACCTTAATTGACAAACAAACAAAGCAAAACAAAGGCAAAGTCTTCACATGCTTTGTTGATTTAAAAAAAAAACTTTGACTCAATTTGGCATGGGGGTCTGCTATACAAATTGATGGAAAGTGGTGCTGGGGAAAAATATACGACACTATAAAATCCATGTACACAAACAACAAGTGTGCGGTTAAAATGGGCAAAAAACACACACATTTCTTTCCACAAGGCCGTGGGGTGAGACAAGGATGCAGCTTAAGCCCCACCCTCTTCAACATATATATCAACAAATTGGTGAGGGCACAAGAACAGTCTGCAGCACCTGTCCTCACCCTACTAGAATCTGAAGTCAAATGTCTACTGTTTGCTGATGCTGTTTGCTCAATTAAGGAGGGCCTACAGCAGCACCTAGATCTTCTGCACAAATTCTTCCAAACCTGGGCCTTGACTGTAAATCTCAATAAGACAAAAATAATGGTGTTCCAAAAAAGGTCCAGTCGCCAGGACCACAAATACAAATTCCATCTAGACACCGTTGCCCTAGAGCAAACAAAAAATCTATACATACCTCGGCCTAAACATCAGCGCCACAGTTAACTTCCACAAAGCTGTGAACGAGCTGGGACAAGACAAGGGCCTTCGATGCCATCAAAAGGAACATCAAATTGGACATACTAATTGGGATCTGGCTAAAAATACTTGAATCAGTTATAGAACCCATTTCCCTTTATGGTTGTGAG
>NC_048580.1:71548897-71643897 GCF_013265735.2 Oncorhynchus mykiss | reverse complement strand
GTGTGTGTGAGAGAGAGAGAGAGAGAGAGAGAGAGAGAGAGAGAGAGAGAGTGTGTGTGTGTGTGTGTGTGTGTGTGTGTGAGTGTGTGTGTGTGTGTGTGTGTGATTGAGTATAGCAGCTATAAGCAAGCACACACGTCCTTCTCCTCTTCCATACCTCCACCTCCCCATCCACACCTGCTTCTCTTCCACCTCCCCTTTTCCTTCTCCTCCCCCTCCACTCCTCCTTCTCCTCTTCCCCCTCCACACCTCCTCATCCCCCTCCACACCTCCTTCTCCTCTTCCCCCTCCACACCTCCTCATCCCCCTCCACACTACCTCCTCCTCACCACATCCTCCTCCCTCTCCACACCTCCTCCTCCACACCTCCTTTTCCTCCTCCCCACCTCCACACCTTCTTATCCTCCACACCTCCTTCTCATCCTCCTACCCCTCCACACCTCCTTATCCCCCTCCGCACCACCTTCTCCTCCCCCCCACACCACCTCCTCCTCCCTCTCCACACCTCCTCTCCCTCCACACCTCCTTCTCATCCTCCTCCCCCTCCACACCTCCTTATCACTACACCCTCTTCATTAACTCCTCTTCCTCATCAGCCCATCCTCCTCATCATTACACCCTCTTCATCACCTTCATATCACCTCATTCTTCCCTTCACCCTCATTTCACCTTTTCCGTACATCCTCATCATCATCATAGTAGTGCATTTTATCCACCTGCTAATATAATAGCCTATAACTGGATGGCACAGGAGAGAACGGGCTCATAATAATGTCTGGAACAGGGCAAATAGAATGGAAACCATGTGTTTGATATATTTGATACCATTCCACTAATTCCACTCCAGTCACCACTAGCCAGTTCTCCCCAATTAAGGTGCCACCAACCTCCTGTGCGATGGTCAGTGTACATAGAAGACACAATGAGCTGGTTTGGGTTTACCTGGTTGGAATCTTGACCCTGAGATAGCGGTCAATTGCAATGGCCAGGAGGGCCAGGATGGAACTTTGCGTCAGTACCAGCACCGTGCACGCGACCATTAGGCAGCTGTAGAAGTGAGTTTGGAGTCCGATGCTGATAGTTATCGCCAAGGGGATGACGAGGGCTCCCACTGCGATATCCGCCAGGGCCAGAGAAACGATGAAACAGAATGTTGTGTCTCTCAACGACTTGTTAATTTTCACCGCCCAGACCACCATCACATTACCCAGGACGGAGAAGACGGCAATCACCACCTCCATGCCGATGTAGAGCGCCTGGGCTGGGGCGAGTGCTTCAGACATCCTTACAGCCTATTATAGCCCAAATGAGAAGACTATGTATTATTCCAACAAAAGCAAGCTTGGAAAGCCAACAAAATAATCATTTGAATAGGGTTACACTCCTATAGGGCAAATTGATTTGTGCGTTGCGCGCCCATTCAATGTCCGTTCTACAGTGGCCACATCACTTGGATTATTCAATTTTCACCATACTGAAGTTCTGATACACATCCAGTTTGTGAAGCGATTTAGCATCATATGGACACCTTGAAGCAGATCTAGGAATGAATGGCTAGGCCTATTCTTTTGACGGTGTAGCAGACTGGTAGTTCAGAGGTTATTGTGGTGCGTTGTTGCTCCTGTCCTCGTCCAAAAACCCTGTTCCACCGCTTAGCTGGATCCACCTGCGCTCGGGGAAGGGACCTTGCCGCCGAGTATTGTTTATTATTTACCCCCAGATAGTCACTTCATCATCTTCCACTTCAAGAAGAAGAAAAATCGCCCTGGGAAGTATTTAGTGGACGAAGTATGAACACTGAGCACACACTGGTTGAATCAACGTTGTTGCCACGCAATGAAATTACTTTGAACCAACTTGGAATAAACATTGAATTGACGTCTGTGCCCAGTGGGCAGAGGTTTCTTTCTCTCCATGCTGTGCAAGGCGGCAGCTCAAATCAAATGCTCAACTGCAATCCCGGTGCCCGTGCCCGTGCGCCGTGCTCTTTCCCGTTGTGCTTTGAGAGTCAAAGCAATGCGTGACCTAAAATATAATATCTTCTTTGTTTTGGTCCCACACGCTCTGATTTCTCCTTCTCCGTGTCATTATGCGATTCTCTGATTTGAACCTTCTCTGTTTCATTAATCTATTCTCTGATTTCACTTTCCGGTTTCATTAGGCTATTCTCTGATTTCAAACTATTGGTCATTGCCATAATTTAAACTCTGCCATTGCAAGTTGCGTCCCTCTTGTTTCTTCCAATGTATAGAGAAATAAAGGAGAAAACGGTTGTACTGTGCTGCCGTGGCCGTCCCATAGATGTCTCTCTCTTTGTGCCAACGGGCGAATGGCGATTGAACTCACTCTTTGATTTATCTACTAGGTTTTCTCCGAGGATATCCTAGACTATTTATTTGGGATTTAATTATTCTCCCTCCCACCTCGTGCTGCCCCGGTGTCAATTTGATTGTGAAAACGTTACTCACAATCAACGGGTGTCTCAGGCATCGCTCGTTGATTAGTCTGTTGTGACAAGGGTGTGAGTGGTTCAAATCAAATCAAATCCCTCTGAAAGGAGACTTCGAATAGGAGACAATGGACGAGATAAAAAAATAAAAGAGGATGTTATGCAGTAGACTGCAGTCCAACTAACATCAATCAAATTACGTGGTTAGCAGATGTTATTGGGAGTGTAGCGAAATGCTTGTGCTTAATTTCTGACAGTGCAGTAATATCTAACAATGTCCACAACAACTACCTAATACACACAAATCTAAGTAAAGGAATGGAATAACAAAATATGCATATAAATATATGGATGAGCAATGACCAAGCAGCATAGGCAAGATGCAATAGATGCTATAAAATACAGTATATACATATGAGATGAGTAATGCAAGATATGTAAACTTTATTAAAGTGGCATTGTTTAATGTGACTAGTAATCCATTTATTAAAGTGGCCAAAGATTTCAAGTCTGTATGTAGGTAGCAGCCTTTCTTTGTTAGTGATGGCTGTTGAACAGTCTGATGGCCTTGAGATAGATGCAATTTTTCAGTATCTCTTTCCCAGCTTTGATGCACCTGTACTGACCTCGCCTTCTGGATGGTAACAGGGTGAACAGGCAGTGGCTCGGGTGGTTGTTGTCCTTGACGATCTTTTTGGCCCTCCTATGACATCGGGTGCTGTAGGTGTCCTGGAGGGCAGGTAGTTTGCCCCCCCAGTGATGCATTGTGCAGATTGCACCACCTTCTGGAGAGCCCTGCGGGTGTGGACAGTGCAGTTGCCGTACCAGGCGGTGGATACAGGATGCTCTCAATTGTGCATCTGTAAAAGTTTGTGAGGGTTTTAGGTGACAAGCCACATTTCTTCAGCCCCCTGTGGTTGATGAGGCGCTGTTGCGGCTTCTTCACCACACTGACTGTGTGGGTGGACCATTTCAGTTTGTCCGTGATGTGTATGCCGAGGCACTTAAAACTTTCAACCTTCTCCACTGCTGTCCCGTCGATGTGGATAGGGGGATGCTCCCTCTGCTGCTTCCCGAAGTTCACAATCATCTCCTTTGTTTATTGACGTTGAGTTAGAGGTTGTTTTCCTGACACCACACTCCGAGTGCCCTCACCTCCTCCCTACAGGCTGTCTTGTCGTTGTTGGTCATCAAGCCAACTACTGTTGTGTCGTCTGCAAACTTGCCGATTAAGTTGGAGGTGTGCATGGCCAGGCAGTCATGAGTGAACAGGGAGTACAGGAGGGGGCTGAGCACGCACCCTTGTGGGGCCCCAGTGTTGAGGATCAGCAAAGTGGAGATGTTGTTTCCTACCTTCACCACCTGGGGGCGTCAGCCAGAAGTCTAATAATAGCGTTACTACTACTTATTGTTAGTTTGTTTCCGTTTTTTGGATCCCGATTAGCTCTTGTAGAGGCAGCAGTTACTCTTCCTGTGGTCCACTACAGTAGACTACTTTTATAACAGCTGTGTTTAGATATTATGACACTGTAAAGACTATTATATTGATTTAAGGGTCTTTATCATTACAAATGCCTTTATGGATGCAATTAAATGAACTGTGTCCATCCTTAGCCTTTATTAATGATCAATTAAATTGAATTGAATGACACTAAGTTAATTTATATATGTGATAGTCAGAAATCAACACTGATTTTAAAACGAGTCATTATCATTATAGACAAAATAAGTATATCCAGTGTAGAATCAGTGGTCCCAGGATCAATTACTATTATATGTAGGCCTTCTCTCCCTGGTCGTGCTCCAAATGGCACTCTTTTCCTTAGTACACTACTTTAGGCTGTGGTCAAAAGTAATGCACTAAATAGGGAACAGGGTGCCATTTGGGATGAATCCCCAGTTTTCTGTCTGTGTTAGAGCAGTGTCTGTGGAACACTCAGCAATGTGAGGTCTGGGCTCACCAGTGAGTGAGTGATGGCTCTTGTCCTGTCTCTGGTTCAAAGGTGGAGAGAGAGAAAGATACAGAGGGAGAGACAGAGAGAGAGAGACAGACAGACAGAGAGAGAGAGCCACAGAGAGAGGGAGAAAGAGAGAGAGACAGAGCGTGAGAGAGGGAGAGAAAGAGAGAGAGACAGAGCGAGAGAGAAGGAGAGCGAGAGAGAGAGACAGAGAGAAGGGGAGAGAGACAGACAGAGAGAAGGAGAGAGAGAGAGAGAGAGAGAGAGAAAAAAAGAGAGAGAGAGAGAAAGAGCTACATTAAGAGGGAAAGGGGTCCCAGATGGTGTACTGTGCTCTGACACTCACTTACATAACATTGAATAGGCAGGAGCTAGATTAGGGCAGGGAGCTAGGTTAGTACAAGGAGCTAGGCTAGGGTAGGGAGCTAGATTAATGAAGGGAGCTAGGCTAGGGCAGGAAGCTAGGTTAGGGCAGGGAGCTAGGTAAGTACAAAGAGCTAGGTTAGGGTAGGGAGCTAGGTTAGGGCAGGGAGCTAAGGCAAGGAGCTGGGGAAGGGAGCTAGGCTAGGGCAGGGAGCTAGGTTAGGGCAGGGAGCTAGGTTTGTACAAGGAGCTGGGCTAGGGTAGGGAGCTAGATTAATGAAGGGAGCTAGGCTAGGGCAGGAAGCTAGGTTAGGGCAGGAAGCTAGGTAAGTACAAAGAGCTAGGTTAGGGTAGGGAGCTAGGTTAGGGCAGGGAGGCAAGGAGCTGGGGAAGGGAGCTAGGCTAGGGCAGGGAGCTAGGTTAGTACAAGGAGCTAGGCTAGGGTAGGAAGCTAGATTCATGAAGGAGCCTAGGGCAGGGAGCTAGGCTAGGGCAGGGAGCTAAGGCAAGGAGCTGGGGCAGGGAGCTAGGCTAGGGCAGGGAGCTAGGTTAGGGCAGGGAGCTAGGTTAGTACAAGGAGCTAGGCTAGGGAAGGGAGCTATATTAATGAAGGGAGCTAAGCTAGGGCATGGAGCTAGGGCAGGGAGCTAGGCTAGGGCAGGGAGCTAGGCTAGGGCAGGGAGCTAGGGTAGGACAGGGAGCTAGGTTTGTGCAAGGAGCTATGCTAGGGCAGGGAGCTAGTGAAGGGTGCTGGCTAGGGCAGGGAACTAGGGCAGGGAGCTAAGTTAGGGCAGGGAGCTAAGGCAGGGAGCTAGGAAAGGGAGCTTGGCTAGGGCAGGGAGCTAGGCTAGGGCAGGGAGCTAGGGTAGGGTAGGGAGCTAGGGTAGGGCAGGGAGCTAGGGTAGGGAGCTAGGCTAGGGCAGGGAGCTAGGGCAGGGAGCTAGGGTATGGAGCTAGGCTAGGGCAGGGAGCTAGGGTAGGGAGCTAGGCTAAGGCAGGGAGCTAGGGCAGGGAGCTAGGGAAGGGAGCTAGGCTAGGGCAGGGAGCTAGGGAAGGGAGCTAGGCTAGGGCAGGGAGCTAGGGTAGGGAGCTAGGGTAGGGAGCTAGGCTAGGGCAGGGAGCTAGGGCAGGGAGCTAGGGAAGGGAGCTAGGCTAGGGCAGGGAGCCAGGGTAGGGAGCTAGGCTAGGGCAGGGAGCTAGGTCAGGGAGCTAGGCTAGGGCAGGGAGCCAGGGTAGGGAGCTAGGCTAGGGCAGGGAACTAGGGCAGGAAGCTTGGCTAGGGCAGGGAGCTAGGCTAGGGCAGGAGCTAGGTCAGGGAGCTAGGCTAGGGCAGGGAGCTAGGGCAGGGAGCTAGGCTAGGTCAGGGAGCTAGGTCAGGGACCTATGGCAGGGAGCTAGGTCAGGGACCTATGGCAGGGAGTTAGGTCAGGGACCTATGGCAGGGAGCTAGGTCAGGGAGCTAGGGCAGGGAGCTACGTCATGGTATGGCAGATTTGCTGTAGCTGGAGGGGGTGAAAAGGATATGTGATACTTACAGAAACAAAAATAATACAGTACATTTGCTCTTGTAGAGGCAGCAGCTACACTTCCTGGGGTCCACTACAGTAGACTACTTTTTTATAACAGCTGCATTTAGATTTTATGACACTAATAATGATATTTCCGGAATAAAATACATAACTGTCAAGACAATTATATTGATTTAATGGTCTTGAATTACCATTACAAATGCCTTTATGGATGCAATTTAATAAACTGTGTCCATCCTTACCCTTTAGAAATGATCAATTATATTGAATCAAAGTTAATTTCCCTATATAAGTGATAGTCAGAAATCAATACTGATTTTAAAACAGGTCGTTAACAGTATATACAAAATAAGTATATCCAGTGTAGAATCAATGGTCCCAGGATCAATTACTATATATGTAGGCCTTCTCTCTCAGGTCATACTCCAAATAACAACCTTTTCCTTAGTACACTACTTTAGGCTGTGGTCAAAAGTAGTGCACTAAATAGGCAACAGGGTGCCATTTGGGATGAAGTGTACATTTTCTGTCTGTGTTAGAGCAGTGTCTGTGGAACACTCAGCAATGTGAGGTCTGGGCTTACCAGTGAGTGAGTGATGGCTCTTGTCCTGTCTCTGGTTCAAAGGTGGAGAGAGAGAAAGAGACAGAGGGAGAGACAGCGAGAGAGAGAGAGAGAGAGAGAGA
Organism: Oncorhynchus mykiss; assembly: GCF_013265735.2. Classification (NCBI taxonomy): domain Eukaryota; kingdom Metazoa; phylum Chordata; class Actinopteri; order Salmoniformes; family Salmonidae; genus Oncorhynchus; species Oncorhynchus mykiss. The sequence goes on along the minus strand of NC_048580.1, from coordinate 71,636,914 downwards.
GAGGAAGAGAGAGAGAGACAGAGAGAGACAGAGAGAGAGACAGAGAGAGAGGGAGAAATAGAGAGAGAGAGGGAGAGAGAGAGAGACAGAGGGAGAGAGAGACAGGGAGAGAGAGACAGAGAGAGAGAGACAGAGGGAGAGAGAGACAGAGAGAGAGACAGAGAGAGAGACAGAGAGAGAGCTACAGTAAGAGGTCCCAGATGGTGTACTGTGCTCTGACACTCACTTACATAACATTGAGTAGGCAGGAGACAGGCAGGCAGGGAGCTAGATTAGTACAAGGAGTTAGGTTTGGGCAGGGAGCCAAGTTTGGGCAGGGAGTTAGGTTAGGGTGGGGAGTTAGGTTTGGGCAGGGAGCCAAGTTAGGGCATGGAGTTAGGTTAGGGCAGGGAGCTAGGGCAAGGAGCTAGGGCAGGGAGCTAGGGCAGGGAGTTAGGTTAGGGCAGGGAGCTAGGTTAGGGCAGGGAGCTAGCTTAGGGCAAGGAGCTAGGGCAGGGAGCTAGGGCAGGGAGCTAGGTTAGGGCAGGGAGCTAGGTTAGGGCAGGGAGCTAGCTTAGGGCAAATCAAATCAAATTTTATTTGTCACATACACATGGTTAGCAGATGTTAATTTGAGTGTAGCGAAATGCTTGTGCTTCTAGTTCCGACAATGCAGTAATAACCAACAAGTAATCTAACTAACAATTCCAAAACTACTGTCTTATACACACAAGTGTAAGGGGATAAAGAATATGTACATAAAGATATATGAATGAGTGATGGTACAGAGCGGCATAGGCAAGATACAGTAGATGGTATCGAGTACAGTATATACATATGAGATGAGTATGTAAACAAAGTGGCATAGTTAAAGTGGCTAGTGATACATGTATTACATAAAGATGCAGTAGATGATATAGAGTACAGTATATACATATACATATGAGATGAATAATGTAGGGTATGTAAACATTATATCAGGTAGCATTGTTTAAAGTGGCTAGTGATATATTTTACATCATTTCCCATCAATTCCCATTATTAAAGTGGCTGGAGTTGAGTCAGTGTGTTGGCAGCAGCCACTAAATGTTAGTGGTGGCTGTTTAACAGTCTGATGGAGATAGAAGCTGTTTTTCAGTCTCTCGGTCCCAGCTTTGATGCACCTGTACTGACCTCGCCTTCTGGATGATAGCGGGGTGAACAGGCAGTGGCTCGGGTGGTTGTTGTCCTTGATGATCTTTATGGCCTTCCTGTAACATCGGGTGGTGTAGGTGTCCTGGAGGGCAGGTAGTTTGCCCCCGGTGATGCGTTGTGCAGACCTCACTACCCTCTGGAGAGCCTTACGGTTGTGGGCGGAGCAGTTGCCGTACCAGGCGGTGATACAGCCCGCCAGGATGCACTCGATTGTGCATCTGTAGAAGTTTGTGAGTGCTTTTGGTGACAAGACGAATTTCTTCAGCCTCCTGTGGTTGAAGAGGCGCTGCTGCGCCTTCTTCACGATGCTGTCTGTGTGGGTGGACCAATTCAGTTTGTCTGTGATGTGTATGCCGAGGAACTTAAAACTTGCTACCCTCTCCACTACTGTTCCATCGATGTGGATAGGGGGGTGTTCCCGCTGCTGTTTCCTGAAGTCCACAATCATCTCCTTAGTTTTGTTGACGTTGAGTGTGAGGTTAGGGCAGGGAGCTAGGGCAGGGAGCTAGGCTAGGGCAGGGAGCTAGGGCAGGGAGCTAGGGCAGGGAGCTAGGCTAGGGCAGGGAGTTAGGCTAGGGCAGGGAGCTAGGCTAGGGCAAGGAGCTAGGGCAGGGAGCTAGGGCTGGGAGCTAGGCTAGGGCTGGGAGCTAGGCTAGGGCAGGGAGCTAGCTTAGGGCAGGGAGTTAGGCTAGGGCAGGGTAGGCTAGGGCAGGGAGCTAGGCTAGGGCAGGGAGGTAGGCTAGGGCAGGGAGCCAAGTTAGGGCAGGGAGCTAGGCTAGGGCAGGGAGTTAGGCTAGGGCAGGGAGTTAGGGCAGGGAGTTAGGCTAGGGCAGGGAGCTAGGCTAGGGCAGGGAGCTAGGGCAGGGAGCTAGGGCAGGGAGTTAGACTAGGGCAGGGAGCTAGGGTAGGGAGCTAGGGTAGGGAGCTAGGGCAGGAAGTTAGGCTAGGGCAGGGAGTTAGGCTAGGGCAGGGAGTTAGGGCAGGGAGTTAGACTAGGGCAGGGCAGATGTGCTGTAGTTGGAGGAGAAGAGGATTTATGATACTTACAGAAACAAAATATGACGGGAATATCATTTTTACTTGGCTAAAACAGCTCCAACATGAGAAAACTTGGGCAAAAATTCAGTCAACATCAAATATGTTTGCTCAAATTGTCTCATATTTTCATCCAACTGGAAATTATTATTTGGACCTGTTTCCTAAAGAAAGGCTGTGGAACTAGTTACACACACAATGCTTTTAACATACAATGTTTCAATTTGCATATTTGACATACAGTGCATTCGGAAAGTATTCAGACCCCTTCCCTTTTTCCACATTTTGTTACGTTACAGCCTTTTTCAAAAAAAAAAAAAAAAATCCTCATCAATCTACACACAATACCCCATATTGACAAAGCGAAAACAGGTCTTTAGATATTTTTTGCTAAAAAAAAAATACTTATATACATAAGTATTCAGACCCTTTGCTGTGAGACTCGAAATTGAGCTCAGGTGGATCCTTTTTCCATTGATCATCCTTGAGATGTTTCTACAACTTGATTGAAGTCCACCTGTGTTAAATTCAATTGATTGGACATGATTTGGAAAGGCACACACCTGTCTATATAAGGTCCCACAGTTGACATAATAATGGCGACGGAGGAGATCGCTGCTGTTTTACGGTCCCCTAACCAATAGTGCTATTGTCTGTGTTTTTTTTTTGTTATTTGTAACTTATTTTGTACATAATGTTTTTCTGCCACCGTGTCTTATGACCAAAAAGAGCTTCTAGATATCAGGACAGAGATTACTCACCCCGTACTGGAGGAATACTTTTTCTTCAACGAGTCGGATTTACTTCAGACGCCCGACAAGGCCTTCATCCCCATCATTCGCAGGAGAAAGAGACAGAGATATCTGGGACGAAGGTCTGGGTGCCTTGTAAGGATCCGATGGCGAGTGTGTAATCTCCCTTTACCATCGGTCCTATTAACCAATTTACAATCAATGGAAAATAAAATTGTAAATAGTAAACTACGATCACGTATATATTCTCCCAACAAGACATTAAAAACTGTAATATCTTATGTTTCACCGAGTTGTGGCTGAACGATGACACGAATAACACACAGCTGGCGGGTTTTACGCTTTTTCAGCAGGATAGAACAGTGGCCTCTGGTAAGACAATGGGTTGAGGTCTTTGTATATTTGTAAACAACAGCTGGTGCATGTAATCTGAGGAAGTCTCAAGGTTTTGCTCGCCTTCGGTAGAGTATCTCATGATAAACTGTAGACCACACTATTTACCAAGAGAGTTTTCATCTATATTCTTCGTAGCTGTCTATTTACCACCACAAACCGATTCTGGCACTAAGACCTTAATGAGCTGTATACGGCCTTAAGCAAACAGGAAAACGCTCATCCAGAGGCAGCGCTCCCAGTGACCGAGGACTTTAGTGCAGGGAAACTTAAATCCATTTGACCTAATTTCTACCAGCATTTGACATGTGCAACCAGAGGGAAAACAACTCTAGACCACCTTTACTCCACACACAGAGACGCTTACAAAGCTCTCCCTCGCCCTCCATTTGACAAATCTGACCATAATTCTATCCTCATGATTCCAGCTTACAAGCAAAAATGATAGCAGGAAGCACCAGTGGAGGAGGGGCAGCTGCTCGGGACAGAGGGGCGGCAGCAGCTCGGGACAGAGGGGCGGCAGCAGCTCGGGACAGAGGGGCGGCAGCTGCTCGGGACAGAGGGGCAGCTGCTCGGGACAGAGGGGCGGCAGCTGCTCGGGACAGAGGGGCAGCTGCTCGGGACAGAGGGGCGGCAGCAGCTTGGGACAGAGGGGCGGCAGCAGCTCGGGACAGGGGGTCAGCTGCTCGGGACAGAGGGGCGGCAGCTGCTCGGGACAGAGGGGCGGCAGCTGCTCGGGACAGAGGGGCAGCTGCTCAGGCGGCCCCTGGCTGACTGGCGGCACTGGCGGCCCCTGGCTTACTGGCGGCCCCTGGCTGACTGGCGGCACTGGCGGCCCCTGGCTGACTGGCGGCACTGGCGGCCCCTGGCTGACTGGCGGCACTGGCGGCCCCTGGCTGACTGGCGGCACTGGCGGCCCCTGGCTGACTGGCGGCACTGGCGGCCCCTGGCTGACTGGCGGCCCCTGGCTGACTGGCGGCACTGGCGGCCCCTGGCTGACTGGCGGCACTGGCGGCCCCTGGCTGACTGGCGGCACTGGCGGCCCCTGGCTGACTGGCGGCACTGGCGGCCCCTGGCTGACGGGCGGAACTGGCGGCTCCTGGCAGACGGGCGGCACTTACGGCGCTGGGCAGACGGGCGGCTCAGGCGGCGCTGGGCAGACGGGCGGCACTGGCGGCGCTGGAGAGGAGGAAGGCTCTGGAAGCGCCGGACTGAGTAGCTCTCGTAGCGCCGAACAGGCGGGAGACTCCGGCAGCGCTGGAGAGGAGTAAGCCCCTGTAAGGATGGGCCGGAGAGACAGCCTGGTACGGGGGGCTGCCACCGGAGGGCTGGTGCGTGGAGGTGGTGACGGATAGACCGGGCCGTGCAGGCGCACTGGAGCTCTTGAGCACCGAGCCTGCCCAACCTTACCCGGTTGAATGGTCCCGGTCGCCCTGCCAGTGCGGCGAGGTGGAATAGCCCGCACTGGGCTATGCAGGCGAACCGGGGACACCGTGCGCAAGGCTGGTGCCATGTAAGCCGGCCCAAGGAGACGCACTGGAGACCAGATGCGTAGAGCCGGCTTCATGGCACTTGGCTCGATGCCCACTCTAGCCCGGCCGATACGCGGAGCTGGAATGTACCGCACCGGGCTGTGCACCCGCACTGGGGACACCGTGCGCTCCACAGCATAACACGGTGCCTGCCCGGTCTCTCTAGCCCCCCGGTAACCACAGGAAGTTGGCTCAGGTCTCCTACCTGGCGTAGCCATACTCCCTGTTAGCCCCCCCCCAAGACATTTTTGGGGCTGACTCCCGGGCTTCCTTGCCAACCGTGTTCCCTCATATCGCCAGCTCCTCTCTCCGGCTGCCTCTGCTCTCCTCGCTGCCTCCACCTGTTCCCATGGAAGGCGATCCTTTCCCGCCAGGATCTCCTCCCATGTGTGGGAACCCTTGCCGTCCAACACATCGTCCCAAGTCCATTCCTCCTTGTGCCGCTGTTGCCCGTTACCAAGCCGCTTGGTCCTGTTGTGGTGGGTGATTCTGTAACGACGTTCGTCTGTACGAGAGGCGGACCAAAGCGCAGCGTGGTTGTTTTGATTCATGTTTTAATAAATAACTTCACATGAACAAACTAACAAAAACAAGAAATGTGAAAACGCAAAACAGTCCTATCCTGTGACAACAAACACAGTGACAGGAACAATCACCCACAAACACACAGTGAAACCCAGGCTACCTAAGTATGATTCTCAATCAGAGACAACTAATGACACCTGCCTCTGATTGAGAACCATACTAGGCCGAAAACATAGAAATGCCCCAAAACATAGAAAAACAAACATAGACTGCCCACCCAACTCACGCCCTGACCATACTAAATAAATACAAAACAACGGAAATAGAGGTCCGAACGTGACACATCAGGTCTGGAGGAAGGCTGGCACCATCCCTTCGGTGAAGCATGGTGGTGGCAGCTTCATGCCGTGGGGAAGTTTTTCAGCGGCAGTGACTGGGTGACAAGTCAGGATTGAGGGAAAGATGAACAGAGAAAATTACAGAGAGATCCTTGGTAAAAACCTTCTCCAGAGTGCTCAGGACCTCAGACTGGGGCAACAGTTCACTTTCCAACAGGACAATAACCCTATGCACACAGCCAAGACACCGCAGGAGTGCCTTCAGACAAGTCTCTGAATGTTCTTGAGTGGCCCAGCCAGAGCCCGGACTGGAACCCGATTGAACATCCTGAAAATAGCTACGCAGCAATGCTCCCCATCCAACCTGACAGAGCTTGAGAGGATCTGCAGAGAAGAATGGGAGAAACCTCCCAAATACAGGTGTGGCAAGCTTGTAGTGTCATACCCAAGATGACTCAAGGCTGTACTAGCTACCAAAGGTGCTTCAACAATGTACTGAGTAAGGGGTCTGAATTTTTACGTAAATGTGATATTTCAGATATATATATATTTTTTATACATTTGCTAAAATTTCTAAAAAACTGTTTCTGCTTTGTCATTATGGGTTATTGTGTGTAGATTGATGAGGGAAAAACTATTTAATCCATTTTAGAATAAGGCTGTAACGTAACAAAATGTGGAAAAAGTCAAGGGGTCTTAATACTTTTTAAATATGGTTATATCAAGCTTTTTAATTCATACAGTAATTATTACTCAACATGTCCTCAGTTGGGATTTGAAGTCACAATCTTTTGGTTCACAGCATTCCAATCTTCCTGCTACGACTCCATGTCTGTGTGAATAATTGATTTCACCTGTAATGTGTCACTTTACACTTCAAAGTAAATCTCAGCTCTGTCAAAGTACCCTCAAGAAAAACTATTTTATTGATCATAAGGAGCAGCATTAAAACAAGGTAATATGCCCCAACAACTATACAGAAAAACCTAAACTTCCTTAAATAAGAAAAATAAAATCAATGATGAGAGGATAGATAGTCAGAGATTACTGCTATTTGACACAGGCATGGTGGTGTAGCAGGAAGATTGGAATGCTGCGAACCAAAAGTTGGAACTAAGTTTGGCCCAACATTTTTTCGCTTTTGTTCAGCTAACAATTGGTTTTGTTCAGGTGACCGAAAAATTTAGTAAACAAAGAAAATGCTGTGGTACCAGCTACTTAATAATAATTTGTTGAAACAACTACATTTGTTGGTGTTTATTATTATTTTACATTTATTTTTTACAGTGTGTGACTGCCTCATTAGTGGGGTGAGCTGAGTGGGGGAAAGGTGTGTGACTGCCTCATTAGTGAGGTGAGCTGAGTGGGGGAAAGGTGTGTGACTGCCTCATTAGTGAGGTGAGCTGAGTGGGGGAAAGGTGTATGACTGCCTCATTAGTGGGGTGAGCTGAGTGGGGGAAAGGTGTGTGACTGCCTCATTAGTGAGGTGAGCTGAGTGGGGGAAAGGTGTATGACTGCCTCATTAGTGGGGTGAGCTGAGTGGGGGAAAGGTGTGTGACTGCCTCATTACTGGGGTGAGCTGAGTGGGGGAAAGGTGTGTGACTGCCTCATAAGTGGGGTGAGCTGAGTGGGGGAAAGGTGTGTGACTGCCTCATTAGTGAGGTGAGCTGAGTGGGGGAAAGGTGTGTGACTGCCTCATTAGTGGGGTGAGCTGAGTGGGGGAAAGGTGTGTGACTGCCTCATTATAGTGGGGTGAGCTGAGTGGGGGAAAGGTGTGTGACTGCCTGCTTGGTTAGTGGGGGAAGGGGGAAAGGTGTGTGACTGCCTGCTTGGTTATTGGGGGAAGGGGGAAAGGTGTGTGACTGCCTGCTTGGTTATTGGGGGAAGGGGGAGGAGGTGTGTGACTGCCTCATTAATGGGGTGAGCTGAGTGGGGGAAAGGTGTGTGACTGCCTGCTTGGTTAGTGGGGGAAGGGGGAGGAGGTGTGTGACTGCCTCATTAGTGGGGTGAGCTGAGGGGGGAAAGGTGTGTGACTGCCTGCTTGGTTATTGGGGGAAGGGGGAGGAGGTCTGTGACTGCCTGCTTGGTTAGTGGGGGAAGGGGGAGGAGGTCTGTGACTGCCTGCTTGGTTAGTGGGGGAGGGGGGAGGAGGTCTGTGACTGCCTGCCTTCCAAATCAAATCAAATTTCAGGTGAGTGTTTAATGCAGTCAGGTCGGAGTGTCTGCCTGCTTTGAGGGGTGAGAGAGGGGGAGGATAGGAAAACCAATAACTACAGGGGGGGAAGGAACCGCATGCTCATCTTCTATCAGACACTGATCACACCTGTCAATCATCACAATGAAGGATGTTGGTGATACTGAGAATGAGTCCCAAATTGTACCCTATTCCGAATGAAGTACACTACTTTTGATCAGGGCCCTATGGTCAAAGTAGTGCACTACTTTTGATCAGGGCCTCATGGTTAAAGTAGTGCACTAATTTTGATCAGGGCCCTATGGTTAAAGTAGTGCACTACGGACACTGACAAACATTTATATCAGAATCAATCATATTTGATCTCCAGCACCTGCTCAAAACCATGTGATGTGTGTGTGTGTGTATGTGTATGTTGGTGTGTGTATGTGTATGTGTATGTGTGTGTGTGTGTGTATGTGTATGTGTGTGTGTGTGTGTGTGTGTGTGTGTGTGTGTGTGTGTGTGTGTGTGTGTGTGTGTGTGTGTGTGTGTGTGTGTGTGTGTGTGTGTGTGTGTGTGTGTGTGTGTGTGTATGTGTGTGTGTGTGTGTTTACTCTTTTCCTACAGACTCACCTTTCGGTATATGTAATTTTGCACTGGGTGTTACCCAAAGAACAGCATGGGATGCAATAATGGGATTGACCAGTGTTTAATGTTTTTTGTTTGTTTTCATTGTGATTAGATTAGTGCACTCCTATAATGTAATGTTTGTTATTACACAAGAACATTATGTGTTGCAGTTACGTTACGAGTAATTGCTGGTGAGGTAGAATGGTTGGTGGTGTTAGCTAGACAAACTCTAGCTCTCCTGGAAGTTGCCCAAAGTGCACAATCAAACCTGTGCTTTCTGTTTTTGAGGAGGACCACACAAAATGTTGGTTTCACCATTCTCTTGAACCGCATGTCTTGTTTGTATTAACAACTCATCATATCAGGGTGCAATGTGCTCTCAGTGTTCTTCCCTCGGTGTGTCCAGATCTCGCGAGCTTACATAAATTATTTACAGTCTGTTAACACGATGCTACCAAATGGCACTACATTCCCTATTTAGTGCACCACCCTCGGGTCAAAAGCAGTGCACTATATAAGGAATAGGGTGCCATTTGATATGCATATCTCTGTTGCAGCTTTACTGAGTCCCAGAGCTAGAGAATAGATGAACAGAGATGCTGTGCTCAACATGGCATAAACAAGAGCTCCTAATCAAATATATATTGTGTCTGGTTCTATGCTCCTAGGAGAGTAGAGGGAGGAATTCCATGGAGTACAGTCAGTGAAGATATCAAATACAGCCTCATACCTGTCATAGCTTTCATCCCAAATGGCACTCCATTCCCTACATAGTGAGCCCTGCTCTGGTGAAAAGGGGTGCACTATGTAGGGAATATGGTGCCATTTGGGACACAGCCATAGTGTGTGAAGGAAATGAAGGAATCGTTTTCTATCTAGGCACCTTGAATGACATGTCAACATTCTCTCCATACTTTCTGATTGGTTAGATAGGCTATATCTGATTGGTTAGATAGGCTATATCCCAGAGGCAGTGGTAATGTATCTTGTTAGATAGGCTGCATCTGATTGGTTAGATAGGCTGTATCTGATTGGTTAGATAGGCTATATTATTATATCAAAACTAGTGCACTATGGGGGATACAGTGCCATATGGAACATAGCCATAGAAGGCTCTATAGGAGATACAGTGCCATATGGAACATAGCCATAGAAGGCTCTATAGGAGATACAGTGCCATATGGAACATAGCCATAGAAGGCTCTATAGGAGATACAGTGCCATATGGAACATAGCCATAGAAGGCTCCATAGGGGATACAGTGCCATATGGAACATAGCCATAGAAGGCTCTATAGGGGATATGGTGCCATATGGAACATAGCCATAGAAGGCTCTATAGGGGATACGGTGCCATATGGAACATAGCCATAGAAGGCTCTATAGGGGATACGGTGCCATATGGAACATAGCCATAGAAGGCTCTATAGGGGATACGGTGCCATATGGAACATAGCCATAGAAGGCTCTATAGGGGATACGGTGCCATATGGAACATAGCCATAGAAGGCTCTATATGGGAATCAGTGCCATATGGAACATAGCCATAGAAGGCTCTATAGGTGATACAGTGCCATATGGAACATAGCCATAGAAGGCTCAATAGGGGATACAGTGCCATATGGAACATAGCCATAGAAGGCTCTATAGGAGATACAGTGCCATATGGAACATAGCCATAGAAGGCTCTATAGGGGATACAGTGCCATATGGAACATAGCCATAAAATAAAGTACACAATAAGGACAAATGGCAACAGAAATAATGTAGTTATTAGTATTTATTGAATATTAACAGCTGATATTCCAGAGGGAAGGGAAAAACCATAAACCACTCTACGTTCCTGTAAAACAGCTGAGGTCTCGATGAACAGCTCAGGTCTCGATGAACAGCTGAGGTCTCGATGAACAGCTCAGGTCTCGATGAACAGCTGAGGTCTCGATGAACAGCTGAGATCTCGATGAACAGCTCAGGTCTCGATGAACAGCCCAGGTGTCGATGAACAGCTGAGGTCTCTATGAACAGCTCAGATCTCGATGAACAGCGCAGGTCTCGATGAACTGGTCAGGTCTCGATGAACAGCTCAGGTCTCGATGAACAGCTGAGGTCTCAATGAACAGCTGAGATCTCGATGAACAACTCAGGTCTCGATGAACAGCCCAGGTGTCGATGAACAGCTGAGGTCTCTATGAACAGCGCAGATCTCGATGAACAGCTCAGGTCTCGATGAACAGCTGAGGTCTCGATGAACAGCTGAGGTCTCGATGAACAGCTGAGGTCTCGATGAACAGCTGAGGTGTCGATGAACAGCCCAGGTGTCGATGAACAGCTGAGGTCTCGTTGAACAGCTCAGGTCTCGATGAACAGCTCAGGTCTCGATGAACAGCTGAGGTCTCGATGAACAGCTGAGGTGTCGATGAACAGCTCAGGTCTCGATGAACAGCCGAGGTCTCTATGAACAGCTGAGGTCTCTATGAACAGCTCAGGTCTCGATGAACAGCTCAGGTCTCGATGAACAGCTGAGGACTCGAGGAACAGCTGAGGTCTCGATGAACAGCTCAGGTCTCGATGAACAGCTGAGGTCTCAGTGAACACCTCAGGTCTCGACGAACAGCTGAGCGGTAGAATCAGCACTGGGCTCGAATAAAATATGCCTGCATAACCCTGTGGCTGGTCAATAGCAATTATGGTAACTCCTGATACAAACACGGTGACAAATGATAAACTGCTGAGAAACACTAGACAACTACAATTTTTATTTTAAGAATACATATGTACAAATCTTAAATTGCACAGGTGCTCTAAATTCTTCAGCTACAAACGTTCTTAGCAATGATGTACACAGTTGTCCAAATCCAGTAAAAGAGCACACATTACCACAGTGATGAAAAAGTACCCAATTGTCCTACTTGAGTAAAAGTGACAGTCACCCGGTAAAATACTACTTGAGTAAAAGTGACAGTCACCCGGTAAAATACTACTTGAGTAAAAGTGACAGTCACCCGGTAAAATACTACTTGAGTAAAAGTGACAGTCACCCGGTAAAATACTACTTGAGTAAAAGTGACAGTCACCCGGTAAAATACTACTTGAGTAAAAGTGACAGTCACCCGGTAAAATACTACTTGAGTAAAAGTCTAAAAGTATTTGGTTTTAAATATACTTAAGTATTAAAAGTAAATGTAATCGCTAAAATTTCAAATCAAATCAAATTTTATTTGTCACATACACATGGTTAGCAGATGTTAATGCGAGTGTAGCGAAATGCTTGTGCTTCTAGTTCCGACAATGCAGTAATAACCAACAAGTAATCTAGCTGACAATTCCAAAACTACTACCTTATAGACACAAGTGTAAGGGGATAAAGAATATGTACATAAAGATATATGAATGAGTGATGGTATAGAGCGGCATAGGCAAGATACAGTAGATGGTATTGAGTGCAGTATATACATATGAGATGAGTATGTAAACAAAGTGGCATAGTTAAATATACTTAGTATCAAAAGTAAAAAATAATTTCCGATTCCTTATACTGTATTAAGCAAGCACGATTTTCTTGTTTTACACATTTACGGACAGGCACACTTCAACACTCAGACATCATTTAACAAACTAAGCATGTGTGTTTAGTGAGTCTGCCATATCAGAGGCAGTAGGGATGACCAGGGATGTTCTCTTGATAAGTGCGTGAATTAGACAATTTTACTGTCCTGCTAAGTACTCAAGTGTAACTAGTACTTTTGGGTGTCAGGGAAAATATACGGAGTAAAAAGTACATCGTTTTCTTTATGAATGCAGTGGAATAAAAGTAAAAGTTGTCCAAAATATAAATTGTAAAGTACACATACTCCCAAAAAATACTTTAAGTAATACTTTAAAATGTATTCTTGTCATGTACTGTCATGTTGTGTCTTGTCTCTGTCCTTTCCCTTCACCCTGTCTCCCTCTGCTGGTCGTTGTTAGGTTACCTTTTCTCCCCCGCTTTCCCCCAGCTGTTCCTTGTCTCCTCTGACTACCCATTCACCCCGTTTCCCACCTGTTCCCTTTTTCCCTCTGATTAGGTCCCTATATCTCTCTCTGTTTCTGTTCCTGTCCTTGTCGGATTCTTGTTTGTTGTGTTTCATGCCTGAGCCAGACTATCGTCATGTTTGCTGTAACCTTGTCCTGTCCTGTCGGAATCTGCCGGTCTATCTGAGCCTACCTATGTTTGGTTATTAAAGAAGCTCTGTTTAAGTTAGTTCGCTTTTGGGTCCTCATTCACTCACCATAACAGAAGAATCCGACCAAGAATGGACCCAGCGACTTCGGATCCTCTCCACTCAGCCGTCGGGATCCAGGGAGCGATGCTAGGCAGACACGAGCAGGAAGTGTCTGCTGCTCGACATGCCGTTGAGACCCTGGCCACCCAAGTCTCCAACCTCACAGAACAGGTTCACCATCTCCGCCTCGATCCACCGGCCACTTCCAGGGCTTTCGAATCTCCGGAGCCCAGAATCAATAACCCGCCGTGTTACTCTGGGGAGCCCACTGAATGCCGCTCGTTCCTCACCCAGTGTGATATTGTGTTTTCTCTCCAGCCCAACACTTACTCCAGGAGCACTGCTCGTGTCGCCTACGTCATATCTCTCCTTATTGGACGGGCTCGTGAGTGGGGCACGGCAATCTGGGAGGCAAGGGCTGAGTGTACTAACCAGTATCAGGACTTTAAGAAGGAGATGATACGGGTTTTTGATCGATCTGTTTTTGGGGAGGAGGCTTCCAGGGCCCTGTCTTCCCTATGTCAAGGCAATCGATCCATAACAGACTACTCTATTGAGTTTCGCACTCTTGCTGTCTCCAGTGGCTGGAACGAGCCGGCCTTGCTCGCTCGTCTTCTGGAAGGTTTCCGCGCAGAGGTAAAGGATGAGATTCTCTCCCGGGAGGTTCCTTCCAGCGTGGATTCCTTGATTGAACTCGCTATTTGCATTGAGCGACGGGTTGATCTTCGTCACCGAGCTCGTGGAAAGGAGCTCGCGCTCTCCGTCGCCTCCCTCTCCGCATCACTACCATCTTCCTCTGCCGGCTCGGGTGCTGAGCCCATGCAGCTGGGAGGTATCCGCATCTCGACTAAGGAGAGGGAACGGAGAATCACCAACCGCCTCTGTCTCTATTGCGGTTCCGCTGGTCATTTTGTCACTTCATGTCCAGTAAAAGGCCAGAGCTCGTCAGTAAGCGGAGGGCTACTGGTGAGCGCTACTACTCCTGTCTCTCCTTCAAGATCCTGCACTACCTTGTCGGTCCATCTACGCTGGACCGGTTCGTCAGCTTCCTGCAGTGCCTTAATAGACTCTGGGGCGGAGGGCTGTTTTATGGACGAGACCTGGGCTCGGGAACATGACATTCCTCTCAGACAGTTAAAGGAGCCCACGGCCTTGTTCGCCCTGGATGGTAGTCCTCTCCCCAGGATTCAGCGTGAGACGCTACCTTTAACCCTCACTGTTTCTGGTAATCATAGTGAAACCATTTATTTTTTAATTTTTCGTTCACCTTTTACACCTGTTGTTTTGGGCCATCCCTGGCTAGTTTGTCATAATCCTTCCATTAATTGGTCTAGTAATTCTATCCTCTCCTGGAACGTCTCTTGTCATGTGAAATGTTTAATGTCTGCTATCCCTCCTGTTTCCTCTGTCTCTTCTTCACAGGAGGAGCCTGGTGATTTGACAGGGGTGCCGGAGGAATATCACGATCTGCGCACGGTGTTCAGTCGGTCCAGGGCCACCTCTCTTCCTCCACACCGGTCGTATGATTGTAGTATTGATCTCCTTCCGGGAACCACCCCCCCCCGGGGTAGACTATACTCTCTGTCGGCTCCCGAACGTAAGGCTCTCGAAGATTATTTGTCTGTAGCTCTTGACGCCGGTACCATAGTCCCCTCCTCCTCTCCCGCCGGAGCGGGGTTTTTTTTTGTCAAGAAGAAGGACGGGTCTCTGCGCCCCTGCATAGATTATCGAGGGCTGAATGACATAACAGTGAAGAATCGTTATCCGCTTCCTCTTATGTCTTCAGCCTTCGAGATCCTGCAGGGAGCCAGGTTTTTCACTAAGTTGGACCTTCGTAACGCTTACCATCTCGTGCGCATCAGGGAGGGGGACGAGTGGAAGACGGCGTTTAACACTCCGTTAGGGCACTTTGAATACCGGGTTCTTCCTTTCGGCCTCGCTAACGCTCCAGCTGTCTTTCAGGCATTAGTCAATGATGTCCTGAGAGACATGCTGAACATCTTTGTTTTCGTTTACCTTGACGATATCCTGATTTTTTCACCGTCACTCCAGATTCATGTTCAGCACGTTCGACGTGTCCTCCAGCGCCTTTTAGAGAATTGTCTTTTTGTGAAGGCTGAGAAGTGCACTTTTCATGCCTCCTCCGTCACATTTCTCGGTTCTGTTATTTCCGCTGAAGGCATTAAGATGGATCCCGCTAAGGTCCAAGCTGTCATTGATTGGCCCGTCCCTAAGTCACGCGTCGAGCTGCAGCGCTTTCTCGGCTTCGCGAACTTCTATCGTCGTTTCATCCGTAATTTCGGTCAGGTGGCAGCTCCTCTCACAGCCCTTACTTCTGTCAAGACGTGCTTTAAGTGGTCCGTTTCCGCCCAGGGAGCTTTTGATCTCCTCAAGAATCGTTTTACATCCGCTCCTATCCTTGTTACACCTGACGTCTCTAGACAGTTCGTTGTCGAGGTTGACGCGTCAGAGGTGGGCGTGGGAGCCATCCTTTCTCAGCGCTCCCTCTCTGACGACAAGGTCCACCCATGCGCGTATTTTTCTCATCGCCTGTCGCCGTCGGAACGTAACTATGATGTGGGTAACCGCGAACTGCTCGCCATCCGGTTAGCCCTAGGCGAATGGCGACAGTGGTTGGAGGGGGCGACCGTTCCTTTTGTCGTTTGGACTGACCATAGGAACCTTGAGTACATCCGTTCTGCCAAATGACTTAATGCGCGTCAGGCGCGTTGGGCGCTGTTTTTCGCTCGTTTCGAGTTCGTGATTTCTTATCGTCCGGGCTCTAAGAACACCAAGCCTGATGCTTTGTCTCGTCTCTTCAGTTCTTCAGTAGCCTCCACTGACCCCGAGGGGTTTCTCCCTGAGGGGCGTGTTGTCGGGTTGACTGTCTGGGGAATTGAGAGGCAGGTAAAACAAGCGCTCACTCACACTCCGTCGCCGCGCGCTTGTCCTAGGAACCTTCTTTTCGTTCCCGTTCCTACTCGTCTGGCCGTTCTTCAGTGGGCTCACTCTGCCAAGTTAGCCGGCCACCCTGGCGTTCGGGGTACGCTTGCTTCCATTCGCCAGCGTTTTTGGTGGCCCACCCGGGAGCATGACACGCGTCGTTTCGTGGCTGCTTGTTCGGTCTGCGCGCAGACTAAGTCCGGTAACTCTCCTCCTGCCGGCCGTCTCAGGCCGCTTCCTATTCCCTCTCGACCGTGGTCTCACATCGCCTTAGATTTTGTCACCGGACTGCCTTCGTCAGCGGGGAAGACTGTTATTCTTACGGTTGTCGATAGGTTCTCTAAGGCGGCTCATTTCATTCCCCTTGCTAAGCTTCCTTCTGCTAAAGAGACGGCACAAATCATCATCGAGAATGTTTTCAGAATTCATGGCCTTCCGTCAGACGTCGTTTCGGACAGAGGTCCGCAATTCACGTCTCAATTTTGGAGGGAGTTTTGCCGTTTGATTGGGGCTTCCGTCAGTCTCTCTTCCGGCTTTCACCCCCAGTCTAACGGTCAAGCAGAACGGGCCAATCAGACTATTGGTCGCATCTTACGCAGTCTTTCTTTTCGTAACCCTGCGTCTTGGTCAGAACAGCTCCCCTGGGCAGAATACGCCCACAACTCGCTTCCTTCGTCTGCGACCGGGCTATCTCCTTTTCAGAGTAGCCTCGGGTACCAGCCTCCGCTGTTCTCATCTCAGTTCGCCGAGTCCAGCGTCCCCTCCGCTCAGGCTTTTGTCCAACGTTGCGAGCGCACCTGGAAGAGGGTCAGGTCTGCACTTTGCCGTTATAGGACGCAGACTGTGAGGGCTGCTAATAAGCGTAGAACTAAGAGTCCTAGATATTGTCGCGGTCAGAGAGTTTGGCTCTCCACTCAGAACCTTCCCCTTAAGACGGCTTCTCGCAAGTTGACCCCGCGGTTCATTGGTCCGTTCCGTATTTCTCGGGTCATTAATCCTGTCGCAGTTCGACTTCTTCTTCCGCGATACCTTCGTCGCGTCCACCCGGTCTTCCATGTCTCCTGCATCAAGCCCGTCCTTCGCGCCCCCGCTCGTCTTCCCCCCCCCCCCCATCCTTGTCGAGGGCGCACCCATCTACAGGGTCCGTAGAATTTTGGACATGCGTCCTCGGGGCCGTGGTCACCAGTACCTCGTAGATTGGGAGGGGTACGGTCCTGAGGAGAGGAGTTGGGTTCCCTCTCGGGACGTGCTGGACCGTGCGCTGATTGAGGATTTCCTCCGTTGGCGCCAGGTTTCCTCCTCGAGTGCGCCAGGAGGCGCTCGGTGAGTGGGGGGGTACTGTCATGTACTGTCATGTTGTGTCTTGTCTCTGTCCTTTCCCTTCACCCTGTCTCCCTCTGCTGGTCGTTGTTAGGTTACCTTTTCTCCCCCGCTTTCCCCCAGCTGTTCCTTGTCTCCTCTGACTACCCATTCACCCCGTTTCCCACCTGTTCCCTTTTTCCCTCTGATTAGGTCTCTATATCTCTCTCTGTTTCTGTTCCTGTCCTTGTCGGATTCTTGTTTGTTGTGTTTCATGCCTGAGCCAGACTATCGTCATGTTTGCTGTAACCTTGTCCTGTCCTGTCGGAATCTGCCGGTCTATCTGAGCCTACCTATGTTTGGTTATTAAAGAAGCTCTGTTTAAGTTAGTTCGCTTTTGGGTCCTCATTCACTCACCATAACAATTCTTCCTTAAGTACTTTACACTACTGCATTCCCACATTTAGTATACATTTTAAAACAGATGTGAGTACTCAGCTTTAGAACAGAACATAGAGAAGTGCTACTGATGGTGTGCGATGTACTGTGTGCATCAGCGGCGGTCAGTGCCGTTTAAGATGAGGGAGGACAATTTAAAAAAATGTATGAGTATGGCTTTTTTTCTATTATAGCATATTGGATGACTGTCATTCATCTTATATTCACCCAACTCAATGTAACAGCGATAGGTTTAGGCTGCTTCATGGTACTCAAATGTTCCCTATACCCATCATGAGTTTGCTACAACCTAGCCTACGAATGAAAGTTTACAACGTAGGTGATCAGGTCGAGATAAATTAGAGTAATCAAGGTGACAGACAATGACACATTCAATACCGCCTTGCACACTCTTGCCTGCATCTAGCTGATCTAGGTTGCAATCATTACTCCAACAGTTGCAAACAAGTTTCTATTGGACAAATCAGGTACATTAATCCTGTTTCGTTCCATTTGCTTTTGTTTAAGAAACGTTTTTCAACTGAATCGGAGGAATGAATACATCCGCGATCACGCGCAAATACAGAACTAGCAGCCACACACATCTGGCAACTACAATCTCTCCTCCTCTCACCTTTTCCCTTCACTTGTGGACTTCAGTGCACAATACAACAGCTGTCTGTGACCAGGCGAAAGAACCTTCCGAGTATAGCTACAAGGACTAACGTGTTAGTAACCCAATCGTGCAGTACAGTGTACAGCAGGCAGTCTAGCAGTTACACCGGCGGGCCCCGGTGGCAATAAATTAAAAATGTAAATAGTCGGGTGGCCATTTGATTAATTGTTCAGCAGTCTGGTGGCTTGGGGGTAGATGCTGTCATAGACTTGGTGCTCAGGTACTAGCTAAAGTACCTGGTGTTTGAGTAGGCTAAACTAGCTAGCTGCATTGGCTAGTTAAGTAAGTGAAAATAAAAATCTCTTTCTTGCTTCTCCTTAATTTTGGAAGAAATTAATTTGTTCAAAACTGTTCAACTATTGTCCTTCTCTCTCTTTGAATCAACTACTCACTACATTTTAATGCGCTGCAGTGCTAACTAGATGTAGCTTACGCTTTCAGTACTATATTTATTCTCTGAACCTTTGATTGGGTAGACAACATGTCAGTTCATGCTGCAGCAGCTCTGATAGGTTGGAGGACGTCCTCTGGAAGTTATCATAAATACTGTGTAAGTATATGGAAGGGGGTGAGAACCAAGAGCCAGCTAGATTTTGTGTAGAAGTTAATGTAACAAGAGGAGGACGGAAGCTAGCTGTCCTCCGGCTACACCATGGTGCTACCCTACAGACTGCTGTTGAAGCTGTCATTTTTCTTAAATTCACTGAGGAGGGTGGTCCTCCCCTTTTTCCTCTGAGGAGCCTCCACTGGTGTGCATATTAATGAATAAGTCGTTTGTTAGCTCCAGGTGAGCCAGCTTGACACATTTCTTAGCTTCTCAAATGACAGAAAGTGGCACCTGTAAAGGAAAAAACGTTTACAACCTTCTCTTAATTATTTTTTATTTATTTCACCTTTATTTAACCAGGTAGGCTAGTTCTCATTTGCAACTGTGACCTGGCCAAGATAAACGCATAGCAATTTGACACATACAACAACACAGAGTTACACATGGAATAAACAAAACATAGTCAATCATGTGTAACTTATCGCATGCATTACTACCGTAGGGATGGTGTGCATCTGACAGATGAGGGCAACTACTTCTTCCTTGAGAGTTTAAGAGCTGGTCTCTCCTCCATAGCAGAAAGACACGCTCACTAGTGCACGTACACGTCACACTCCCAGTGCAACGAACCAAAAGGCTCTTTTAAGAGACACCCAATAAATTACAAATAGCACACATTGGAATATCTCAATTGCATCCTCCTCACATCATCTCTAATTCTCTAAACCGATTGGTGAGAAAACCTGAGTGCCCTCCCCTCTGACCTTCTCCACCAATGTGTACAATAACATGCTTGAAAAGGTACTGCTGAGATTTGAACTCAGGATCTCCTGTTTACAAGAGAGACACTTTAACCAACTAAGCCACAGCACCCATGAAAGAGATATATTTTGCAGATGTGAACACCCACACCTATTTGAATCAAACCAGTCTCATTAATTTAACCCACATCGCTGTCTAGCAAAATCACATCACAAAAGAGATGTCTTTTACTAATATTCGTCATTCGAGGACAGTACATTTTTCATTTGGGTCTCGAGATGAATAAACTCAAGAACCTCTGACATGGATTCTTAAACTACAATTTGGGACCCAAAGCAGTTATTAACATGTCATAGGTGGGTCACGAGATATGAATAAACATTCAGAATCATACACTATTTCTTCATAATGTTGGTCGTTCGAGGACACTGCATTTCTAATTTGGCTCTCGAGCTTAAAAATGGTAAAAACCTCTGAAACAGCAGATGAATCAGTTCATGTAAGTAATTAACCTACGATATGCTGGGAAACTTTGTCAAAAGGGAGAGTTGCTGAGTTTCTTAGCTTTCAGAGTAAGTCTTAAACTGTTCATAAAACAACACTCCTGAATGTACATTGCAGTGCCGTGACCCGGATTCGAACCGGGGTTGCTGCGGCCACAACGCAGAGTACTAACCACTATACGATCACGGCTGGCTACAAGACGTGGCTTTGTAAAGCCTACATAGGCTTTGAAAGTGATGTGCACAAGCTGGATAAACACTTTTCATATTGGTCTCGATAATGAATAAAGTGAAGAAACAGTCGAGCTTTACACATTCAAAAAGTTCCCTTTTTCCGTGACATTGGAATATCTCAATTGCATCCTCCTCACATCTTTTCTCCTCTCATCACTCCAAATTCTCAAGACTCATTGGTTGAGAAAAGCAGAACACTCTCCACTCTGACCTTTCCACCAATGTGTTCAATGACATGTTTGAAAAGGCTCTGCTGAGATTCGAACTCAGGATCTCCTGTTTACTAGACAGGTGCTTTAACCAACTAAGCCACAGCGCCTGTAGATGCCAACTATGTTCCAGGTAAGAACACCGCCACACGTATTTATATCAAACATGTCTCATTCATTTAACCCATATCTCTGTCTTGCAAAATCACGTCACAAAACAGATGTTATTTACTAATATTGGAATCGATATGGACTCCTTCAATTATCTAGCAACAGGGTTTCTTAAGCTATGTTTTGGGACCCAAAGTGGGCCTGAGTATGTGAGAGGTGGGCAGCGCGATATCAGTAAACATTTTGAGTCACAAGCTATTTCTTCTTAATTTCGGTCATCCGAGGACAGTCAATTTTTCATTTGGGTCTCGAACTGAATAAACTCAAGATAATCTGACCTGGATTCTTAAACTATGGTTTGGGACCCAAAGTGGGAATATCGCGAGATATGAGTAAACATTCAGAATCATACACGATTTCTTCATCATTTTGGTCGTTTCGGGGAAACAACATTTCTCAGTTGGATCTCGAGATTAAAAATGGTAAAAACCTAAGAAAAAGCAGATGAATCAGTTAATGTAAGTAATTAACCTACCATGAGATAGAGACTTTGTCAAATGGAAGAGTTATTGAGTTTCTTAGCTCACACAGGAGGTTTCAACTCATTCAAAATACAACCCTTTTGAAATGGCAATTCTTTGCCGTGACCCGGATTCAGACCGGGGTTCCTGCGGCCACAACGCAGAGTACTAAACACTATACGATCACAGCGAGCTACCAAAGATTCCTTGTAAAGCCTACTCATGCTCTGACAGAGACCTGTACAAGCTGGCTGAACTCTCCATTTAGCGCTCGAAATGAATCAACTGAAGAACCAGCTGAACTTGAGACAGTTGGTACGTTGTAATTCTTTGAAAAAGTTCCCTTTTTCCGTGAAATTGGAATATCTCAATTGCATCCTCCTCACATCTTTTCTCCTCTCATCACTCCAAATTCTCAAGACTCATTGGTTGAGAAAAGCAGAACACTCTCCACTCTGACCTTTCCACCAATGTGTTCAATGACATGTTTGAAAAGGCTCTGCTGAGATTCGAACTCAGGATCTCCTGTTTACTAGACAGGCACTTTAACCAACTAAGCCACAGCGCCTGTAGATGCCAAGTATGTTCCAGGTAAGAACACCGCCACACGTATTTATATCAAACATGTCTCATTCATTTAACCCATATCTCTGTCTTGCAAAATCACGTCACAAAACAGATGTTATTTACTAATATTGGAATCGATATGGACTCCTTCAATTGTCTAGCAACAGGGTTTCTTAAGCTATGTTTTGGGACCCAAAGTGGGCCTGAGTATGTGAGAGGTGGGCAGCGCGATATCAGTAAACATTTTGAGTCACAAGCTATTTCTTCTTAATTTCGGTCATCCGAGGACAGTAAATTTTTCATTTGGGTCTCGAACTGAATAAACTCAAGATACTCTGACCTGGATTCTTAAACTATGGTTTGGGACCCAAAGTGGGAATATCGCGAGATATGAGTAAACATTCAGAATCATACACGATTTCTTCATCATTTTGGTCGTTTCGGGGAAACAACATTTCTCATTTGGATCTCGAGATTAAAAATGGTAAAAACCTAAGAAAAAGCAGATGAATCAGTTAATGTAAGTAATTAACCTACCATGAGATAGAGACTTTGTCAAATGGAAGAGTTATTGAGTTTCTTAGCTCACACAGGAGGTTTCAACTCATTCAAAATACAACCCTTTTGAAATGGCAATTCTTTGCCGTGACCCGGATTCAGACCGGGGTTCCTGCGGCCACAACGCAGAGTACTAAACACTATACGATCACAGCGAGCTACCAAAGATTCCTTGTAAAGCCTACTCATGCTCTGACAGAGACCTGTACAAGCTGGCTGAACTCTTCATTTAGCGCTCGAAATGAATCAACTGAAGAACCAGCTGAAGTTGAGACAGTTGGTACGTTGTAATTCTTTGAAAAAGTTCCCTTTTTCCGTGAAATTGGAATATCTCAATTGCATCCTCCTCACATCTTTTCTCCTCTCATCACTCCAAATTCTCAAGACTCATTGGTTGAGAAAAGCAGAACACTCTCCACTCTGACCTTTCCACCAATGTGTTCAATGACATGTTTGAAAAGGCTCTGCTGAGATTCGAACTCAGGATATCCTGTTTACTAGACAGGCGCTTTAACCAACTAAGCCACAGCGCCTGTAGATGCCAAGTATGTTCCAGGTAAGAACACCACCACACGTATTTATATCAAACATGTCTCATTCATTTAACCCATATCTCTGTCTTGCAAAATCACGTCACAAAACAGATGTTATTTACTAATATTGGAATCGATATGGACTCCTTCAATTGTCTAGCAACAGGGTTTCTTAAGCTATGTTTTGGGACCCAAAGTGGGCCTGAGTATGTGAGAGGTGGGCAGCGCGATATCAGTAAACATTTTGAGTCACAAGCTATTTCTTCTTAATTTCGGTCATCCGAGGACAGTCAATTTTTCATTTGGGTCTCGAACTGAATAAACTCAAGATACTCTGACCTGGATTCTTAAACTATGGTTTGGGACCCAAAGTGGGAATATCGCGAGATATGAGTAAACATTCAGAATCATACACGATTTCTTCATCATTTTGGTCGTTTCGGGGAAACAACATTTCTCAGTTGGATCTCGAGATTAAAAATGGTAAAAACCTAAGAAAAAGCAGATGAATCAGTTAATGTAAGTAATTAACCTACCATGAGATAGAGACTTTGTCAAATGGAAGAGTTATTGAGTTTCTTAGCTCACACAGGAGGTTTCAACTCATTCAAAATACAACCCTTTTGAAATGGCAATTCTTTGCCGTGACCCGGATTCAGACCGGGGTTCCTGCGGCCACAACGCAGAGTACTAAACACTATACGATCACAGCGAGCTACCAAAGATTGCTTGTAAAGCCTACTCATGCTCTGACAGAGACCTGTACAAGCTGGCTGAACTCTTCATTTAGCGCTCGAAATGAATCAACTGAAGAACCAGCTGAAGTTGAGACAGTTGGTACGTTGTAATTCTTTGAAAAAGTTCCCTTTTTCCGTGAAATTGGAATATCTCAATTGCATCCTCCTCACATCTTTTCTCCTCTCATCACTCCAAATTCTCAAGACTCATTGGTTGAGAAAAGCAGAACACTCTCCACTCTGACCTTTCCACCAATGTGTTCAATGACATGTTTGAAAAGTCTCTGCTGAGATTCGAACTCAGGATCTCCTGTTTACTAGACAGGCGCTTTAACCAACTAAGCCACAGCGCCTGTAGATGCCAAGTATGTTCCAGGTAAGAACACCGCCACACGTATTTATATCAAACATGTCTCATTCATTTAACCCATATCTCTGTCTTGCAAAATCACGTCACAAAACAGATGTTATTTACTAATATTGGAATCGATATGGACTCCTTCAATTGTCTAGCAACAGGGTTTCTTAAGCTATGTTTTGGGACCCAAAGTGGGCCTGAGTATGTGAGAGGTGGGCAGCGCGATATCAGTAAACATTTTGAGTCACAAGCTATTTCTTCTTAATTTCGGTCATCCGAGGACAGTCAATTTTTCATTTGGGTCTCGAACTGAATAAACTCAAGATACTCTGACCTGGATTCTTAAACTATGGTTTGGGACCCAAAGTGGGAATATCGCGAGATATGAGTAAACATTCAGAATCATAC
This sequence comes from Oncorhynchus mykiss, assembly GCF_013265735.2. Classification (NCBI taxonomy): domain Eukaryota; kingdom Metazoa; phylum Chordata; class Actinopteri; order Salmoniformes; family Salmonidae; genus Oncorhynchus; species Oncorhynchus mykiss. Next base: position 71,612,695 of record NC_048580.1, on the reverse strand, counting down.
ACGATTTCTTCATCATTTTGGTCGTTTCGGGGAAACAACATTTCTCAGTTGGATCTCGAGATTAAAAATGGTAAAAACCTAAGAAAAAGCAGATGAATCAGTTAATGTAAGTAATTAACCTACCATGAGATAGAGACTTTGTCAAATGGAAGAGTTATTGAGTTTCTTAGCTCACACAGGAGGTTTCAACTCATTCAAAATACAACCCTTTTGAAATGGCAATTCTTTGCCGTGACCCGGATTCAGACCGGGGTTCCTGCGGCCACAACGCAGAGTACTAAACACTATACGATCACAGCGAGCTACCAAAGATTGCTTGTAAAGCCTACTCATGCTCTGACAGAGACCTGTACAAGCTGGCTGAACTCTTCATTTAGCGCTCGAAATGAATCAACTGAAGAACCAGCTGAAGTTGAGACAGTTGGTACGTTGTAATTCTTTGAAAAAGTTCCCTTTTTCCGTGAAATTGGAATATCTCAATTGCATCCTCCTCACATCTTTTCTCCTCTCATCACTCCAAATTCTCAAGACTCATTGGTTGAGAAAAGCAGAACACTCTCCACCAATGTGTTCAATGACATGTTTGAAAAGGCTCTGCTGAGATTCGAACTCAGGATCTCCTGTTTACTAGACAGGCGCTTTAACCAACTAAGCCACAGCGCCTGTAGATGCCAAGTATGTTCCAAGTAAGAACACCGCCACACGTATTTATATCAAACATGTCTCATTCATTTAACCCATATCTCTGTCTTGCAAAATCACGTCACAAAACAGATGTTATTTACTAATATTGGAATCGATATGGACTCCTTCAATTGTCTAGCAACAGGGTTTCTTAAGCTATGTTTTGGGACCCAAAGTGGGCCTGAGTATGTGAGAGGTGGGCAGCGCGATATCAGTAAACATTTTGAGTCACAAGCTATTTCTTCTTAATTTCGGTCATCCGAGGACAGTAAATTTTTCATTTGGGTCTCGAACTGAATAAACTCAAGATACTCTGACCTGGATTCTTAAACTATGGTTTGGGACCCAAAGTGGGAATATCGCGAGATATGAGTAAACATTCAGAATCATACACGATTTCTTCATAATTTTGGTCGTTTCGGGGAAACAACATTTCTCATTTGGATCTCGAGATTAAAAATGGTAAAAACCTAAGAAAAAGCAGATGAATCAGTTAATGTAAGTAATTAACCTACCATGAGATAGAGACTTTGTCAAATGGAAGAGTTATTGAGTTTCTTAGCTCACACAGGAGGTTTCAACTCATTCAAAATACAACCCTTTTGAAATGGCAATTCTTTGCCGTGACCCGGATTCAGACCGGGGTTCCTGCGGCCACAACGCAGAGTACTAAACACTATACGATCACAGCGAGCTACCAAAGATTGCTTGTAAAGCCTACTCATGCTCTGACAGAGACCTGTACAAGCTGGCTGAACTCTTCATTTAGCGCTCGAAATGAATCAACTGAAGAACCAGCTGAAGTTGAGACAGTTGGTACGTTGTAATTCTTTGAAAAAGTTCCCTTTTTCCGTGAAATTGGAATATCTCAATTGCATCCTCCTCACATCTTTTCTCCTCTCATCACTCCAAATTCTCAAGACTCATTAGTTGAGAAAAGCAGAACACTCTCCACTCTGACCTTTCCACCAATGTGTTCAATGACATGTTTGAAAAGGCTCTGCTGAGATTCGAACTCAGGATCTCCTGTTTACTAGACAGGCGCTTTAACCAACTAAGCCACAGCGCCTGTAGATGCCAAGTATGTTCCAGGTAAGAACACTGCCACACGTATTTATATCAAACATGTCTCATTCATTTAACCCATATCTCTTTCTTGCAAAATCACGTCACAAAACAGATGTTATTTACTAATATTGGAATCGATATGGACTCCTTCAATTGTCTAGCAACAGGGTTTCTTAAGCTATGTTTTGGGACCCAAAGTGGGCCTGAGTATGTGAGAGGTGGGCAGCGCGATATCAGTAAACATTTTGAGTCACAAGCTATTTCTTCTTAATTTCGGTCATCCGAGGACAGTCAATTTTTCATTTGGGTCTCGAACTGAATAAACTCAAGATACTCTGACCTGGATTCTTAAACTATGGTTTGGGACCCAAAGTGGGAATATCGCGAGATATGAGTAAACATTCAGAATCATACACGATTTCTTCATCATTTTGGTCGTTTCGGGGAAACAACATTTCTCAGTTGGATCTCGAGATTAAAAATGGTAAAAACCTAAGAAAAAGCAGATGAATCAGTTAATGTAAGTAATTAACCTACCATGAGATAGAGACTTTGTCAAATGGAAGAGTTATTGAGTTTCTTAGCTCACACAGGAGGTTTCAACTCATTCAAAATACAACCCTTTTGAAATGGCAATTCTTTGCCGTGACCCGGATTCAGACCGGGGTTCCTGCGGCCACAACGCAGAGTACTAAACACTATACGATCACAGCGAGCTACCAAAGATTGCTTGTAAAGCCTACTCATGCTCTGACAGAGACCTGTACAAGCTGGCTGAACTCTTCATTTAGCGCTCGAAATGAATCAACTGAAGAACCAGCTGAAGTTGAGACAGTTGGTACGTTGTAATTCTTTGAAAAAGTTCCCTTTTTCCGTGAAATTGGAATATCTCAATTGCATCCTCCTCACATCTTTTCTCCTCTCATCACTCCAAATTCTCAAGACTCATTGGTTGAGAAAAGCAGAACACTCTCCACCAATGTGTTCAATGACATGTTTGAAAAGGCTCTGCTGAGATTCGAACTCAGGATCTCCTGTTTACTAGACAGGCGCTTTAACCAACTAAGCCACAGCGCCTGTAGATGCCAAGTATGTTCCAAGTAAGAACACCGCCACACGTATTTATATCAAACATGTCTCATTCATTTAACCCATATCTCTGTCTTGCAAAATCACGTCACAAAACAGATGTTAGTTACTAATATTGGAATCGATATGGACTCCTTCAATTGTCTAGCAACAGGGTTTCTTAAGCTATGTTTTGGGACCCAAAGTGGGCCTGAGTATGTGAGAGGTGGGCAGCGCGATATCAGTAAACATTTTGAGTCACAAGCTATTTCTTCTTAATTTCGGTCATCCGAGGACAGTAAATTTTTCATTTGGGTCTCGAACTGAATAAACTCAAGATACTCTGACCTGGATTCTTAAACTATGGTTTGGGACCCAAAGTGGGAATATCGCGAGATATGAGTAAACATTCAGAATCATACACGATTTCTTCATCATTTTGGTCGTTTCGGGGAAACAACATTTCTCAGTTGGATCTCGAGATTAAAAATGGTAAAAACCTAAGAAAAAGCAGATGAATCAGTTAATGTAAGTAATTAACCTACCATGAGATAGAGACTTTGTCAAATGGAAGAGTTATTGAGTTTCTAAGCTCACACAGGAGGTTTCAACTCATTCAAAATACAACCCTTTTGAAATGGCAATTCTTTGCCGTGACCCGGATTCAGACCGGGGTTCCTGCGGCCACAACGCAGAGTACTAAACACTATACGATCACAGCGAGCTACCAAAGATTGCTTGTAAAGCCTACTCATGCTCTGACAGAGACCTGTACAAGCTGGCTGAACTCTTCATTTAGCGCTCGAAATGAATCAACTGAAGAACCAGCTGAAGTTGAGACAGTTGGTACGTTGTAATTCTTTGAAAAAGTTCCCTTTTTCCGTGAAATTGGAATATCTCAATTGCATCCTCCTCACATCTTTTCTCCTCTCATCACTCCAAATTCTCAAGACTCATTGGTTGAGAAAAGCAGAACACTCTCCACCAATGTGTTCAATGACATGTTTGAAAAGGCTCTGCTGAGATTCGAACTCAGGATCTCCTGTTTACTAGACAGGAGCTTTAACCAACTAAGCCACAGCGCCTGTAGATGCCAAGTATGTTCCAAGTAAGAACACCGCCACACGTATTTATATCAAACATGTCTCATTCATTTAACCCATATCTCTGTCTTGCAAAATCACGTCACAAAACAGATGTTAGTTACTAATATTGGAATCGATATGGACTCCTTCAATTGTCTAGCAACAGGGTTTCTTAAGCTATGTTTTGGGACCCAAAGTGGGCCTGAGTATGTGAGAGGTGGGCAGCGCGATATCAGTAAACATTTTGAGTCACAAGCTATTTCTTCTTAATTTCGGTCATCCGAGGACAGTAAATTTTTCATTTGGGTCTCGAACTGAATAAACTCAAGATACTCTGACCTGGATTCTTAAACTATGGTTTGGGACCCAAAGTGGGAATATCGCGAGATATGAGTAAACATTCAGAATCATACACGATTTCTTCATCATTTTGGTCGTTTCGGGGAAACAACATTTCTCAGTTGGATCTCGAGATTAAAAATGGTAAAAACCTAAGAAAAAGCAGATGAATCAGTTAATGTAAGTAATTAACCTACCATGAGATAGAGACTTTGTCAAATGGAAGAGTTATTGAGTTTCTAAGCTCACACAGGAGGTTTCAACTCATTCAAAATACAACCCTTTTGAAATGGCAATTCTTTGCCGTGACCCGGATTCAGACCGGGGTTCCTGCGGCCACAACGCAGAGTACTAAACACTATACGATCACAGCGAGCTACCAAAGATTGCTTGTAAAGCCTACTCATGCTCTGACAGAGACCTGTACAAGCTGGCTGAACTCTTCATTTAGCGCTCGAAATTAATCAACTGAAGAACCAGCTGAAGTTGAGACAGTTGGTACGTTGTAATTCTTTGAAAAAGTTCCCTTTTTCCGTGAAATTGGAATATCTCAATTGCATCCTCCTCACATCTTTTCTCCTCTCATCACTCCAAATTCTCAAGACTCAATGGTTGAGAAAAGCAGAACACTCTCCACTCTGACCTTTCCACCAATGTGTTCAATGACATGTTTGAAAAGTCTCTGCTGAGATTCGAACTCAGGATCTCTTGTTTACTAGACAGGCGCTTTAACCAACTACGCCACAGCGCCTGTAGATGCCAAGTATGTTCCAGGTAAGAACACCGCCACACGTATTTATATCAAACATGTCTCATTCATTTAACCCATATCTCTGTCTTGCAAAATCACGTCACAAAACAGATGTTATTTACTAATATTGGAATCGATATGGACTCCTTCAATTGTCTAGCAACAGGGTTTCTTAAGCTATGTTTTGGGACCCAAAGTGGGCCTGAGTATGTGAGAGGTGGGCAGCGCGATATCAGTAAACATTTTGAGTCACAAGCTATTTCTTCTTAATTTCGGTCATCCGAGGACAGTCAATTTTTCATTTGGGTCTCGAACTGAATAAACTCAAGATACTCTGACCTGGATTCTTAAACTATGGTTTGGGACCCAAAGTGGGAATATCGCGAGATATGAGTAAACATTCAGAATCATACACGATTTCTTCATCATTTTGGTCGTTTCGGGGAAACAACATTTCTCAGTTGGATCTCGAGATTAAAAATGGTAAAAACCTAAGAAAAAGCAGATGAATCAGTTAATGTAAGTAATTAACCTACCATGAGATAGAGACTTTGTCAAATGGAAGAGTTATTGAGTTTCTTAGCTCACACAGGAGGTTTCAACTCATTCAAAATACAACCCTTTTGAAATGGCAATTCTTTGCCGTGACCCGGATTCAGACCGGGGTTCCTGCGGCCACAACGCAGAGTACTAAACACTATACGATCACAGCGAGCTACCAAAGATTGCTTGTAAAGCCTACTCATGCTCTGACAGAGACCTGTACAAGCTGGCTGAACTCTTCATTTAGCGCTCGAAATTAATCAACTGAAGAACCAGCTGAAGTTGAGACAGTTGGTACGTTGTAATTCTTTGAAAAAGTTCCCTTTTTCCGTGAAATTGGAATATCTCAATTGCATCCTCCTCACATCTTTTCTCCTCTCATCACTCCAAATTCTCAAGACTCATTGGTTGAGAAAAGCAGAACACTCTCCACTCTGACCTTTCCACCAATGTGTTCAATGACATGTTTGAAAAGTCTCTGCTGAGATTCGAACTCAGGATCTCTTGTTTACTAGACAGGCGCTTTAACCAACTACGCCACAGCGCCTGTAGATGCCAAGTATGTTCCAGGTAAGAACACCGCCACACGTATTTATATCAAACATGTCTCATTCATTTAACCCATATCTCTGTCTTGCAAAATCACGTCACAAAACAGATGTTATTTACTAATATTGGAATCGATATGGACTCCTTCAATTGTCTAGCAACAGGGTTTCTTAAGCTATGTTTTGGGACCCAAAGTGGGCCTGAGTATGTGAGAGGTGGGCAGCGCGATATCAGTAAACATTTTGAGTCACAAGCTATTTCTTCTTAATTTCGGTCATCCGAGGACAGTCAATTTTTCATTTGGGTCTCGAACTGAATAAACTCAAGATACTCTGACCTGGATTCTTAAACTATGGTTTGGGACCCAAAGTGGGAATATCGCGAGATATGAGTAAACATTCAGAATCATACACGATTTCTTCATCATTTTGGTCGTTTCGGGGAAACAACATTTCTCAGTTGGATCTCGAGATTAAAAATGGTAAAAACCTAAGAAAAAGCAGATGAATCAGTTAATGTAAGTAATTAACCTACCATGAGATAGAGACTTTGTCAAATGGAAGAGTTATTGAGTTTCTTAGCTCACACAGGAGGTTTCAACTCATTCAAAATACAACCCTTTTGAAATGGCAATTCTTTGCCGTGACCCGGATTCAGACCGGGGTTCCTGCGGCCACAACGCAGAGTACTAAACACTATACGATCACAGCGAGCTACCAAAGATTGCTTGTAAAGCCTACTCATGCTCTGACAGAGACCTGTACAAGCTGGCTGAACTCTTCATTTAGCGCTCGAAATGAATCAACTGAAGAACCAGCTGAAGTTGAGACAGTTGGTACGTTGTAATTCTTTGAAAAAGTTCCCTTTTTCCGTGAAATTGGAATATCTCAATTGCATCCTCCTCACATCTTTTCTCCTCTCATCACTCCAAATTCTCAAGACTCATTGGTTGAGAAAAGCAGAACACTCTCCACTCTGACCTTTCCACCAATGTGTTCAATGACATGTTTGAAAAGTCTCTGCTGAGATTCTAACTCAGGATCTCCTGTTTACTAGACAGGCGCTTTAACCAACTAAGCCACAGCGCCTGTAGATGCCAAGTATGTTCCAGGTAAGAACACCGCCACACGTATATATATCAAACATGTCTCATTCATTTAACCCATATCTCTGTCTTGCAAAATCACGTCACAAAACAGATGTTATTTACTAATATTGGAATCGATATGGACTCCTTCAATTGTCTAGCAACAGGGTTTCTTAAGCTATGTTTTGGGACCCAAAGTGGGCCTGAGTATGTGAGAGGTGGGCAGCGCGATATCAGTAAACATTTTGAGTCACAAGCTATTTCTTCTTAATTTCGGTCATCCGAGGACAGTAAATTTTTCATTTGGGTCTCGAACTGAATAAACTCAAGATACTCTGACCTGGATTCTTAAACTATGGTTTGGGACCCAAAGTGGGAATATCGCGAGATATGAGTTAACATTCAGAATCATACACGATTTCTTCATCATTTTGGTTGTTTCGGGGAAACAACATTTCTCAGTTGGATCTCGAGATTAAAAATGGTAAAAACCTAAGAAAAAGCAGATGAATCAGTTAATGTAAGTAATTAACCTACCATGAGATAGAGACTTTGTCAAATGGAAGAGTTATTGAGTTTCTTAGCTCACACAGGAGGTTTCAACTCATTCAAAATACAACCCTTTTGAAATGGCAATTCTTTGCCGTGACCCGGATTCAGACCGGGGTTCCTGCAGCCACAACGCAGAGTACTAAACACTATACGATCACAGCGAGCTACCAAAGATTGCTTGTGAAGCCTACTCATGCTCTGACAGAGACCTGTACAAGCTGGCTGAACTCTTCATTTAGCGCTCGAAATGAATCAACTGAAGAACCAGCTGAACTTGAGACAGTTGGTACGTTGTAATTCTTTGAAAAAGTTCCCTTTTTCCGTGAAATTGGAATATCTCAATTGCATCCTCCTCGCATCTTTTCTCCTCTCATCACTCCAAATTCTCAAGACTCATTGGTTGAGAAAAGCAGAACACTCTCCACTTTCCACCAATGTGTTCAATGACATGTCTGAAAAGGCTCTGCTGAGATTCGAACTCAGGATCTCCTGTATACTAGAAAGGCGCTTTAACCAACTAAGCCACAGCGCCTGTAGATGCCAAGTATGTTCCAGGTAAGAACACCGCCACACGTATTTATATCAAACATGTCTCATTCATTTAACCCATATCTCTGTCTTGCAAAATCACGTCACAAAACAGATGTTATTTACTAATATTGGAATCGATATGGACTCCTTCAATTGTCTAGCAACAGGGTTTCTTAAGCTATGTTTTGGGACCCAAAGTGGGCCTGAGTATGTGAGAGGTGGGCAGCGCGATATCAGTAAACATTTTGAGTCACAAGCTATTTCTTCTTAATTTCGGTCATCCGAGGACAGTAAATTTTTCATTTGGGTCTCGAACTGAATAAACTCAAGATACTCTGACCTGGATTCTGGTTTGGGACCCAAAGTGGGAATATCGCGAGATATGAGTAAACATTCAGAATCATACACGATTTCTTCATCATTTTGGTCGTTTCGGGGAAACAACATCTCTCAGTTGGATCTCGAGATTAAAAATGGTAAAAACCTAAGAAAAAGCAGATGAATCAGTTAATGTAAGTAATTAACCTACCATGAGATAGAGACTTTGTCAAATGGAAGAGTTATTGAGTTTCTTAGCTCACACAGGAGGTTTCAACTCATTCAAAATACAACCCTTTTGAAATGGCAATTCTTTGCCGTGACCCGGATTCAGACCGGGGTTCCTGCGGCCACAACGCAGAGTACTAAACACTATACGATCACAGCGAGCTACCAAAGATTGCTTGTAAAGCCTACTCATGCTCTGACAGAGACCTGTACAAGCTGGCTGAACTCTTCATTTAGCGCTCAAAATGAATCAACTGAAGAACCAGCTGAAGTTGAGACAGTTGGTACGTTGTAATTCTTTGAAAAAGTTCCCTTTTTCCGTGAAATTGGAATATCTCAATTGCATCCTCCTCACATCTTTTCTCCTCTCATCACTCCAAATTCTCAAGACTCATTGGTTGAGAAAAGCAGAAAACTCTCCACTCTGACCTTTCCACCAATGTGTTCAATGACATGTTTGAAAAGTCTCTGCTGAGATTCGAACTCAGGATCTCCTGTTTACTAGACAGGCGCTTTAACCAACTAAGCCACAGCGCCTGTAGATGCCAAGTATGTTCCAGGTAAGAACACCGCCACACGTATATATATCAAACATGTCTCATTCATTTAACCCATATCTCTGTCTTGCAAAATCACGTCACAAAACAGATGTTATTTACTAATATTGGAATCGATATGGACTCCTTCAATTGTCTAGCAACAGGGTTTCTTAAGCTATGTTTTGGGACCCAAAGTGGGCCTGAGTATGTGAGAGGTGGGCAGCGCGATATCAGTAAACATTTTGAGTCACAAGCTATTTCTTCTTAATTTCGGTCATCCGAGGACAGTCAATTTTTCATTTGGGTCTCGAACTGAATAAACTCAAGATACTCTGACCTGGATTCTTAAACTATGGTTTGGGACCCAAAGTGGGAATATCGCGAGATATGAGTAAACATTCAGAATCATACACGATTTCTTCATCATTTTGGTCGTTTCGGGGAAACAACATTTCTCAGTTGGATCTCGAGATTAAAAATGGTAAAAACCTAAGAAAAAGCAGATTAATCAGTTAATGTAAGTAATTAACCTACCATGAGATAGAGACTTTGTCAAATGGAAGAGTTATTGAGTTTCTTAGCTCACACAGGAGGTTTCAACTCATTCAAAATACAACCCTTTTGAAATGGCAATTCTTTGCCGTGACCCGGATTCAGACCGGGGTTCCTGCAGCCACAACGCAGAGTACTAAACACTATACGATCACAGCGAGCTACCAAAGATTGCTTGTGAAGCCTACTCATGCTCTGACAGAGACCTGTACAAGCTGGCTGAACTCTTCATTTAGCGCTCGAAATGAATCAACTGAAGAACCAGCTGAACTTGAGACAGTTGGTACGTTGTAATTCTTTGAAAAAGTTCCCTTTTTCCGTGAAATTGGAATATCTCAATTGCATCCTCCTCGCATCTTTTCTCCTCTCATCACTCCAAATTCTCAAGACTCATTGGTTGAGAAAAGCAGAACACTCTCCAAATTCCACCAATGTGTTCAATGACATGTCTGAAAAGGCTCTGCTGAGATTCGAACTCAGGATCTCCTGTATACTAGAAAGGCGCTTTAACCAACTAAGCCACAGCGCCTGTAGATGCCAAGTATGTTCCAGGTAAGAACACCGCCACACGTATTTATATCAAACATGTCTCATTCATTTAACCCATATCTCTGTCTTGCAAAATCACGTCACAAAACAGATGTTATTTACTAATATTGGAATCGATATGGACTCCTTCAATTGTCTAGCAACAGGGTTTCTTAAGCTATGTTTTGGGACCCAAAGTGGGCCTGAGTATGTGAGAGGTGGGCAGCGCGATATCAGTAAACATTTTGAGTCACAAGCTATTTCTTCTTAATTTCGGTCATCCGAGGACAGTAAATTTTTCATTTGGGTCTCGAACTGAATAAACTCAAGATACTCTGACCTGGATTCTGGTTTGGGACCCAAAGTGGGAATATCGCGAGATATGAGTAAACATTCAGAATCATACACGATTTCTTCATCATTTTGGTCGTTTCGGGGAAACAACATCTCTCAGTTGGATCTCGAGATTAAAAATGGTAAAAACCTAAGAAAAAGCAGATGAATCAGTTAATGTAAGTAATTAACCTACCATGAGATAGAGACTTTGTCAAATGGAAGAGTTATTGAGTTTCTTAGCTCACACAGGAGGTTTCAACTCATTCAAAATACAACCCTTTTGAAATGGCAATTCTTTGCCGTGACCCGGATTCAGACCGGGGTTCCTGCGGCCACAACGCAGAGTACTAAACACTATACGATCACAGCGAGCTACCAAAGATTGCTTGTAAAGCCTACTCATGCTCTGACAGAGACCTGTACAAGCTGGCTGAACTCTTCATTTAGCGCTCAAAATGAATCAACTGAAGAACCAGCTGAAGTTGAGACAGTTGGTACGTTGTAATTCTTTGAAAAAGTTCCCTTTTTCCGTGAAATTGGAATATCTCAATTGCATCCTCCTCACATCTTTTCTCCTCTCATCACTCCAAATTCTCAAGACTCATTGGTTGAGAAAAGCAGAACACTCTGCACTCTGACCTTTCCACCAATGTGTTCAATGACATGTTTGAAAAGGCTCTGCTGAGATTCGAACTCAGGATCTCCTGTTTACTAGACAGGCGCTTTAACCAACTAAGCCACAGCGCCTGTAGATGCCAAGTATGTTCCAGGTAAGAACACCGCCACACAAATTTATATCAAACACGTCTCATTCATTTAACCCATATCTCTGTCTTGCAAAATCACGTCACAAAACAGATGTTATTTACTAATATTGGAATCGATATGGACTCCTTCAATTGTCTAGCAACAGGGTTTCTTAAGCTATGTTTTGGGACCCAAAGTGGGCCTGAGTATGTGAGAGGTGGGCAGCGCGATATCAGTAAACATTTTGAGTCACAAGCTATTTCTTCTTAATTTCGGTCATCCGAGGACAGTAAATTTTTCATTTGGGTCTCGAACTGAATAAACTCAAGATACTCTGACCTGGATTCTTAAACTATGGTTTGGGACCCAAAGTGGGAATATCGCGAGATATGAGTAAACATTCAGAATCATACACGATTTCTTCATCATTTTGGTCGTTTCGGGGAAACAACATCTCTCAGTTGGATCTCGAGATTAAAAATGGTAAAAACCTAAGAAAAAGCAGATGAATCAGTTAATGTAAGTAATTAACCTACCATGTGATAGAGACTTTGTCAAATGGAAGCGTTATTGAGTTTCTTAGCTCACACAGGAGGTTTCAACTCATTCAAAATACAACCCTTTTGAAATGGCAATTCTTTGCCGTGACCCGGATTCAGACCGGGGTTCCTGCGGCCGCAACGCAGAGTACTAAACACTATACGATCACAGCGAGCTACCAAAGATTGCTTGTAAAGCCTACTCATGCTCTGACAGAGACCTGTACAAGCTGGCTGAACTCTTCATTTAGCGCTCGAAATGAATCAACTGAAGAACCAGCTGAAGTTGAGACAGTTGGTACGTTGTAATTCTTTGAAAAAGTTCCCTTTTTCCGTGAAATTGGAATATCTCAATTGCATCCTCCTCACATCTTTTCTCCTCTCATCACTCCAAATTCTCAAGACTCATTGGTTGAGAAAAGCAGAACACTCTCCACTCTGACCTTTCCACCAATGTGTTCAATGACATGTTTGAAAAGGCTCTGCTGAGATTCGAACTCAGGATCTCCTGTTTACTAGACAGGCGCTTTAACCAACTAAGCCACAGCGCCTGTAGATGCCAAGTATGTTCCAGGTAAGAACACCGCCACACGTATTTATATCAAACATGTCTCATTCATTTAACCCATATCTCTGTCTTGCAAAATCACGTCACAAAACAGATGTTATTTACTAATATTGGAATCGATATGGACTCCTTCAATTGTCTAGCAACAGGGTTTCTTAAGCTATGTTTTGGGACCCAAAGTGGGCCTGAGTATGTGAGAGGTGGGCAGCGCGATATCAGTAAACATTTTGAGTCACAAGCTATTTCTTCTTAATTTCGGTCATCCGAGGACAGTACATTTTTCATTTGGGTCTCGAACTGAATAAACTCAAGATACTCTGACCTGGATTCTTTAACTATGGTTTGGGACCCAAAGTGGGAATATCGCGAGATATGAGTAAACATTCAGAATCATACACGATTTCTTCATCATTTTGGTCGTTTTGGGGAAACAACATTTCTCAGTTGGATCTCGAGATTAAAAATGGTAAAAACCTAAGAAAAAGCAGATGAATCAGTTAATGTAAGTAATTAACCTACCATGTGATAGAGACTTTGTCAAATGGAAGCGTTATTGAGTTTCTTAGCTCACACAGGAGGTTTCAACTCATTCAAAATACAACCCTTTTGAAATGGCAATTCTTTGCCGTGACCCGGATTCAGACCGGGGTTCCTGCGGCCGCAACGCAGAGTACTAAACACTATACGATCACAGCGAGCTACCAAAGATTGCTTGTAAAGCCTACTCATGCTCTGACAGAGACCTGTACAAGCTGGCTGAACTCTTCATTTAGCGCTCGAAATGAATCAACTGAAGAACCAGCTGAAGTTGAGACAGTTGGTACGTTGTAATTCTTTGAAAAAGTTCCCTTTTTCCGTGAAATTGGAATATCTCAATTGCATCCTCCTCACATCTTTTCTCCTCTCATCACTCCAAATTCTCAAGACTCATTGGTTGAGAAAAGCAGAACACTCTCCACTCTGACCTTTCCACCAATGTGTTCAATGACATGTTTGAAAAGGCTCTGCTGAGATTCGAACTCAGGATCTCCTGTTTACTAGACAGGCGCTTTAACCAACTAAGCCACAGCGCCTGTAGATGCCAAGTATGTTCCAGGTAAGAACACCGCCACACGTATTTATATCAAACATGTCTCATTCATTTAACCCATATCTCTGTCTTGCAAAATCACGTCACAAAACAGATGTTATTTACTAATATTGGAATCGATATGGACTCCTTCAATTGTCTAGCAACAGGGTTTCTTAAGCTATGTTTTGGGACCCAAAGTGGGCCTGAGTATGTGAGAGGTGGGCAGCGCGATATCAGTAAACATTTTGAGTCACAAGCTATTTCTTCTTAATTTCGGTCATCCGAGGACAGTACATTTTTCATTTGGGTCTCGAACTGAATAAACTCAAGATACTCTGACCTGGATTCTTTAACTATGGTTTGGGACCCAAAGTGGGAATATCGCGAGATATGAGTAAACATTCAGAATCATACACGATTTCTTCATCATTTTGGTCGTTTTGGGGAAACAACATTTCTCAGTTGGATCTCGAGATTAAAAATGGTAAAAACCTAAGAAAAAGCAGATGAATCAGTTAATGTAAGTAATTAACCTACCATGTGATAGAGACTTTGTCAAATGGAAGCGTTATTGAGTTTCTTAGCTCACACAGGAGGTTTCAACTCATTCAAAATACAACCCTTTTGAAATGGCAATTCTTTGCCGTGACCCGGATTCAGACCGGGGTTCCTGCGGCCACAACGCAGAGTACTAAACACTATACGATCACAGCGAGCTACCAAAGATTGCTTGTAAAGCCTACTCATGCTCTGACAGAGACCTGTACAAGCTGGCTGAACTCTTCATTTAGCGCTCGAAATGAATCAACTGAAGAACCAGCTGAAGTTGAGACAGTTGGTACGTTGTAATTCTTTGAAAAAGTTCCCTTTTTCCGTGAAATTGGAATATCTCAATTGCATCCTCCTCACATCTTTTCTCCTCTCATCACTCCAAATTCTCAAGACTCATTGGTTGAGAAAAGCAGAACACTCTCCACTCTGACCTTTCCACCAATGTGTTCAATGACATGTTTGAAAAGGCTCTGCTGAGATTCGAACTCAGGATCTCCTGTTTACTAGACAGGCGCTTTAACCAACTAAGCCACAGCGCCTGTAGATGCCAAGTATGTTCCAGGTAAGAACACCGCCACACGTATTTATATCAAACATGTCTCATTCATTTAACCCATATCTCTGTCTTGCAAAATCACGTCACAAAACAGATGTTATTTACTAATATTGGAATCGATATGGACTCCTTCAATTGTCTAGCAACAGGGTTTCTTAAGCTATGTTTTGGGACCCAAAGTGGGCCTGAGTATGTGAGAGGTGGGCAGCGCGATATCAGTAAACATTTTGAGTCACAAGCTATTTCTTCTTAATTTCGGTCATCCGAGGACAGTACATTTTTCATTTGGGTCTCGAACTGAATAAACTCAAGATACTCTGACCTGGATTCTTTAACTATGGTTTGGGACCCAAAGTGGGAATATCGCGAGATATGAGTAAACATTCAGAATCATACACGATTTCTTCATCATTTTGGTCGTTTTGGGGAAACAACATTTCTCAGTTGGATCTCGAGATTAAAAATGGTAAAAACCTAAGAAAAAGCAGATGAATCAGTTAATGTAAGTCATTAACCTACCATGAGATAGAGACTTTGTCAAATGGAAGAGTTATTGAGTTTCTTAGCTCACACAGGAGGTTTCAACTCATTCAAAATACAACCCTTTTGAAATGGCAATTCTTTGCCGTGACCCGGATTCAGACCGGGGTTCCTGCGGCCACAACGCAGAGTACTAAACACTATACGATCACAGCGAGCTACCAAAGATTGCTTGTAAAGCCTACTCATGCTCTGACAGAGACCTGTACAAGCTGGCTGAACTCTTCATTTAGCGCTCGAAATGAATCAACTGAAGAACCAGCTGAACTTGAGACAGTTGGTACGTTGTAATTCTTTGAAAAAGTTCCCTTTTTCCGTGAAATTGGAATATCTCAATTGCATCCTCCTCGCATCTTTTCTCCTCTCATCACTCCAAATTCTCAAGACTCATTGGTTGAGAAAAGCAGAACACTCTCCACTAATGTGTTCAATGACATGTCTGAAAAGGCTCTGCTGAGATTCGAACTCAGGATCTCCTGTTTACTAGACAGGCGCTTTAACCAACTAAGCCACAGCGCCTGTAGAGGCCAAGCATGTTCCAGGTAAGCACACCGCCACACGTATTTATATCAAACATGTCTCATTCATTTAACCCATATCTCTGTCTTGCAAAATCACGTCACAAAACAGATGTTATTTACTAATATTGGAATCGATATGGATTCCTTCAATTGTCTAGCAACAGGGTTTCTTAAGCTATGTTTTGGGACCCAAAGTGGGCCTGAGTATGTGAGAGGTGGGCAGCGCGATATCAGTAAACATTTTGAGTCACAAGCTATTTCTTCTTAATTTCGGTCATCCGAGGACAGTAAATTTTTCATTTGGGTCTCGAACTGAATAAACTCAAGATACTCTGACCTGGATTCTTAAACTATGGTTTGGGACCCAAAGTGGGAATATCGCGAGATATGAGTAAACATTCAGAATCATACACGATTTCTTCATCCTTTTGGTCGTTTCGGGGAAACAACATTTCTCAGTTGGATCTCGAGATTAAAAATGGTAAAAACCTAAGAAAAAGCAGATGAATCAGTTAATGTAAGTAATTAACCTACCATGAGATAGAGACTTTGTCAAATGGAAGAGTTATTGAGTTTCTTAGCTCACACAGGAGGTTTCAACTCATTCAAAATACAACCCTTTTGAAATGGCAATTCTTTGCCGTGACCCGGATTCAGACCGGGGTTCCTGCGGCCACAACGCAGAGTAATAAACACTATACGATCACAGCGAACTACCAAAGATTGCTTGTAAAGCCTACTCATGCTCTGACAGAGACCTGTACAAGCTGGCTGAACTCTTCATTTAGCGCTCGAAATGAATCAACTGAAGAACCAGCTGAAGTTGAGACAGTTGGTACGTTGTAATTCTTTGAAAAAGTTCCCTTTTTCCGTGAAATTGGAATATCTCAATTGCATCCTCCTCACATCTTTTCTCCTCTCATCACTCCAAATTCTCAAGACTCATTGGTTGAGTAAAGCAGAACACTCTCCACTCTGACCTTTCCACCAATGTGTTCAATGACATGTTTGAAAAGGCTCTGCTGAGATTCGAACTCAGGATCTCCTGTTTACTAGACAGGTGCTTTAACCAACTAAGCCACAGCGCCTGTAGAGGCCAAGTATGTTCCAGGTAAGAACACCGCCACACGTATTTATATCAAACATGTCTCATTCATTTAACCCATATCTCTGTCTTGCAAAATCACGTCACAAAACAGATGTTATTTACTAATATTGGAATCGATATGGACTCCTTCAATTGTCTAGCAACAGGGTTTCTTAAGCTATGTTTTGGGACCCAAAGTGGGCCTGAGTATGTGAGAGGTGGGCAGCGCGATATCAGTAAACATTTTGAGTCACAAGCTATTTCTTCTTAATTTCGGTCATCCGAGGACAGTAAATTTTTCATTTGGGTCTCGAACTGAATAAACTCAAGATACTCTGACCTGGATTCTTAAACTATGGTTTGGGACCCAAAGTGGGAATATCGCGAGATATGAGTAAACATTCAGAATCATACACGATTTCTTCATCATTTTGGTCGTTTCGGGGAAACAACATTTCTCAGTTGGATCTCGAGATTAAAAATGGTAAAAACCTAAGAAAAAGCAGATGAATCAGTTAATGTAAGTAATTAACCTACCATGAGATAGAGACTTTGTCAAATGGAAGAGTTATTGAGTTTCTTAGCTCACACAGGAGGTTTCAACTCATTCAAAATACAACCCTTTTGAAATGGCAATTCTTTGCCGTGACCCGGATTCAGACCGGGGTTCCTGCGGCCACAACGCAGAGTACTAAACACTATACGATCACAGCGAGCTACCAATGATTGCTTGTAAAGCCTACTCATGCTCTGACAGAGACCTGTACAAGCTGGCTGAACTCTTCATTTAGCGCTCGAAATGAATCAACTGAAGAACCAGCTGAAGTTGAGACAGTTGGTACGTTGTAATTCTTTGAAAAAGTTCCCTTTTTCCGTGAAATTGGAATATCTCAATTGCATCCTCCTCACGTCTTTTCTCCTCTCATCACTCCAAATTCTCAAGACTCATTGGTTCATCCGAGGACAGTACATTTTTCATTTGGGTCTCGAACTGAATAAACTCAAGATACTCTGACCTGGATTCTTAAACTATGGTTTGGGAACCAAAGTGGGAATATCGCGAGATATGAGTAAACATTCAGAATCATACACGATATCTTCATCATTTTGGTCGTTTCGGGGAAACAACATCTCTCAGTTGGATCTCGAGATTAAAAATGGTAAAAACCTAAGAAAAAGCAGATGAATCAGTTAATGTAAGTAATTAACCTACCATGAGATAGAGACTTTGTCAAATTGAAGAGTTATTGAGTTTCTTAGCTCACACAGGAGGTTTCAACTCATTCAAAATACAACCCTTTTGAAATGGCAATTCTTTGCCGTGACCCGGATTCAGACCGGGGTTCCTGCGGCCACAACAAAGAGTACTAAACACTATACGATCACAGCGAGCCACCAAAGATTGCTTGTAAAGCCTACTCATGCTCTGACAGAGACCTGTACAAGCTGGCTGAACTCTCCATTTAGCGCTCAAAATGAATCAACTGAAGAACCAGCTGAAGTTGAGACAGTTGGTACGTTGTAATTCTTTGAAAAAGTTCCCTTTTTCCGTGAAATTGGAATATCTCAATTGCATCCTCCTCACGTCTTTTCTCCTCTCATCACTCCAAATTCTCAAGACTCATTGGTTGAGAAAAGCAGAACACTCTCCACTCTGACCTTTCCACCAATGTGTTCAATGACATGTTTGAAAAGGCTCTGCTGAGATTCGAACTCAGGATCTCCTGTTTACTAGACAGGCACTTTAACCAACTAAGCCACAGCGCCTGTAGGGGCCAAGTATGTTCCAGGTAAGAACACCGCCACACGTATTTATATCAAACATGTCTCATTCATTTAACCCATATCTCTGTCTTGCAAAATCACGTCACAAAACAGATGTTATTTACTAATATTGGAATCGATATGGACTCCTTCAATTGTCTAGCAACAGGGTTTCTTAAGCTATGTTTTGGGACCCAAAGTGGGCCTGAGTATGTGAGAGGTGGGCAGCGCGATATCAGTAAACATTTTGAGTCACAAGCTATTTCTTCTTAATTTCGGTCATCCGAGGACAGTAAATTTTTCATTTGGGTCTTGAACTGAATAAACTCAAGATACTCTGACCTGGATTCTTAAACTATGGTTTGGGACCCAAAGTGGGAATATCGCGAGATATGAGTAAACATTCAGAATCATACACGATTTCTTCATCATTTTGGTCGTTTCGGGGAAACAACATTTCTCAGTTGGATCTCGAGATTAAAAATGGTAAAAACCTAAGAAAAAGCAGATGAATCAGTTAATGTAAGTAATTAACCTACCATGAGATAGAGACTTTGTCAAATGGAAGAGTTATTGAGTTTCTTAGCTCACACAGGAGGTTTCAACTCATTCAAAATACAACCCTTTTGAAATGGCAATTCTTTGCCGTGACCCGGATTCAGACCGGGGTTCCTGCGGCCACAACGCAGAGTACTAAACACTATACGATCACAGCGAGCTACCAAAGATTGCTTGTAAAGCCTACTCATGCTCTGACAGAGACCTGTACAAGCTGGCTGAACTCTTCATTTAGCGCTCAAAATGAATCAACTGAAGAACCAGCTGAAGTTGAGACAGTTGGTACGTTGTAATTCTTTGAAAAAGTTCCCTTTTTCCGTGAAATTGGAATATCTCAATTGCATCCTCCTCACATCTTTTCTCCTCTCATCACTCCAAATTCTCAAGACTCATTGGTTGAGAAAAGCAGAACACTCTCCACTCTGACCTTTCCACCAATGTGTTCAATGACATGTTTGAAAAGGCTCTGCTGAGATTCGAACTCAGGATCTCCTGTTTACTAGACAGGCGCTTTAACCAACTAAGCCACAGCGCCTGTAGAGGCCAAGTATGTTCCAGGTAAGAACACTGCCACACGTATTTATATCAAACATGTCTCATTCCTGTTGAGGATATGGCAGACATACGCCCCCTTTGGAGAGATTGGGTACCCCTAGTAAACTGGAAAAAAAATCTTTCAAAAATTGTTAATATATGCAAATAAAAATTATTATTGGATAGAAAACACTCTAAAGATTCTAAAACCGTTGGAATTATGTCTGTAAGTATAGCAGAACTCACAGGGCAGGCATTCTTCCAAACTAGTTTTTGTGGCCATGAAAGTTGGAGCAACTTTGACGTCATGGCCCCCACCCTTCCCAACCAGCTATGATTCTGCGGACACTTTCTATCTCTTCCGCTAGATGTCCTCTTTCATTAGGGCTTCAACCCGTTCAAATCGCGCGAGAATTGACCCTATGGGAGTGAAATTAGTGCGTGCCACGAGAGAATAGGCTGTGCGTATGGGCGCGAATTGGTCACAGCCATTCCTTTGTTTCCAGCACTGAAGAGAAGGGCAGACGATGGCCGATTGAATTGAAGTTTGTTTTGCACGTCTAAAACATCATAAAGCTTGCTTCTGCACTTAGTTTGACCTGTTTAGTCGACATATAATGTGTAATTTTGAAGTTTTGATGCGCAACTTATCCGGACCAGAGGACGTTTTGGGTGCATTTCAGCTGATGTTATTAGCAGTAGCTAATACAAAGACGCAAGACTTGAAACCAAACAATGTATTGGGTAAGTATGAAGCCTTCCAGAACATTCTGAACGAAGACCATCGAAGGTAAGGGAATATTTATGCTTAAATCTGTGTTTCTGTTGACTCCAACATTACGTGGAAATGTAGCTTGGAACTGAGCGCTGTCTCACAATATGGAATAGTGTGCGATTTCTGTAACGTTAAAAATAAATCTAACACAGCGGTTGCATAAAGAAGCAGTGTATCTTTCTAACTATATGTAGAACATGTATATTTAGTCAAAGTTTATGATGTCTATTTACGTTATCTTGCCGCGCTACATAGATTTCCTGCGGGCATTTTTGAGTAATTTCTGAAGGTGAACTCACTGTAAATGGACATTTATGGATATAAATGGCATATTATTGAAAAAAAAAAATATGTACTGTGTAATATGTCATATTACTGTCATCTGATGAAGATTTTCAAAAGGTTAGTGAGCGATTTATTTTTTAATCCTGCGTTTGTTGATTGCATGTTTTGGCTATTGAAATGAGCTGTGTCTGGTGGTGGTTTTACATATATATGTGCTATGTTTTCGCCGTAAAACATTTTAGAAATCTGACTTGCTGGCTAAATGAACAAGATGTTTATCTTTCATTTGAGCTATTGGACTTGTTAATGTGTGGAGGTTAAATATTTTTAAGAATATTTTTGCGTTCCATGCGCCACCGTTTCAGCTGCACGTGGGAGGGTTGATTCCCAATTGGGAACCAATATCGTAAACAGGTTAACCCGTATCTCTGTCTTGCAAAATCACGTCACAAAACAGATGATATTTACTAATATTGGAATCGATATGGACTCCTTCAATTGTCTAGCAACAGGGTTTCTTAAGCTATGTTTTGGGACCCAAAGTGGGCCTGAGTATGTGAGAGGTGGGCAGCGCGATATCAGTAAACATTTTGAGTCACAAGCTATTTCTTCTTAATTTCGGTCATCCGAGGACAGTACATTTTTCATTTGGGTCTCGAACTGAATAAACTCAAGATACTCTGACCTGGATTCTTAAACTATGGTTTGGGACCCAAAGTGGGAATATCGCGAGATATGAGTAAACATTCAGAATCATACACGATATCTTCATCATTTTGGTCGTTTCGGGGAAACAACATCTCTCAGTTGGATCTCGAGATTAAAAATGGTAAAAACCTAAGAAAAAGCAGATGAATCAGTTAATGTAAGTAATTAACCTACCATGAGATAGAGACTTTGTCAAATGGAAGAGTTATTGAGTTTCTTAGCTCACACAGGAGGTTTCAACTCATTCAAAATACAACCCTTTTGAAATGGCAATTCTTTGCCGTGACCCGGATTCAGACCGGGGTTCCTGCGGCCACAACGCAGAGTACTAAACACTATACGATCACAGCGAGCTACCAAAGATTGCTTGTAAAGCCTACTCATGCTCTGACAGAGACCTGTACAAACTGGCTGAACTCTTCATTTAGCGCTCGAAATGAATCAACTGAAGAACCAGCTGAAGTTGAGACAGTTGGTACGTTGTAATTCTTTGAAAAAGTTCCCTTTTTCCGTGAAATTGGAATATCTCAATTGCATCCTCCTCACGTCTTTTCTCCTCTCATCACTCCAAATTCTCAAGACTCATTGGTTCATCCGAGGACAGTACATTTTTCATTTGGGTCTCGAACTGAATAAACTCAAGATACTCTGACCTGGATTCTTAAACTATGGTTTGGGAACCAAAGTGGGAATATCGCGAGATATGAGTAAACATTCAGAATCATACACGATATCTTCATCATTTTGGTCGTTTCGGGGAAACAACATCTCTCAGTTGGATCTCGAGATTAAAAATGGTAAAAACCTAAGAAAAAGCAGATGAATCAGTTAATGTAAGTAATTAACCTACCATGAGATAGAGACTTTGTCAAATTGAAGAGTTATTGAGTTTCTTAGCTCACACAGGAGGTTTCAACTCATTCAAAATACAACCCTTTTGAAATGGCAATTCTTTGCCGTGACCCGGATTCAGACCGGGGTTCCTGCGGCCACAACAAAGAGTACTAAACACTATACGATCACAGCGAGCCACCAAAGATTGCTTGTAAAGCCTACTCATGCTCTGACAGAGACCTGTACAAGCTGGCTGAACTCTCCATTTAGCGCTCAAAATGAATCAACTGAAGAACCAGCTGAAGTTGAGACAGTTGGTACGTTGTAATTCTTTGAAAAAGTTCCCTTTTTCCGTGAAATTGGAATATCTCAATTGCATCCTCCTCACGTCTTTTCTCCTCTCATCACTCCAAATTCTCAAGACTCATTGGTTGAGAAAAGCAGAACACTCTCCACTCTGACCTTTCCACCAATGTGTTCAATGACATGTTTGAAAAGGCTCTGCTGAGATTCGAACTCAGGATCTCCTGTTTACTAGACAGGCACTTTAACCAACTAAGCCACAGCGCCTGTAGGGGCCAAGTATGTTCCAGGTAAGAACACCGCCACACGTATTTATATCAAACATGTCTCATTCATTTAACCCATATCTCTGTCTTGCAAAATCACGTCACAAAACAGATGTTATTTACTAATATTGGAATCGATATGGACTCCTTCAATTGTCTAGCAACAGGGTTTCTTAAGCTATGTTTTGGGACCCAAAGTGGGCCTGAGTATGTGAGAGGTGGGCAGCGCGATATCAGTAAACATTTTGAGTCACAAGCTATTTCTTCTTAATTTCGGTCATCCGAGGACAGTAAATTTTTCATTTGGGTCTTGAACTGAATAAACTCAAGATACTCTGACCTGGATTCTTAAACTATGGTTTGGGACCCAAAGTGGGAATATCGCGAGATATGAGTAAACATTCAGAATCATACACGATTTCTTCATCATTTTGGTCGTTTCGGGGAAACAACATTTCTCAGTTGGATCTCGAGATTAAAAATGGTAAAAACCTAAGAAAAAGCAGATGAATCAGTTAATGTAAGTAATTAACCTACCATGAGATAGAGACTTTGTCAAATGGAAGAGTTATTGAGTTTCTTAGCTCACACAGGAGGTTTCAACTCATTCAAAATACAACCCTTTTGAAATGGCAATTCTTTGCCGTGACCCGGATTCAGACCGGGGTTCCTGCGGCCACAACGCAGAGTACTAAACACTATACGATCACAGCGAGCTACCAAAGATTGCTTGTAAAGCCTACTCATGCTCTGACAGAGACCTGTACAAGCTGGCTGAACTCTTCATTTAGCGCTCAAAATGAATCAACTGAAGAACCAGCTGAAGTTGAGACAGTTGGTACGTTGTAATTCTTTGAAAAAGTTCCCTTTTTCCGTGAAATTGGAATATCTCAATTGCATCCTCCTCACATCTTTTCTCCTCTCATCACTCCAAATTCTCAAGACTCATTGGTTGAGAAAAGCAGAACACTCTCCACTCTGACCTTTCCACCAATGTGTTCAATGACATGTTTGAAAAGGCTCTGCTGAGATTCGAACTCAGGATCTCCTGTTTACTAGACAGGCGCTTTAACCAACTAAGCCACAGCGCCTGTAGAGGCCAAGTATGTTCCAGGTAAGAACACTGCCACACGTATTTATATCAAACATGTCTCATTCCTGTTGAGGATATGGCAGACATACGCCCCCTTTGGAGAGATTGGGTACCCCTAGTAAACTGGAAAAAAAATCTTTCAAAAATTGTTAATATATGCAAATAAAAATTATTATTGGATAGAAAACACTCTAAAGATTCTAAAACCGTTGGAATTATGTCTGTAAGTATAGCAGAACTCACAGGGCAGGCATTCTTCCAAACTAGTTTTTGTGGCCATGAAAGTTGGAGCAACTTTGACGTCATGGCCCCCACCCTTCCCAACCAGCTATGATTCTGCGGACACTTTCTATCTCTTCCGCTAGATGTCCTCTTTCATTAGGGCTTCAACCCGTTCAAATCGCGCGAGAATTGACCCTATGGGAGTGAAATTAGTGCGTGCCACGAGAGAATAGGCTGTGCGTATGGGCGCGAATTGGTCACAGCCATTCCTTTGTTTCCAGCACTGAAGAGAAGGGCAGACGATGGCCGATTGAATTGAAGTTTGTTTTGCACGTCTAAAACATCATAAAGCTTGCTTCTGCACTTAGTTTGACCTGTTTAGTCGACATATAATGTGTAATTTTGAAGTTTTGATGCGCAACTTATCCGGACCAGAGGACGTTTTGGGTGCATTTCAGCTGATGTTATTAGCAGTAGCTAATACAAAGACGCAAGACTTGAAACCAAACAATGTATTGGGTAAGTATGAAGCCTTCCAGAACATTCTGAACGAAGACCATCGAAGGTAAGGGAATATTTATGCTTAAATCTGTGTTTCTGTTGACTCCAACATTACGTGGAAATGTAGCTTGGAACTGAGCGCTGTCTCACAATATGGAATAGTGTGCGATTTCTGTAACGTTAAAAATAAATCTAACACAGCGGTTGCATAAAGAAGCAGTGTATCTTTCTAACTATATGTAGAACATGTATATTTAGTCAAAGTTTATGATGTCTATTTACGTTATCTTGCCGCGCTACATAGATTTCCTGCGGGCATTTTTGAGTAATTTCTGAAGGTGAACTCACTGTAAATGGACATTTATGGATATAAATGGCATATTATTGAAAAAAAAAAATATGTACTGTGTAATATGTCATATTACTGTCATCTGATGAAGATTTTCAAAAGGTTAGTGAGCGATTTATTTTTTAATCCTGCGTTTGTTGATTGCATGTTTTGGCTATTGAAATGAGCTGTGTCTGGTGGTGGTTTTACATATATATGTGCTATGTTTTCGCCGTAAAACATTTTAGAAATCTGACTTGCTGGCTAAATGAACAAGATGTTTATCTTTCATTTGAGCTATTGGACTTGTTAATGTGTGGAGGTTAAATATTTTTAAGAATATTTTTGCGTTCCATGCGCCACCGTTTCAGCTGCACGTGGGAGGGTTGATTCCCAATTGGGAACCAATATCGTAAACAGGTTAACCCGTATCTCTGTCTTGCAAAATCACGTCACAAAACAGATGATATTTACTAATATTGGAATCGATATGGACTCCTTCAATTGTCTAGCAACAGGGTTTCTTAAGCTATGTTTTGGGACCCAAAGTGGGCCTGAGTATGTGAGAGGTGGGCAGCGCGATATCAGTAAACATTTTGAGTCACAAGCTATTTCTTCTTAATTTCGGTCATCCGAGGACAGTACATTTTTCATTTGGGTCTCGAACTGAATAAACTCAAGATACTCTGACCTGGATTCTTAAACTATGGTTTGGGACCCAAAGTGGGAATATCGCGAGATATGAGTAAACATTCAGAATCATACACGATATCTTCATCATTTTGGTCGTTTCGGGGAAACAACATCTCTCAGTTGGATCTCGAGATTAAAAATGGTAAAAACCTAAGAAAAAGCAGATGAATCAGTTAATGTAAGTAATTAACCTACCATGAGATAGAGACTTTGTCAAATGGAAGAGTTATTGAGTTTCTTAGCTCACACAGGAGGTTTCAACTCATTCAAAATACAACCCTTTTGAAATGGCAATTCTTTGCCGTGACCCGGATTCAGACCGGGGTTCCTGCGGCCACAACGCAGAGTACTAAACACTATACGATCACAGCGAGCTACCAAAGATTGCTTGTAAAGCCTACTCATGCTCTGACAGAGACCTGTACAAACTGGCTGAACTCTTCATTTAGCGCTCGAAATGAATCAACTGAAGAACCAGCTGAAGTTGAGACAGTTGGTACGTTGTAATTCTTTGAAAAAGTTCCCTTTTTCCGTGAAATTGGAATATCTCAATTGCATCCTCCTCACGTCTTTTCTCCTCTCATCACTCCAAATTCTCAAGACTCATTGGTTGAGAAAAGCAGAACACTCTCCACTCTGACCTTTCCACCAATGTGTTCAATGACATGTTTGAAAAGGCTCTGCTGAGATTCGAACTCAGGATCTCCTGTTTACTAGACAGGCGCTTTAACCAACTAAGCCACAGCGCCTGTAGGGGCCAAGTATGTTCCAGGTAAGAACACCGCCACACGTATTTATATCAAACATGTCTCATTCATTTAACCCATATCTCTGTCTTGCAAAATCACGTCACAAAACAGATGTTATTTACTAATATTGGAATCGATATGGACTCCTTCAATTGTCTAGCAACAGGGTTTCTTAAGCTATGTTTTGGGACCCAAAGTGGGCCTGAGTATGTGAGAGGTGGGCAGCGCGATATCAGTAAACATTTTGAGTCACAAGCTATTTCTTCTTAATTTCGGTCATCCGAGGACAGTACATTTTTCATTTGGGTCTCGAACTGAATAAACTCAAGATACTCTGACCTGGATTCTTAAACTATGGTTTGGGAACCAAAGTGGGAATATCGCGAGATATGAGTAAACATTCAGAATCATACACGATTTCTTCATCATTTTGGTCGTTTCGGGGAAACAACATTTCTCAGTTGGATCTCGAGATTAAAAATGGTAAAAACCTAAGAAAAAGCAGATGAATCAGTTAATGTAAGTAATTAACCTACCATGAGATAGAGACTTTGTCAAATGGAAGAGTTATTGAGTTTCTTAGCTCACACAGGAGGTTTCAACTCATTCAAAATACAACCCTTTTGAAATGGCAATTCTTTGCCGTGACCCGGATTCAGACCGGGGTTACTGCGGCCACAACGCAGAGTACTAAACACTATACGATCACAGCGAGCTACCAAAGATTGCTTGTAAAGCCTACTCATGCTCTGACAGAGACCTGTACAAGCTGGCTGAACTCTTCATTTAGCGCTCGAAATGAATCAACTGAAGAACCAGCTGAAGTTGAGACAGTTGGTACGTTGTAATTCTTTGAAAAAGTTCCCTTTTTCCGTGAAATTGGAATATCTCAATTGCATCCTCCTCACATCTTTTCTCCTCTCATCACTCCAAATTCTCAAGACTCATTGGTTGAGAAAAGCAGAACACTCTCCACTCTGACCTTTCCACCAATGTGTTCAATGACATGTTTGAAAAGGCTCTGCTGAGATTCGAACTCAGGATCTCCTGTTTACTAGACAGGCGCTTTAACCAACTAAGCCAGAGCGCCTGTAGAGGCCAAGTATGTTCCAGGTAAGAACACTGCCACACGTATTTATATCAAACATGTCTCATTCATTTAACCCGTATATCTGTCTTGCAAAATCACGTCACAAAACAGATGTTATTTACTAATATTGGAATCGATATGGACTCCTTCAATTGTCTAGCAACAGGGTTTCTTAAGCTATGTTTTGGGACCCAAAGTGGGCCTGAGTATGTGAGAGGTGGGCAGCGCGATATCAGTAAACATTTTGAGTCACAAGCTATTTCTTCTTAATTTCGGTCATCCGAGGACAGTAAATTTTTCATTTGGGTCTCGAACTGAATAAACTCAAGATACTCTGACCTGGATTCTTAAACTATGGTTTGGGAACCAAAGTGGGAATATCGCGAGATATGAGTAAACATTCAGAATCATACACGATTTCTTCATCATTTTGGTCGTTTCGGGGAAACAACATTTCTCAGTTGGATCTCGAGATTAAAAATGGTAAAAACCTAAGAAAAAGCAGATGAATCAGTTAATGTAAGTAATTAACCTACCATGAGATAGAGACTTTGTCAAATGGAAGAGTTATTGAGTTTCTTAGCTCACACAGGAGGTTTCAACTCATTCAAAATACAACCCTTTTGAAATGGCAATTCTTTGCCGTGACCCGGATTCAGACCGGGGTTCCTGCGGCCACAACGCAGAGTACTAAACACTATACGATCACAGCGAGCTACCAAAGATTGCTTGTAAAGCCTACTCATGCTCTGACAGAGACCTGTACAAGCTGGCTGAACTCTTCATTTAGCGCTCGAAATGAATCAACTGAAGAACCAGCTGAAGTTGAGACAGTTGGTACGTTGTAATTCTTTGAAAAAGTTCCCTTTTTCCGTGAAATTGGAATATCTCAATTGCATCCTCCTCACATCTTTTCTCCTCTCATCACTCCAAATTCTCAAGACTCATTGGTTGAGAAAAGCAGAACACTCTCCACTCTGACCTTTCCACCAATGTGTTCAATGACATGTTTGAAAAGGCTCTGCTGAGATTTGAATTCAGGATCTCCTGTTTACTAGACAGGCGCTTTAACCAACTAAGCCACAGCGCCTGTAGAGGCCAAGTATGTTCCAGGTAAGAACACTGCCACACGTATTTATATCAAACATGTCTCATTCATTTAACCCGTATCTCTGTCTTGCAAAATCACGTCACAAAACAGATGTTATTTAGTAATATTGGAATCGATATGGACTCCTTCAATTGTCTAGCAACAGGGTTTCTTAAGCTATGTTTTGGGACCCAAAGTGGGCCTGAGTATGTGAGAGGTGGGCAGCGCGATATCAGTAAACATTTTGAGTCACAAGCTATTTCTTCTTAATTTCGGTCATCCGAGGACAGTAAATTTTTCATTTGGGTCTCGAACTGAATAAACTCAAGATACTCTGACCTGGATTCTTAAACTATGGTTTGGGACCCAAAGTGGGAATATCGCGAGATATGAGTAAACATTCAGAATCATACACGATTTCTTCATCATTTTGGTCGTTTCGGGGTAACAACATTTCTCAGTTGGATCTCGAGATTAAAAATGGTAAAAACCTAAGAAAAAGCAGATGAATCAATTAATGTAAGTAATTAACCTACCATGAGATAGAGACTTTGTCAAATGGAAGAGTTATTGAGTTTCTTAGCTCACACAGGAGGTTTCAACTCATTCAAAATACAACCCTTTTGAAATGGCAATTCTTTGCCGTGACCCGGATTCAGACCGGGGTTCCTGCGGCCACAACAAAGAGTACTAAACACTATACGATCACAGCGAGCCACCAAAGATTGCTTGTAAAGCCTACTCATGCTCTGACAGAGACCTGTACAAGCTGGCTGAACTCTTCATTTAGCGCTCGAAATGAATCAACTGAAGAACCAGCTGAAGTTGAGACAGTTGGTACGTTGTAATTCTTTGAAATAGTTCCCTTTTTCCGTGAAATTGGAATATCTCAATTGCATCCTCCTCACATCTTTTCTCCTCTCATCACTCCAAATTCTCAAGACTCATTGGTTGAGAAAAGCAGAACACTCTCCACTCTGACCTTTCCACCAATGTGTTCAATGACATGTTTGAAAAGGCTCAGCTGAGATTTGAATTCAGGATCTCCTGTTTACTAGACAGGCGCTTTAACCAACTAAGCCACAGCGCCTGTAGAGGCCAAGTATGTTCCAGGTAAGAACACTGCCACACGTATTTATATCAAACATGTCTCATTCATTTAACCCGTATCTCTGTCTTGCAAAATCACGTCACAAAACAGATGTTATTTACTAATATTGGAATCGATATGGACTCCTTCAATTGTCTAGCAACAGGGTTTCTTAAGCTATGTTTTGGGACCCAAAGTGGGCCTGAGTATGTGAGAGGTGGGCAGCGCGATATCAGTAAACATTTTGAGTCACAAGCTATTTCTTCTTAATTTCGGTCATCCGAGGACAGTACATTTTTCATTTGGGTCTCGAACTGAATAAACTCAAGATACTCTGACCTGGATTCTTAAACTATGGTTTGGGACCCAAAGTGGGAATATCGCGAGATATGAGTAAACATTCAGAATCATACACGATATCTTCATCATTTTGGTCGTTTCGGGGAAACAACATCTCTCAGTTGGATCTCGAGATTAAAAATGGTAAAAACCTAAGAAAAAGCAGATGAATCAGTTAATGTAAGTAATTAACCTACCATGAGATAGAGACTTTGTCAAATGGAAGAGTTATTGAGTTTCTTAGCTCACACAGGAGGTTTCAACTCATTCAAAATACAACCCTTTTGAAATGGCAATTCTTTGCCGTGACCCGGATTCAGACCGGGGTTCCTGCGGCCACAACGCAGAGTACTAAACACTATACGATCACAGCGAGCTACCAAAGATTGCTTGTAAAGCCTACTCATGCTCTGACAGAGACCTGTACAAGCTGGCTGAACTCTTCATTTAGCGCTCGAAATGAATCAACTGAAGAACCAGCTGAAGTTGAGACAGTTGGTACGTTGTAATTCTTTGAAAAAGTTCCCTTTTTCCGTGAAGTTGGAATATCTCAATTGCATCCTCCTCACATCTTTTCTCCTCTCATCACTCCAAATTCTCAAGACTAATTGGTTGAGAAAAGCAGAACACTCTGACCTTTCCACCAATGTGTTCAATGACATGTTTGAAAAGGCTCTGCTGAGATTCGAACTCAGGATCTCCTGTTTACTAGACAGGCGCTTTAACCAACTAAGCCACAGCGCCTGTAGATGCCAAGTATGTTCCAGGTAAGAACACTGCCACACGTATTTATATCAAACATGTCTCATTCATTTAACCCGTATATCTGTCTTGCAAAATCACGTCACAAAACAGATGTTATTTACTAATATTGGAATCGATATGGACTCCTTCAATTGTCTAGCAACAGGGTTTCTTAAGCTATGTTTTGGGACCCAAAGTGGGCCTGAGTATGTGAGAGGTGGGCAGCGCGATATCAGTAAACATTTTGAGTCACAAGCTATTTCTTCTTAATTTCGGTCATCCGAGGACAGTACATTTTTCATTTGGGTCTCGAACTGAATAAACTCAAGATACTCTGACCTGGATTCTTAAACTATGGTTTGGGACCCAAAGTGGGAATATCGCGAGATATGAGTAAACATTCAGAATCATACACGATTTCTTCATCATTTTGGTCGTTTCGGGGAAACAACATTTCTCAGTTGGATCTCGAGATTAAAAATGGTAAAAACCTAAGAAAAAGCAGATGAATCAGTTAATGTAAGTCATTAACCTACCATGAGATAGAGACTTTGTCAAATGGAAGAGTTACTGAGTTTCTTAGCTCACACAGGAGGTTTCAACTCATTCAAAATACAACCCTTTTGAAATGGCAATTCTTTGCCGTGACCCGGATTCAGACCGGGGTTCCTGCGGCCACAACGCAGAGTACTAAACACTATACGATCACAGCGAGCTACCAAAGATTGCTTGTAAAGCCTACTCATGCTCTGACAGAGACCTGTACAAGCTGGCTGAACTCTTCATTTAGCGCTCGAAATGAATCAACTGAAGAACCAGCTGAAGTTGAGACAGTTGGTACGTTGTAATTCTTTGAAATAGTTCCCTTTTTCCGTGAAATTGGAATATCTCAATTGCATCCTCTTCACGTCTTTTCTCCTCTCATCACTCCAAATTCTCAAGACTCATTGGTTCATCCGAGGACAGTAAATTTTTCATTTGGGTCTCGAACTGAATAAACTCAAGATACTCTGACCTGGATTCTTAAACTATGGTTTGGGACCCAAAGTGGGAATATCGCGAGATATGAGTAAACATTCAGAATCATACACGATTTCTTCATCATTTTGGTCGTTTCGGGGAAACAACATTTCTCAGTTGGATCTCGAGATTAAAAATGGTAAAAACCTAAGAAAAAGCAGATGAATCAGTTAATGTAAGTCATTAACCTACCATGAGATAGAGACTTTGTCAAATGGAAGAGTTATTGAGTTTCTTAGCTCACACAGGAGGTTTCAACTCATTCAAAATACAACCCTTTTGAAATGGCAATTCTTTGCCGTGACCCGGATTCAGACCGGGGTTCCTGCGGCCACAACGCAGAGTACTAAACACTATACGATCACAGCGAGCTACCAAAGATTGCTTGTAAAGCCTACTCATGCTCTGACAGAGACCTGTACAAGCTGGCTGAACTCTTCATTTAGCGCTCGAAATGAATCAACTGAAGAACCAGCTGAAGTTGAGACAGTTGGTACGTTGTAATTCTTTGAAATAGTTCCCTTTTTCCGTGAAATTGGAATATCTCAATTGCATCCTCCTCACATCTTTTCTCCTCTCATCACTCCAAATTCTCAAGACTCATTAGTTGAGAAAAGCAGAACACTCTCCACTCTGACCTTTCCACCAATGTGTTCAATGACATGTTTGAAAAGGCTCTGCTGAGATTCGAACTCAGGATCTCCTGTTTACTAGACAGGCGCTTTAACCAACTAAGCCACAGCGCCTGTAGATGCCAAGTATGTTCCAGGTAAGAACACTGCCACACGTATTTATATCAAACATGTCTCATTCATTTAACCCGTATATCTGTCTTGCAAAATCACGTCACAAAACAGATGTTATTTACTAATATTGGAATCGATATGGACTCCTTCAATTGTCTAGCAACAGGGTTTCTTAAGCTATGTTTTGGGACCCAAAGTGGGCCTGAGTATGTGAGAGGTGGGCAGCGCGATATCAGTAAACATTTTGAGTCACAAGCTATTTCTTCTTAATTTCGGTCATCCGAGGACAGTACATTTTTCATTTGGGTCTCGAACTGAATAAACTCAAGATACTCTGACCTGGATTCTTAAACTATGGTTTGGGACCCAAAGTGGGAATATCGCGAGATATGAGTAAACATTCAGAATCATACACGATTTCTTCATCATTTTGGTCGTTTCGGGGAAACAACATTTCTCAGTTGGATCTCGAGATTAAAAATGGTAAAAACCTAAGAAAAAGCAGATGAATCAGTTAATGTAAGTCATTAACCTACCATGAGATAGAGACTTTGTCAAATGGAAGAGTTATTGAGTTTCTTAGCTCACACAGGAGGTTTCAACTTATTCAAAATACAACCCTTTTGAAATGGCAATTCTTTGCCGTGACCCGGATTCAGACCGGGGTTCCTGCGGCCACAACGCAGAGTACTAAACACTATACGATCACAGCGAGCTACCAAAGATTGCTTGTAAAGCCTACTCATGCTCTGACAGAGACCTGTACAAGCTGGCTGAACTCTTCATTTAGCGCTCGAAATGAATCAACTGAAGAACCAGCTGAAGTTGAAACAGTTGGTACGTTGTAATTCTTTGAAAAAGTTCCCTTTTTCCGTGAAATTGGAATATCTCAATTGCATCCTCCTCACATCTTTTCTCCTCTCATCACTCCAAATTCTCAAGACTCATTGGTTGAGAAAAGCAGAACACTCTCCACTCTGACCTTTCCACCAATGTGTTCAATGACATGTTTGAAAAGGCTCTGCTGAGATTCGAACTCAGGATCTCCTGTTTACTAGACAGGCGCTTTAACCAACTAAGCCACAGCGCCTGTAGATGCCAAGTATGTTCCAGGTAAGAACACTGCCACACGTATTTATATCAAACATGTCTCATTCATTTAACCCGTATATCTGTCTTGCAAAATCACGTCACAAAACAGATGTTATTTACTAATATTGGAATCGATATGGACTCCTTCAATTGTCTAGCAACAGGGTTTCTTAAGCTATGTTTTGGGACCCAAAGTGGGCCTGAGTATGTGAGAGGTGGGCAGCGCGATATCAGTAAACATTTTGAGTCACAAGCTATTTCTTCTTAATTTCGGTCATCCGAGGACAGTACATTTTTCATTTGGGTCTCGAACTGAATAAACTCAAGATACTCTGACCTGGATTCTTAAACTATGGTTTGGGACCCAAAGTGGGAATATCGCGAGATATGAGTAAACATTCAGAATCATACACGATTTCTTCATCATTTTGGTCGTTTCGGGGAAACAACATTTCTCAGTTGGATCTCGAGATTAAAAATGGTAAAAACCTAAGAAAAAGCAGATGAATCAGTTAATGTAAGTCATTAACCTACCATGAGATAGAGACTTTGTCAAATGGAAGAGTTATTGAGTTTCTTAGCTCACACAGGAGGTTTCAACTCATTCAAAATACAACCCTTTTGAAATGGCAATTCTTTGCCGTGACCCGGATTCAGACCGGGGTTCCTGCGGCCACAACGCAGAGTACTAAACACTATACGATCACAGCGAGCTACCAAAGATTGCTTGTAAAGCCTACTCATGCTCTGACAGAGACCTGTACAAGCTGGCTGAACTCTTCATTTAGCGCTCGAAATGAATCAACTGAAGAACCAGCTGAAGTTGAGACAGTTGGTACGTTGTAATTCATTGAAATAGTTCCCTTTTTCCGTGAAATTGGAATATCTCAATTGCATCCTCCTCACATCTTTTCTCCTCTCATCACTCCAAATTCTCAAGACTCATTAGTTGAGAAAAGCAGAACACTCTCCACTCTGACCTTTCCACCAATGTGTTCAATGACATGTTTGAAAAGGCTCTGCTGAGATTCGAACTCAGGATCTCCTGTTTACTAGACAGGCGCTTTAACCAACTAAGCCACAGCGCCTGTAGATGCCAAGTATGTTCCAGGTAAGAACACTGCCACACGTATTTATATCAAACATGTCTCATTCATTTAACCCGTATATCTGTCTTGCAAAATCACGTCACAAAACAGATGTTATTTACTAATATTGGAATCGATATGGACTCCTTCAATTGTCTAGCAACAGGGTTTCTTAAGCTATGTTTTGGGACCCAAAGTGGGCCTGAGTATGTGAGAGGTGGGCAGCGCGATATCAGTAAACATTTTGAGTCACAAGCTATTTCTTCTTAATTTCGGTCATCCGAGGACAGTACATTTTTCATTTGGGTCTCGAACTGAATAAACTCAAGATACTCTGACCTGGATTCTTAAACTATGGTTTGGGACCCAAAGTGGGAATATCGCGAGATATGAGTAAACATTCAGAATCATACACGATTTCTTCATCATTTTGGTCGTTTCGGGGAAACAACATTTCTCAGTTGGATCTCGAGATTAAAAATGGTAAAAACCTAAGAAAAAGCAGATGAATCAGTTAATGTAAGTCATTAACCTACCATGAGATAGAGACTTTGTCAAATGGAAGAGTTATTGAGTTTCTTAGCTCACACAGGAGGTTTCAACTTATTCAAAATACAACCCTTTTGAAATGGCAATTCTTTGCCGTGACCCGGATTCAGACCGGGGTTCCTGCGGCCACAACGCAGAGTACTAAACACTATACGATCACAGCGAGCTACCAAAGATTGCTTGTAAAGCCTACTCATGCTCTGACAGAGACCTGTACAAGCTGGCTGAACTCTTCATTTAGCGCTCGAAATGAATCAACTGAAGAACCAGCTGAAGTTGAGACAGTTGGTACGTTGTAATTCTTTGAAAAAGTTCCCTTTTTCCGTGAAATTGGAATATCTCAATTGCATCCTCCTCACATCTTTTCTCCTCTCATCACTCCAAATTCTCAAGACTCATTGGTTGAGAAAAGCAGAACACTCTCCACTCTGACCTTTCCACCAATGTGTTCAATGACATGTTTGAAAAGGCTCTGCTGAGATTCGAACTCAGGATCTCCTGTTTACTAGACAGGCGCTTTAACCAACTAAGCCACAGCGCCTGTAGATGCCAAGTATGTTCCAGGTAAGAACACTGCCACACGTATTTATATCAAACATGTCTCATTCATTTAACCCGTATATCTGTCTTGCAAAATCACGTCACAAAACAGATGTTATTTACTAATATTGGAATCGATATGGACTCCTTCAATTGTCTAGCAACAGGGTTTCTTAAGCTATGTTTTGGGACCCAAAGTGGGCCTGAGTATGTGAGAGGTGGGCAGCGCGATATCAGTAAACATTTTGAGTCACAAGCTATTTCTTCTTAATTTCGGTCATCCGAGGACAGTACATTTTTCATTTGGGTCTCGAACTGAATAAACTCAAGATACTCTGACCTGGATTCTTAAACTATGGTTTGGGACCCAAAGTGGGAATATCGCGAGATATGAGTAAACATTCAGAATCATACACGATTTCTTCATCATTTTGGTCGTTTCGGGGAAACAACATTTCTCAGTTGGATCTCGAGATTAAAAATGGTAAAAACCTAAGAAAAAGCAGATGAATCAGTTAATGTAAGTCATTAACCTACCATGAGATAGAGACTTTGTCAAATGGAAGAGTTATTGAGTTTCTTAGCTCACACAGGAGGTTTCAACTCATTCAAAATACAACCCTTTTGAAATGGCAATTCTTTGCCGTGACCCGGATTCAGACCGGGGTTCCTGCGGCCACAACGCAGAGTACTAAACACTATACGATCACAGCGAGCTACCAAAGATTGCTTGTAAAGCCTACTCATGCTCTGACAGAGACCTGTACAAGCTGGCTGAACTCTTCATTTAGCGCTCGAAATGAATCAACTGAAGAACCAGCTGAAGTTGAGACAGTTGGTACGTTGTAATTCATTGAAATAGTTCCCTTTTTCCGTGAAATTGGAATATCTCAATTGCATCCTCCTCACATCTTTTCTCCTCTCATCACTCCAAATTCTCAAGACTCATTAGTTGAGAAAAGCAGAACACTCTCCACTCTGACCTTTCCACCAATGTGTTCAATGACATGTTTGAAAAGGCTCTGCTGAGATTCGAACTCAGGATCTCCTGTTTACTAGACAGGCGCTTTAACCAACTAAGCCACAGCGCCTGTAGATGCCAAGTATGTTCCAGGTAAGAACACTGCCACACGTATTTATATCAAACATGTCTCATTCATTTAACCCGTATATCTGTCTTGCAAAATCACGTCACAAAACAGATGTTATTTACTAATATTGGAATCGATATGGACTCCTTCAATTGTCTAGCAACAGGGTTTCTTAAGCTATGTTTTGGGACCCAAAGTGGGCCTGAGTATGTGAGAGGTGGGCAGCGCGATATCAGTAAACATTTTGAGTCACAAGCTATTTCTTCTTAATTTCGGTCATCCGAGGACAGTACATTTTTCATTTGGGTCTCGAACTGAATAAACTCAAGATACTCTGACCTGGATTCTTAAACTATGGTTTGGGACCCAAAGTGGGAATATCGCGAGATATGAGTAAACATTCAGAATCATACACGATTTCTTCATCATTTTGGTCGTTTCGGGGAAACAACATTTCTCAGTTGGATCTCGAGATTAAAAATGGTAAAAACCTAAGAAAAAGCAGATGAATCAGTTAATGTAAGTCATTAACCTACCATGAGATAGAGACTTTGTCAAATGGAAGAGTTATTGAGTTTCTTAGCTCACACAGGAGGTTTCAACTTATTCAAAATACAACCCTTTTGAAATGGCAATTCTTTGCCGTGACCCGGATTCAGACCGGGGTTCCTGCGGCCACAACGCAGAGTACTAAACACTATACGATCACAGCGAGCTACCAAAGATTGCTTGTAAAGCCTACTCATGCTCTGACAGAGACCTGTACAAGCTGGCTGAACTCTTCATTTAGCGCTCGAAATGAATCAACTGAAGAACCAGCTGAAGTTGAGACAGTTGGTACGTTGTAATTCTTTGAAAAAGTTCCCTTTTTCCGTGAAATTGGAATATCTCAATTGCATCCTCCTCACATCTTTTCTCCTCTCATCACTCCAAATTCTCAAGACTCATTGGTTGAGAAAAGCAGAACACTCTCCACTCTGACCTTTCCACCAATGTGTTCAATGACATGTTTGAAAAGGCTCTGCTGAGATTCGAACTCAGGATCTCCTGTTTACTAGACAGGCGCTTTAACCAACTAAGCCACAGCGCCTGTAGATGCCAAGTATGTTCCAGGTAAGAACACTGCCACACGTATTTATATCAAACATGTCTCATTCATTTAACCCGTATATCTGTCTTGCAAAATCACATCACAAAACAGATGTTATTTACTAATATTGGAATCGATATGGACTCCTTCAATTGTCTAGCAACAGGGTTTCTTAAGCTATGTTTTGGGACCCAAAGTGGGCCTGAGTATGTGAGAGGTGGGCAGCGCGATATCAGTAAACATTTTGAGTCACAAGCTATTTCTTCTTAATTTCGGTCATCCGAGGACAGTACATTTTTCATTTGGGTCTCGAACTGAATAAACTCAAGATACTCTGACCTGGATTCTTAAACTATGGTTTGGGACCCAAAGTGGGAATATCGCGAGATATGAGTAAACATTCAGAATCATACACGATTTCTTCATCATTTTGGTCGTTTCGGGGAAACAACATTTCTCAGTTGGATCTCGAGATTAAAAATGGTAAAAACCTAAGAAAAAGCAGATGAATCAGTTAATGTAAGTCATTAACCTACCATGAGATAGAGACTTTGTCAAATGGAAGAGTTATTGAGTTTCTTAGCTCACACAGGAGGTTTCAACTCATTCAAAATACAACCCTTTTGAAATGGCAATTCTTTGCCGTGACCCGGATTCAGACCGGGGTTCCTGCGGCCACAACGCAGAGTACTAAACACTATACGATCACAGCGAGCTACCAAAGATTGCTTGTAAAGCCTACTCATGCTCTGACAGAGACCTGTACAAGCTGGCTGAACTCTTCATTTAGCGCTCGAAATGAATCAACTGAAGAACCAGCTGAAGTTGAGACAGTTGGTACGTTGTAATTCTTTGAAATAGTTCCCTTTTTCCGTGAAATTGGAATATCTCAATTGCATCCTCCTCACATCTTTTCTCCTCTCATCACTCCAAATTCTCAAGACTCATTAGTTGAGAAAAGCAGAACACTCTCCACTCTGACCTTTCCACCAATGTGTTCAATGACATGTTTGAAAAGGCTCTGCTGAGATTCGAACTCAGGATCTCCTGTTTACTAGACAGGCGCTTTAACCAACTAAGCCACAGCGCCTGTAGATGCCAAGTATGTTCCAGGTAAGAACACTGCCACACGTATTTATATCAAACATGTCTCATTCATTTAACCCGTATCTCTGTCTTGCAAAATCACGTCACAAAACAGATGTTATTTACTAATATTGGAATCGATATGGACTCCTTCAATTGTCTAGCAACAGGGTTTCTTAAGCTATGTTTTGGGACCCAAAGTGGGCCTGAGTATGTGAGAGGTGGGCAGCGCGATATCAGTAAACATTTTGAGTCACAAGCTATTTCTTCTTAATTTCGGTCATCCGAGGACAGTACATTTTTCATTTGGGTCTCGAACTGAATAAACTCAAGATACTCTGACCTGGATTCTTAAACTATGGTTTGGGACCCAAAGTGGGAATATCGCGAGATATGAGTAAACATTCAGAATCATACACGATTTCTTCATCATTTTGGTCGTTTCGGGGAAACAACATTTCTCAGTTGGATCTCGAGATTAAAAATGGTAAAAACCTAAGAAAAAGCAGATGAATCAGTTAATGTAAGTCATTAACCTACCATGAGATAGAGACTTTGTCAAATGGAAGAGTTATTGAGTTTCTTAGCTCACACAGGAGGTTTCAACTCATTCAAAATACAACCCTTTTGAAATGGCAATTCTTTGCCGTGACCCGGATTCAGACCGGGGTTCCTGCGGCCACAACGCAGAGTACTAAACACTATACGATCACAGCGAGCTACCAAAGATTGCTTGTAAAGCCTACTCATGCTCTGACAGAGACCTGTACAAGCTGGCTGAACTCTTCATTTAGCGCTCGAAATGAATCAACTGAAGAACCAGCTGAAGTTGAGACAGTTGGTACGTTGTAATTCTTTGAAATAGTTCCCTTTTTCCGTGAAATTGGAATATCTCAATTGCATCCTCCTCACATCTTTTCTCCTCTCATCACTCCAAATTCTCAAGACTCATTAGTTGAGAAAAGCAGAACACTCTCCACTCTGACCTTTCCACCAATGTGTTCAATGACATGTTTGAAAAGGCTCTGCTGAGATTCGAACTCAGGATCTCCTGTTTACTAGACAGGCGCTTTAACCAACTAAGCCACAGCGCCTGTAGATGCCAAGTATGTTCCAGGTAAGAACACTGCCACACGTATTTATATCAAACATGTCTCATTCATTTAACCCGTATCTCTGTCTTGCAAAATCACGTCACAAAACAGATGTTATTTACTAATATTGGAATCGATATGGACTCCTTCAATTGTCTAGCAACAGGGTTTCTTAAGCTATGTTTTGGGACCCAAAGTGGGCCTGAGTATGTGAGAGGTGGGCAGCGCGATATCAGTAAACATTTTGAGTCACAAGCTATTTCTTCTTAATTTCGGTCATCCGAGGACAGTACATTTTTCATTTGGGTCTCGAACTGAATAAACTCAAGATACTCTGACCTGGATTCTTAAACTATGGTTTGGGACCCAAAGTGGGAATATCGCGAGATATGAGTAAACATTCAGAATCATACACGATTTCTTCATCATTTTGGTCGTTTCGGGGAAACAACATTTCTCAGTTGGATCTCGAGATTAAAAATGGTAAAAACCTAAGAAAAAGCAGATGAATCAGTTAATGTAAGTCATTAACCTACCATGAGATAGAGACTTTGTCAAATGGAAGAGTTATTGAGTTTCTTAGCTCACACAGGAGGTTTCAACTCATTCAAAATACAACCCTTTTGAAATGGCAATTCTTTGCCGTGACCCGGATTCAGACCGGGGTTCCTGCGGCCACAACGCAGAGTACTAAACACTATACGATCACAGCGAGCTACCAAAGATTGCTTGTAAAGCCTACTCATGCTCTGACAGAGACCTGTACAAGCTGGCTGAACTCTTCATTTAGCGCTCGAAATGAATCAACTGAAGAACCAGCTGAAGTTGAGACAGTTGGTACGTTGTAATTCTTTGAAATAGTTCCCTTTTTCCGTGAAATTGGAATATCTCAATTGCATCCTCCTCACATCTTTTCTCCTCTCATCACTCCAAATTCTCAAGACTCATTAGTTGAGAAAAGCAGAACACT
This sequence comes from Oncorhynchus mykiss, assembly GCF_013265735.2. Lineage (NCBI taxonomy): Eukaryota > Metazoa > Chordata > Actinopteri > Salmoniformes > Salmonidae > Oncorhynchus > Oncorhynchus mykiss. The sequence goes on along the minus strand of NC_048580.1, from coordinate 71,571,423 downwards.
CTCCACTCTGACCTTTCCACCAATGTGTTCAATGACATGTTTGAAAAGGCTCTGCTGAGATTAGAACTCAGGATCTCCTGTTTACTAGACAGGCGCTTTAACCAACTAAGCCACAGCGCCTGTAGATGCCAAGTATGTTCCAGGTAAGAACACTGCCACACGTATTTATATCAAACATGTCTCATTCATTTAACCCGTATATCTGTCTTGCAAAATCACGTCACAAAACAGATGTTATTTACTAATATTGGAATCGATATGGACTCCTTCAATTGTCTAGCAACAGGGTTTCTTAAGCTATGTTTTGGGACCCAAAGTGGGCCTGAGTATGTGAGAGGTGGGCAGCGCGATATCAGTAAACATTTTGAGTCACAAGCTATTTCTTCTTAATTTCGGTCATCCGAGGACAGTACATTTTTCATTTGGGTCTCGAACTGAATAAACTCAAGATACTCTGACCTGGATTCTTAAACTATGGTTTGGGACCCAAAGTGGGAATATCGCGAGATATGAGTAAACATTCAGAATCATACACGATTTCTTCATCATTTTGGTCGTTTCGGGGAAACAACATTTCTCAGTTGGATCTCGAGAATAAAAATGGTAAAAACCTAAGAAAAAGCAGATGAATCAGTTAATGTAAGTCATTAACCTACCATGAGATAGAGACTTTGTCAAATGGAAGAGTTATTGAGTTTCTTAGCTCACACAGGAGGTTTCAACTTATTCAAAATACAACCCTTTTGAAATGGCAATTCTTTGCCGTGACCCGGATTCAGACCGGGGTTCCTGCGGCCACAACGCAGAGTACTAAACACTATACGATCACAGCGAGCTACCAAAGATTGCTTGTAAAGCCTACTCATGCTCTGACAGAGACCTGTACAAGCTGGCTGAACTCTTCATTTAGCGCTCGAAATGAATCAACTGAAGAACCAGCTGAAGTTGAGACAGTTGGTACGTTGTAATTCTTTGAAAAAGTTCCCTTTTTCCGTGAAATTGGAATATCTCAATTGCATCCTCCTCACATCTTTTCTCCTCTCATCACTCCAAATTCTCAAGACTCATTGGTTGAGAAAAGCAGAACACTCTCCACTCTGACCTTTCCACCAATGTGTTCAATGACATGTTTGAAAAGGCTCTGCTGAGATTCGAACTCAGGATCTCCTGTTTACTAGACAGGCGCTTTAACCAACTAAGCCACAGCGCCTGTAGATGCCAAGTATGTTCCAGGTAAGAACACTGCCACACGTATTTATATCAAACATGTCTCATTCATTTAACCCGTATCTCTGTCTTGCAAAATCACGTCACAAAACAGATGTTATTTACTAATATTGGAATCGATATGGACTCCTTCAATTGTCTAGCAACAGGGTTTCTTAAGCTATGTTTTGGGACCCAAAGTGGGCCTGAGTATGTGAGAGGTGGGCAGCGCGATATCAGTAAACATTTTGAGTCACAAGCTATTTCTTCTTAATTTCGGTCATCCGAGGACAGTACATTTTTCATTTGGGTCTCGAACTGAATAAACTCAAGATACTCTGACCTGGATTCTTAAACTATGGTTTGGGACCCAAAGTGGGAATATCGCGAGATATGAGTAAACATTCAGAATCATACACGATTTCTTCATCATTTTGGTCGTTTCGGGGAAACAACATTTCTCAGTTGGATCTCGAGATTAAAAATGGTAAAAACCTAAGAAAAAGCAGATGAATCAGTTAATGTAAGTCATTAACCTACCATGAGATAGAGACTTTGTCAAATGGAAGAGTTATTGAGTTTCTTAGCTCACACAGGAGGTTTCAACTCATTCAAAATACAACCCTTTTGAAATGGCAATTCTTTGCCGTGACCCGGATTCAGACCGGGGTTCCTGCGGCCACAACGCAGAGTACTAAACAGTATACGATCACAGCGAGCTACCAAAGATTGCTTGTAAAGCCTACTCATGCTCTGACAGAGACCTGTACAAGCTGGCTGAACTCTTCATTTAGCGCTCGAAATGAATCAACTGAAGAACCAGCTGAAGTTGAGACAGTTGGTACGTTGTAATTCTTTGAAAAAGTTCCCTTTTTCCGTGAAATTGGAATATCTCAATTGCATCCTCCTCACATCTTTTCTCCTCTCATCACTCCAAATTCACAAGACTCATTGGTTGAGAAAAGCAGAACACTCTCCACTCTGACCTTTCCACCAATGTGTTCAATGACATGTTTGAAAAGGCTCTGCTGAGATTCAAACTCAGGATCTCCTGTTTACTAGACAGGCGCTTTAACCAACTAAGCCACAGCGCCTGTAGATGTCAAGTATGTTCCAGGTAAGAACACTGCCACACGTATTTATATCAAACATGTCTCATTCATTTAACCCGTATCTCTGTCTTGCAAAATCACGTCACAAAACAGATGTTATTTACTAATATTGGAATCGATATGGACTCCTTCAATTGTCTAGCAACAGGGTTTCTTAAGCTATGTTTTGGGACCCAAAGTGGGCCTGAGTATGTGAGAGGTGGGCAGCGCGATATCAGTAAACATTTTGAGTCACAAGCTATTTCTTCTTAATTTCGGTCATCCGAGGACAGTACATTTTTCATTTGGGTCTCGAACTGAATAAACTCAAGATACTCTGACCTGGATTCTTAAACTATGGTTTGGGACCCAAAGTGGGAATATCGCGAGATATGAGTAAACATTCAGAATCATACACGATTTCTTCATCATTTTGGTCGTTTCGGGGAAACAACATTTCTCAGTTGGATCTCGAGATTAAAAATGGTAAAAACCTAAGAAAAAGCAGATGAATCAGTTAATGTAAGTCATTAACCTACCATGAGATAGAGACTTTGTCAAATGGAAGAGTTATTGAGTTTCTTAGCTCACACAGGAGGTTTCAACTCATTCAAAATACAACCCTTTTGAAATGGCAATTCTTTGCCGTGACCCGGATTCAGACCGGGGTTCCTACGGCCACAACGCAGAGTACTAAACAGTATACGATCACAGCGAGCTACCAAAGATTGCTTGTAAAGCCTACTCATGCTCTGACAGAGACCTGTACAAGCTGGCTGAACTCTTCATTTAGCGCTCGAAATGAATCAACTGAAGAACCAGCTGAAGTTGAGACAGTTGGTACGTTGTAATTCTTTGAAAAAGTTCCCTTTTTCCGTGAAATTGGAATATCTCAATTGCATCCTCCTCACATCTTTTCTCCTCTCATCACTCCAAATTCACAAGACTCATTGGTTGAGAAAAGCAGAACACTCTCCACTCTGACCTTTCCACCAATGTGTTCAATGACATGTTTGAAAAGGCTCTGCTGAGATTCAAACTCAGGATCTCCTGTTTACTAGACAGGCGCTTTAACCAACTAAGCCACAGCGCCTGTAGATGCCAAGTATGTTCCAGGTAAGAACACTGCCACACGTATTTATATCAAACATGTCTCATTCATTTAACCCGTATCTCTGTCTTGCAAAATCACGTCACAAAACAGATGTTATTTACTAATATTGGAATCGATATGGACTCCTTCAATTGTCTAGCAACAGGGTTTCTTAAGCTATGTTTTGGGACCCAAAGTGGGCCTGAGTATGTGAGAGGTGGGCAGCGCGATATCAGTAAACATTTTGAGTCACAAGCTATTTCTTCTTAATTTCGGTCATCCGAGGACAGTACATTTTTCATTTGGGTCTCGAACTGAATAAACTCAAGATACTCTGACCTGGATTCTTAAACTATGGTTTGGGACCCAAAGTGGGAATATCGCGAGATATGAGTAAACATTCAGAATCATACACGATTTCTTCATCATTTTGGTCGTTTCGGGGAAACAACATTTCTCAGTTGGATCTCGAGATTAAAAATGGTAAAAACCTAAGAAAAAGCAGATGAATCAGTTAATGTAAGTCATTAACCTACCATGAGATAGAGACTTTGTCAAATGGAAGAGTTATTGAGTTTCTTAGCTCACACAGGAGGTTTCAACTCATTCAAAATACAACCCTTTTGAAATGGCAATTCTTTGCCGTGACCCGGATTCAGACCGGGGTTCCTGCGGCCACAACGCAGAGTACTAAACACTATACGATCACAGCGAGCTACCAAAGATTGCTTGTAAAGCCTACTCATGCTCTGACAGAGACCTGTACAAGCTGGCTGAACTCTTCATTTAGCGCTCGAAATGAATCAACTGAAGAACCAGCTGAAGTTGAGACAGTTGGTACGTTGTAATTCTTTGAAAAAGTTCCCTTTTTCCGTGAAATTGGAATATCTCAATTGCATCCTCCTCACATCTTTTCTCCTCTCATCACTCCAAATTCTCAAGACTCATTGGTTGAGAAAAGCAGAACACTGTCCACTCTGACCTTTCCACCAATGTGTTCAATGACATGTTTGAAAAGGCTCTGCTGAGATTCGAACTCAGGATCTCCTGTTTACTAGACAGGCGCTTTAACCAACTAAGCCACAGCGCCTGTAGATGCCAAGAATGTTCCAGGTAAGAACACCGCCACACGTATTTATATCAAACATGTCTCATTCATTTAACCCATATCTCTGTCTTGCAAAATCACGTCACAAAACAGATGTTATTTACTAATATTGGAATCGATATGGACTCCTTCAATTGTCTAGCAACAGGGTTTATTAAGCTATGTTTTGGGACCCAAAGTGGGCCTGAGTATGTGAGAGGTGGGCAGCGCGATATCAGTAAACATTTTGAGTCACAAGCTATTTCTTCTTAATTTCGGTCATCCGAGGACAGTAAATTTTTCATTTGGGTCTCGAACTGAATAAACTCAAGATACTCTGACCTGGATTCTTAAACTATGGTTTGGGACCCAAAGTGGGAATATCGCGAGATATGAGTAAACATTCAGAATCATACACGATTTCTTCATCATTTTGGTCGTTTCGGGGAAACAACATTTCTCAGTTGGATCTCGAGATTAAAAATGGTAAAAACCTAAGAAAAAGCAGATGAATCAGTTAATGTAAGTCATTAACCTACCATGAGATAGAGACTTTGTCAAATGGAAGAGTTATTGAGTTTCTTAGCTCACACAGGAGGTTTCAACTCATTCAAAATACAACCCTTTTGAAATGGCAATTCTTTGCCGTGACCCGGATTCAGACCGGGGTTCCTGCGGCCACAACGCAGAGTACTAAACACTATACGATCACAGCGAGCTACCAAAGATTGCTTGTAAAGCCTACTCATGCTCTGACAGAGACCTGTACAAGCTGGCTGAACTCTTCATTTAGCGCTCGAAATGAATCAACTGAAGAACCAGCTGAAGTTGAGACAGTTGGTACGTTGTAATTCTTTGAAAAAGTTCCCTTTTTCCGTGAAATTGGAATATCTCAATTGCATCCTCCTCACATCTTTTCTCCTCTCATCACTCCAAATTCTCAAGACTCATTGGTTGAGAAAAGCAGAACACTCTCCACTCTGACCTTTCCACCAATGTGTTCAATGACATGTTTGAAAAGGCTCTGCTGAGATTCGAACTCAGGATCTCCTGTTTACTAGACAGGCGCTTTAACCAACTAAGCCACAGCGCCTGTAGATGCCAAGAATGTTCCAGGTAAGAACACCGCCACACGTATTTATATCAAACATGTCTCATTCATTTAACCCATATCTCTGTCTTGCAAAATCACGTCACAAAACAGATGTTATTTACTAATATTGGAATCGATATGGACTCCTTCAATTGTCTAGCAACAGGGTTTATTAAGCTATGTTTTGGGACCCAAAGTGGGCCTGAGTATGTGAGAGGTGGGCAGCGCGATATCAGTAAACATTTTGAGTCACAAGCTATTTCTTCTTAATTTCGGTCATCCGAGGACAGTAAATTTTTCATTTGGGTCTCGAACTGAATAAACTCAAGATACTCTGACCTGGATTCTTAAACTATGGTTTGGGACCCAAAGTGGGAATATCGCGAGATATGAGTAAACATTCAGAATCATACACGATTTCTTCATCATTTTGGTCGTTTCGGGGAAACAACATTTCTCAGTTGGATCTCGAGATTAAAAATGGTAAAAACCTAAGAAAAAGCAGATGAATCAGTTAATGTAAGTCATTAACCTACCATGAGATAGAGACTTTGTCAAATGGAAGAGTTATTGAGTTTCTTAGCTCACACAGGAGGTTTCAACTCATTCAAAATACAACCCTTTTGAAATGGCAATTCTTTGCCGTGACCCGGATTCAGACCGGGGTTCCTGCGGCCACAACGCAGAGTACTAAACACTATACGATCACAGCGAGCTACCAAAGATTGCTTGTAAAGCCTACTCATGCTCTGACAGAGACCTGTACAAGCTGGCTGAACTCTTCATTTAGCGCTCGAAATGAATCAACTGAAGAACCAGCTGAAGTTGAGACAGTTGGTACGTTGTAATTCTTTGAAAAAGTTCCCTTTTTCCGTGAAATTGGAATATCTCAATTGCATCCTCCTCACATCTTTTCTCCTCTCATCACTCCAAATTCTCAAGACTCATTGGTTGAGAAAAGCAGAACACTGTCCACTCTGACCTTTCCACCAATGTGTTCAATGACATGTTTGAAAAGGCTCTGCTGAGATTCGAACTCAGGATCTCCTGTTTACTAGACAGGCGCTTTAACCAACTAAGCCACAGCGCCTGTAGATGCCAAGAATGTTCCAGGTAAGAACACCGCCACACGTATTTATATCAAACATGTCTCATTCATTTAACCCATATCTCTGTCTTGCAAAATCACGTCACAAAACAGATGTTATTTACTAATATTGGAATCGATATGGACTCCTTCAATTGTCTAGCAACAGGGTTTATTAAGCTATGTTTTGGGACCCAAAGTGGGCCTGAGTATGTGAGAGGTGGGCAGCGCGATATCAGTAAACATTTTGAGTCACAAGCTATTTCTTCTTAATTTCGGTCATCCGAGGACAGTAAATTTTTCATTTGGGTCTCGAACTGAATAAACTCAAGATACTCTGACCTGGATTCTTAAACTATGGTTTGGGACCCAAAGTGGGAATATCGCGAGATATGAGTAAACATTCAGAATCATACACGATTTCTTCATCATTTTGGTCGTTTCGGGGAAACAACATTTCTCAGTTGGATCTCGAGATTAAAAATGGTAAAAACCTAAGAAAAAGCAGATGAATCAGTTAATGTAAGTAATTAACCTACCATGAGATAGAGACTTTGTCAAATGGAAGAGTTATTGAGTTTCTTAGCTCACACAGGAGGTTTCAACTCATTCAAAATACAACCCTTTTGAAATGGCAATTCTTTGCCGTGACCCGGATTCAGACCGGGGTTCCTGCGGCCACAACGCAGAGTACTAAACACTATACGATCACAGCGAGCTACCAAAGATTGCTTGTAAAGCCTACTCATGCTCTGACAGAGACCTGTACAAGCTGGCTGAACTCTTCATTTAGCGCTCGAAATGAATCAACTGAAGAACCAGCTGAAGTTGAGACAGTTGGTACGTTGTAATTCTTTGAAAAAGTTCCCTTTTTCCGTGAAATTGGAATATCTCAATTGCATCCTCCTCACATCTTTTCTCCTCTCATCACTCCAAATTCTCAAGACTCATTGGTTGAGAAAAGCAGAACACTCTCCACTCTGACCTTTCCACCAATGTGTTCAATGACATGTTTGAAAAGGCTCTGCTGAGATTCGAACTCAGGATCTCCTGTTTACTAGACAGGCGCTTTAACCAACTAAGCCACAGCGCCTGTAGATGCCAAGTATGTTCCAGGTAAGAACACTGCCACACGTATTTATATCAAACATGTCTCATTCATTTAACCCGTATATCTGTCTTGCAAAATCACGTCACAAAACAGATGTTATTTACTAATATTGGAATCGATATGGACTCCTTCAATTGTCTAGCAACAGGGTTTCTTAAGCTATGTTTTGGGACCCAAAGTGGGCCTGAGTATGTGAGAGGTGGGCAGCGCGATATCAGTAAACATTTTGAGTCACAAGCTATTTCTTCTTAATTTCGGTCATCCGAGGACAGTACATTTTTCATTTGGGTCTCGAACTGAATAAACTCAAGATACTCTGACCTGGATTCTTAAACTATGGTTTGGGACCCAAAGTGGGAATATCGCGAGATATGAGTAAACATTCAGAATCATACACGATTTCTTCATCATTTTGGTCGTTTCGGGGAAACAACATTTCTCAGTTGGATCTCGAGATTAAAAATGGTAAAAACCTAAGAAAAAGCAGATGAATCAGTTAATGTAAGTCATTAACCTACCATGAGATAGAGACTTTGTCAAATGGAAGAGTTATTGAGTTTCTTAGCTCACACAGGAGGTTTCAACTCATTCAAAATACAACCCTTTTGAAATGGCAATTCTTTGCCGTGACCCGGATTCAGACCGGGGTTCCTGCGGCCACAACGCAGAGTACTAAACACTATACGATCACAGCGAGCTACCAAAGATTGCTTGTAAAGCCTACTCATGCTCTGACAGAGACCTGTACAAGCTGGCTGAACTCTTCATTTAGCGCTCGAAATGAATCAACTGAAGAACCAGCTGAAGTTGAGACAGTTGGTACGTTGTAATTCTTTGAAAAAGTTCCCTTTTTCCGTGAAATTGGAATATCTCAATTGCATCCTCCTCACATCTTTTCTCCTCTCATCACTCCAAATTCTCAAGACTCATTGGTTGAGAAAAGCAGAACACTCTCCACTCTGACCTTTCCACCAATGTGTTCAATGACATGTTTGAAAAGGCTCTGCTGAGATTCGAACTCAGGATCTCCTGTTTACTAGACAGGCGCTTTAACCAACTAAGCCACAGTGCCTGTAGATGCCAAGAATGTTCCAGGTAAGAACACCGCCACACGTATTTATATCAAACATGTCTCATTCATTTAACCCATATCTCTGTCTTGCAAAATCACGTCACAAAACAGATGTTATTTACTAATATTGGAATCGATATGGACTCCTTCAATTGTCTAGCAACAGGGTTTCTTAAGCTATGTTTTGGGACCCAAAGTGGGCCTGAGTATGTGAGAGGTGGGCAGCGCGATATCAGTAAACATTTTGAGTCACAAGCTATTTCTTCTTAATTTCGGTCATCCGAGGACAGTACATTTTTCATTTGGGTCTCGAACTGAATAAACTCAAGATACTCTGACCTGGATTCTTAAACTATGGTTTGGGACCCAAAGTGGGAATATCGCGAGATATGAGTAAACATTCAGAATCATACACGATTTGTTCATCATTTTGGTCGTTTCGGGGAAACAACATTTCTCAGTTGGATCTCGAGATTAAAAATGGTAAAAACCTAAGAAAAAGCAGATGAATCAGTTAATGTAAGTCATTAACCTACCATGAGATAGAGACTTTGTCAAATGGAAGAGTTATTGAGTTTCTTAGCTCACACAGGAGGTTTCAACTCATTCAAAATACAACCCTTTTGAAATGGCAATTCTTTGCCGTGACCCGGATTCAGACCGGGGTTCCTGCGGCCACAACGCAGAGTACTAAACACTATACGATCACAGCGAGCTACCAAAGATTGCTTGTAAAGCCTACTCATGCTCTGACAGAGACCTGTACAAGCTGGCTGAACTCTTCATTTAGCGCTCGAAATGAATCAACTGAAGAACCAGCTGAAGTTGAGACAGTTGGTACGTTGTAATTCTTTGAAAAAGTTCCCTTTTTCCGTGAAATTGGAATATCTCAATTGCATCCTCCTCACATCTTTTCTCCTCTCATCACTCCAAATTCTCAAGACTCATTGGTTGAGAAAAGCAGAACACTCTCCACTCTGACCTTTCCACCAATGTGTTCAATGACATGTTTGAAAAGGCTCTGCTGAGATTCGAACTCAGGATCTCCTGTTTACTAGACAGGCGCTTTAACCAACTAAGCCACAGCGCCTGTAGATGTCAAGAATGTTCCAGGTAAGAACACCGCCACACGTATTTATATCAAACATGTCTCATTCATTTAACCCATATCTCTGTCTTGCAAAATCACGTCACAAAACAGATGTTATTTACTAATATTGGAATCGATATGGACTCCTTCAATTGTCTAGCAACAGGGTTTATTAAGCTATGTTTTGGGACCCAAAGTGGGCCTGAGTATGTGAGAGGTGGGCAGCGCGATATCAGTAAACATTTTGAGTCACAAGCTATTTCTTCTTAATTTCGGTCATCCGAGGACAGTAAATTTTTCATTTGGGTCTCGAACTGAATAAACTCAAGATACTCTGACCTGGATTCTTAAACTATGGTTTGGGACCCAAAGTGGGAATATCGCGAGATATGAGTAAACATTCAGAATCATACACGATTTCTTCATCATTTTGGTCGTTTCGGGGAAACAACATTTCTCAGTTGGATCTCGAGATTAAAAATGGTAAAAACCTAAGAAAAAGCAGATGAATCAGTTAATGTAAGTCATTAACCTACCATGAGATAGAGACTTTGTCAAATGGAAGAGTTACTGAGTTTCTTAGCTCACACAGGAGGTTTCAACTCATTCAAAATACAACCCTTTTGAAATGGCAATTCTTTGCCGTGACCCGGATTCAGACCGGGGTTCCTGCGGCCACAACGCAGAGTACTAAACACTATACGATCACAGCGAGCTACCAAAGATTGCTTGTAAAGCCTACTCATGCTCTGACAGAGACCTGTACAAGCTGGCTGAACTCTTCATTTAGCGCTCGAAATGAATCAACTGAAGAACCAGCTGAAGTTGAGACAGTTGGTACGTTGTAATGCTTTGAAAAAGTTCCCTTTTTCCGTGAAATTGGAATATCTCAATTGCATCCTCCTCACATATTTTCTCCTCTTATCACTCCAAATTCTCAAGACTACTTGGTTGAGAAAAGCAGAACACTCTCCACTCTGACCTTTCCACCAATGTGTTCAATGACATGTTTGAAAAGGCTCTGCTGAGATTCGAACTCAGGATCTCCTGTTTACTAGACAGGCGCTTTAACCAACTAAGCCACAGCGCCTGTAGAGGCCAAGTATGTTCCAGGTAAGAACACTGCCACACGTATTTATATCAAACATGTCTCATTCATTTAACCCGTATATCTGTCTTGCAAAATCACGTCACAAAACAGATGTTATTTACTAATATTGGAATCGATATGGACTCCTTCAATTGTCTAGCAACAGGGTTTCTTAAGCTATGTTTTGGGACCCAAAGTGGGCCTGAGTATGTGAGAGGTGGGCAGCGCGATATCAGTAAACATTTTGAGTCACAAGCTATTTCTTCTTAATTTCGGTCATCCGAGGACAGTACATTTTTCATTTGGGTCTCGAACTGAATAAACTCAAGATACTCTGACCTGGATTCTTAAACTATGGTTTGGGACCCAAAGTGGGAATATCGCGAGATATGAGTAAACATTCAGAATCATACACGATATCTTCATCATTTTGGTCGTTTCGGGGAAACAACATCTCTCAGTTGGATCTCGAGATTAAAAATGGTAAAAACCTAAGAAAAAGCAGATGAATCAGTTAATGTAAGTAATTAACCTACCATGAGATAGAGACTTTGTCAAATGGAAGAGTTATTGAGTTTCTTAGCTCACACAGGAGGTTTCAACTCATTCAAAATACAACCCTTTTGAAATGGCAATTCTTTGCCGTGACCCGGATTCAGACCGGGGTTCCTGCGGCCACAACGCAGAGTACTAAACACTATACGATCACAGCGAGCTACCAAAGATTGCTTGTAAAGCCTACTCATGCTCTGACAGAGACCTGTACAAGCTGGCTGAACTCTTCATTTAGCGCTCGAAATGAATCAACTGAAGAACCAGCTGAACTTGAGACAGTTGGTACGTTGTAATTCTTTGAAAAAGTTCCCTTTTTCCGTGAAATTGGAATATCTCAATTGCATCCTCCTCACATCTTTTCTCCTCTCATCACTCCAAATTCTCAAGACTCATTGGTTGAGAAAAGCAGAACACTCTCCACTCTGACCTTTCCACCAATGTGTTCAATGACATGTTTGAAAAGGCTCTGCTGAGATTCGAACTCAGGATCTCCTGTTAACTAGACAGGCGCTTTAACCAACTAAGCCACAGCGCCTGTAGATGCCAAGTATGTTCCAGGTAAGAACACCGCCACACGTATTTATATCAAACATGTCTCATTCATTTAACCCATATCTCTGTCTTGCAAAATCACGTCACAAAACAGATGTTATTTACTAATATTGGAATCGATATGGACTCCTTCAATTGTCTAGCAACAGGGTTTCTTAAGCTATGTTTTGGGACCCAAAGTGGGCCTGAGTATGTGAGAGGTGGGCAGCGCGATATCAGTAAACATTTTGAGTCACAAGCTATTTCTTCTTAATTTCGGTCATCCGAGGACAGTACATTTTTCATTTGGGTCTCGAACTGAATAAACTCAAGATACTCTGACCTGGATTCTTAAACTATGGTTTGGGACCCAAAGTGGGAATATCGCGAGATATGAGTAAACATTCAGAATCATACACGATATCTTCATCATTTTGGTCGTTTCGGGGAAACAACATCTCTCAGTTGGATCTCGAGATTAAAAATGGTAAAAACCTAAGAAAAAGCAGATGAATCAGTTAATGTAAGTAATTAACCTACCATGAGATAGAGACTTTGTCAAATGGAAGAGTTATTGAGTTTCTTAGCTCACACAGGAGGTTTCAACTCATTCAAAATACAACCCTTTTGAAATGGCAATTCTTTGCCGTGACCCGGATTCAGACCGGGGTTCCTGCGGCCACAACGCAGAGTACTAAACACTATACGATCACAGCGAGCTACCAAAGATTGCTTGTAAAGCCTACTCATGCTCTGACAGAGACCTGTACAAGCTGGCTGAACTCTTCATTTAGCGCTCGAAATGAATCAACTGAAGAACCAGCTGAACTTGAGACAGTTGGTACGTTGTAATTCTTTGAAAAAGTTCCCTTTTTCCGTGAAATTGGAATATCTCAATTGCATCCTCCTCACATCTTTTCTCCTCTCATCACTCCAAATTCTCAAGACTCATTGGTTGAGAAAGAGCAGAACACTCTCCACTCTGACCTTTCCACCAATGTGTTCAATGACATGTTTGAAAAGGCTCTGCTGAGATTCGAACTCAGGATCTCCTGTTAACTAGACAGGCGCTTTAACCAACTAAGCCACAGCGCCTGTAGATGCCAAGTATGTTCCAGGTAAGAACACCGCCACACGTATTTATATCAAACATGTCTCATTCATTTAACCCATATCTCTGTCTTGCAAAATCACGTCACAAAACAGATGTTATTTACTAATATTGGAATCGATATGGACTCCTTCAATTGTCTAGCAACAGGGTTTCTTAAGCTATGTTTTGGGACCCAAAGTGGGCCTGAGTATGTGAGAGGTGGGCAGCGCGATATCAGTAAACATTTTGAGTCACAAGCTATTTCTTCTTAATTTCGGTCATCCGAGGACAGTCAATTTTTCATTTGGGTCTCGAACTGAATAAACTCAAGATACTCTGACCTGGATTCTTAAACTATGGTTTGGGACCCAAAGTGGGAATATCGCGAGATATGAGTAAACATTCAGAATCATACACGATTTCTTCATAATTTTGGTCGTTTCGGGGAAACAACATTTCTCAGTTGGATCTCGAGATTAAAAATGGTAAAAACCTAAGAAAAAGCAGATGAATCAGTTAATGTAAGTCATTAACCTACCATGAGATAGAGACTTTGTCAAATGGAAGAGTTATTGAGTTTCTTAGCTCACACAGGAGGTTTCAACTCATTCAAAATACAACCCTTTTGAAATGGCAATTCTTTGCCGTGACCCGGATTCAGACCGGGGTTCCTGCGGCCACAACGCAGAGTACTAAACACTATACGATCACAGCGAGCTACCAAAGATTGCTTGTAAAGCCTACTCATGCTCTGACAGAGACCTGTACAAGCTGGCTGAACTCTTCATTTAGCGCTCGAAATGAATCAACTGAAGAACCAGCTGAACTTGAGACAGTTGGTACGTTGTAATTCTTTGAAAAAGTTCCCTTTTTCCGTGAAATTGGAATATCTCAATTGCATCCTCCTCACATCTTTTCTCCTCTCATCACTCCAAATTCTCAAGACTCATTGGTTGAGAAAAGCAGAACACTCTCCACTCTGACCTTTCCACCAATGTGTTCAATGACATGTTTGAATAGGCTCTGCTGAGATTCGAACTCAGGATCTCCTGTTTACTAGACAGGCAGCTTTAACCAACTAAGCCACAGCGCCTGTAGATGCCAAGTAATGTTCCAGGTAAGAACACCGCCACACGTATTTATATCAAACATGTCTCATTCATTTAACCCAGTATCTCTGTCTTGCAAAATCACGTCACAAAACAGATGTTATTTACTAATATTGGAATCGATATGGACTCCTTCAATTGTCTAGCAACAGGGTTTCTTAAGCTATGTTTTGGGACCCAAAGTGGGCCTGAGTATGTGAGAGGTGGGCAGCGCGATATCAGTAAACATTTTGAGTCACAAGCTATTTCTTCTTAATTTCGGTCATCCGAGGACAGTACATTTTTCATTTGGGTCTCGAACTGAATAAACTCAAGATACTCTGACCTGGATTCTTAAACTATGGTTTGGGACCCAAAGTGGGAATATCGCGAGATATGAGTAAACATTCAGAATCATACACGATATCTTCATCATTTTGGTCGTTTCGGGGAAACAACATTTCTCAGTTGGATCTCGAGATTAAAAATGGTAAAAACCTAAGAAAAAGCAGATGAATCAGTTAATGTAAGTCATTAACCTACCATGAGATAGAGACTTTGTCAAATGGAAGAGTTATTGAGTTTCTTAGCTCACACAGGAGGTTTCAACTCATTCAAAATACAACCCTTTTGAAATGGCAATTCTTTGCCGTGACCCGGATTCAGACCGGGGTTCCTGCGGCCACAACGCAAGAGTACTAAACACTATACGATCACAGCGAGCTACCAAAGATTGCTTGTAAAGCCTACTCATGCTCTGACAGAGACCTGTACAAGCTGGCTGAACTCTTCATTTAGCGCTCGAAATGAATCAACTGAAGAACCAGCTGAAGTTGAGACAGTTGGTACGTTGTAATTCTTTGAAAAAGTTCCCTTTTTCCGTGAAATTGGAATATCTCAATTGCATCCTCCTCACATCTTTTCTCCTCTCATCACTCCAAATTCTCAAGACTCATTGGTTGAGAAAAGCAGAACACTCTCCACTCTGACCTTTCCACCAATGTGTTCAATGACATGTTTGAAAAGGCTCTGCTGAGATTCGAACTCAGGATCTCCTGTTTACTAGACAGGCGCTTTAACCAACTAAGCCACAGCGCCTGTAGATGCCAAGTATGTTCCAGGTAAGAACACCGCCACACGTATTTATATCAAACATGTCTCATTCATTTAACCCGTATATCTGTCTTGCAAAATCACGTCACAAAACAGATGTTATTTACTAATATTGGAATCGATATGGACTCCTTCAATTGTCTAGCAACAGGGTTTCTTAAGCTATGTTTTGGGACCCAAAGTGGGCCTGAGTATGTGAGAGGTGGGCAGCGCGATATCAGTAAACATTTTGAGTCACAAGCTATTTCTTCTTAATTTCGGTCATCCGAGGACAGTACATTTTTCATTTGGGTCTCGAACTGAATAAACTCAAGATACTCTGACCTGGATTCTTAAACTATGGTTTGGGACCCAAAGTGGGAATATCGCGAGATATGAGTAAACATTCAGAATCATACACGATTTCTTCATCATTTTGGTCGTTTCGGGGAAACAACATTTCTCAGTTGGATCTCGAGATTAAAAATGGTAAAAACCTAAGAAAAAGCAGATGAATCAGTTAATGTAAGTCATTAACCTACCATGAGATAGAGACTTTGTCAAATGGAAGAGTTATTGAGTTTCTTAGCTCACACAGGAGGTTTCAACTCATTCAAAATACAACCCTTTTGAAATGGCAATTCTTTGCCGTGACCCGAATTCAGACCGGGGTTCCTGCGGCCACAACGCAGAGTACTAAACACTATACGATCACAGCGAGCTACCAAAGATTGCTTGTAAAGCCTATTCATGCTCTGACAGAGACCTGTACAAGCTGGCTGAACTCTTCATTTAGCGCTCGAAATGAATCAACTGAAGAACCAGCTGAAGTTGAGACAGTTGGTACGTTGTAATTCTTTGAAAAAGTTCCCTTTTTCCGTGAAATTGGAATATCTCAATTGCATCCTCCTCACATCTTTTCTCCTCTCATCACTCCAAATTCTCAAGACTCATTGGTTGAGAAAAGCAGAACACTCTCCACTCTGACCTTTCCACCAATGTGTTCAATGACATGTTTGAAAAGGCTCTGCTGAGATTCGAACTCAGGATCTCCTGTTTACTAGACAGGCGCTTTAACCAACTAAGCCACAGCGCCTGTAGATGCCAAGTATGTTCCAGGTAAGAACACCGCCACACGTATTTATATCAAACATGTCTCATTCATTTAACCCATATCTCTGTCTTGCAAAATCACGTCACAAAACAGATGTTATTTACTAATATTGGAATCGATATGGACTCCTTCAATTGTCTAGCAACAGGGTTTCTTAAGCTATGTTTTGGGACCCAAAGTGGGCCTGAGTATGTGAGAGGTGGGCAGCGCGATATCAGTAAACATTTTGAGTCACAAGCTATTTCTTCTTAATTTCGGTCATCCGAGGACTGTAAATTTTTCATTTGGGTCTCGAACTGAATAAACTCAAGATACTCTGACCTGGATTCTTAAACTATGGTTTGGGACCCAAAGTGGGAATATCGCGAGATATGAGTAAACATTCAGATTCATACACGATTTCTTCATCATTTTGGTCGTTTCGGGGAAACAACATTTCTCAGTTGGATCTCGAGATTAAAAATGGTAAAAACCTAAGAAAAAGCAGATGAATCAGTTAATGTAAGTCATTAACCTACCATGAGATAGAGACTTTGTCAAATGGAAGAGTTATTGAGTTTCTTAGCTCACACAGGAGGTTTCAACTCATTCAAAATACAACCCTTTTGAAATGGCAATTCTTTGCCGTGACCCGGATTCAGACCGGGGTTCCTGCGGCCACAACAAAGAGTACTAAACACTATACGATCACAGCGAGCCACCAAAGATTGCTTGTAAAGCCTACTCATGCTCTGACAGAGACCTGTACAAGCTGGCTGAACTCTTCATTTAGCGCTCGAAATGAATCAACTGAAGAACCAGCTGAAGTTGAGACAGTTGGTACGTTGTAATTCTTTGAAAAAGTTCCCTTTTTCCGTGAAATTGGAATATCTCAATTGCATCCTCCTCACATCTTTTCTCCTCTCATCACTCCAAATTCTCAAGACTCATTGGTTGAGAAAAGCAGAACACTCTCCACTCTGACCTTTCCACCAATGTGTTCAATGACATGTTTGAAAAGGCTCTGCTGAGATTTGAATTCAGGATCTCCTGTTTACTAGACAGGCGCTTTAACCAACTAAGCCACAGCGCCTGTAGAGGCCAAGTATGTTCCAGGTAAGAACACTGCCACACGTATTTATATCAAACATGTCTCATTCATTTAACCCGTATCTCTGTCTTGCAAAATCACGTCACAAAACAGATGTTATTTACTAATATTGGAATCGATATGGACTCCTTCAATTGTCTAGCAACAGGGTTTCTTAAGCTATGTTTTGGGACCCAAAGTGGGCCTGAGTATGTGAGAGGTGGGCAGCGCGATATCAGTAAACATTTTGAGTCACAAGCTATTTCTTCTTAATTTCGGTCATCCGAGGACAGTAAATTTTTCATTTGGGTCTCGAACTGAATAAACTCAAGATACTCTGACCTGGATTCTTAAACTATGGTTTGGGACCCAAAGTGGGAATATCGCGAGATATGAGTAAACATTCAGAATCATACACGATATCTTCATCATTTTGGTCGTTTCGGGGAAACAACATCTCTCAGTTGGATCTCGAGATTAAAAATGGTAAAAACCTAAGAAAAAGCAGATGAATCAGTTAATGTAAGTAATTAACCTACCATGAGATAGAGACTTTGTCAAATGGAAGAGTTATTGAGTTTCTTAGCTCACACAGGAGGTTTCAACTCATTCAAAATACAACCCTTTTGAAATGGCAATTCTTTGCCGTGACCCGGATTCAGACCGGGGTTCCTGCGGCCACAACAAAGAGTACTAAACACTATACGATCACAGCGAGCCACCAAAGATTGCTTGTAAAGCCTACTCATGCTCTGACAGAGACCTGTACAAGCTGGCTGAACTCTTCATTTAGCGCTCGAAATGAATCAACTGAAGAACCAGCTGAAGTTGAGACAGTTGGTACGTTGTAATTCTTTGAAAAAGTTCCCTTTTTCCGTGAAATTGGAATATCTCAATTGCATCCTCCTCACATCTTTTCTCCTCTCATCACTCCAAATTCTCAAGACTCATTGGTTGAGAAAAGCAGAACACTCTCCACTCTGACCTTTCCACCAATGTGTTCAATGACATGTTTGAAAAGGCTCTGCTGAGATTTGAATTCAGGATCTCCTGTTTACTAGACAGGCGCTTTAACCAACTAAGCCACAGCGCCTGTAGAGGCCAAGTATGTTCCAGGTAAGAACACTGCCACACGTATTTATATCAAACATGTCTCATTCATTTAACCCGTATCTCTGTCTTGCAAAATCACGTCACAAAACAGATGTTATTTACTAATATTGGAATCGATATGGACTCCTTCAATTGTCTAGCAACAGGGTTTCTTAAGCTATGTTTTGGGACCCAAAGTGGGCCTGAGTATGTGAGAGGTGGGCAGCGCGATATCAGTAAACATTTTGAGTCACAAGCTATTTCTTCTTAATTTCGGTCATCCGAGGACAGTAAATTTTTCATTTGGGTCTCGAACTGAATAAACTCAAGATACTCTGACCTGGATTCTTAAACTATGGTTTGGGACCCAAAGTGGGAATATCGCGAGATATGAGTAAACATTCAGAATCATACACGATATCTTCATCATTTTGGTCGTTTCGGGGAAACAACATCTCTCAGTTGGATCTCGAGATTAAAAATGGTAAAAACCTAAGAAAAAGCAGATGAATCAGTTAATGTAAGTAATTAACCTACCATGAGATAGAGACTTTGTCAAATGGAAGAGTTATTGAGTTTCTTAGCTCACACAGGAGGTTTCAACTCATTCAAAATACAACCCTTTTGAAATGGCAATTCTTTGCCGTGACCCGGATTCAGACCGGGGTTCCTGCGGCCACAACAAAGAGTACTAAACACTATACGATCACAGCGAGCCACCAAAGATTGCTTGTAAAGCCTACTCATGCTCTGACAGAGACCTGTACAAGCTGGATGAACTCTTCATTTAGCGCTCGAAATGAATCAACTGAAGAACCAGCTGAACTTGAGACAGTTGGTACGTTGTAATTCTTTGAAAAAGTTCCCTTTTTCCGTGAAATTGGAATATCTCAATTGCATCCTCCTCACATCTTTTCTCCTCTCATCACTCCAAATTCTCAAGACTCATTGGTTGAGAAAAGCAGAACACTCTCCACTCTGACCTTTCCACCAATGTGTTCAATGACATGTTTGAAAAGGCTCTGCTGAGATTTGAATTCAGGATCTCCTGTTTACTAGACAGGCGCTTTAACCAACTAAGCCACAGCGCCTGTAGAGGCCAAGTATGTTCCAGGTAAGAACACTGCCACACGTATTTATATCAAACATGTCTCATTCATTTAACCCGTATCTCTGTCTTGCAAAATCACGTCACAAAACAGATGTTATTTACTAATATTGGAATCGATATGGACTCCTTCAATTGTCTAGCAACAGGGTTTCTTAAGCTATGTTTTGGGACCCAAAGTGGGCCTGAGTATGTGAGAGGTGGGCAGCGCAATATCAGTAAACATTTTGAGTCACAAGCTATTTCTTCTTAATTTCGGTCATCCGAGGACAGTACATTTTTCATTTGGGTCTCGAACTGAATAAACTCAAGATACTCTGACCTGGATTCTTAAACTATGGTTTGGGACCCAAAGTGGGAATATCGCGAGATATGAGTAAACATTCAGAATCATACACGATATCTTCATCATTTTGGTCGTTTCGGGGAAACAACATCTCTCAGTTGGATCTCGAGATTAAAAATGGTAAAAACCTAAGAAAAAGCAGATGAATCAGTTAATGTAAGTCATTAACCTACCATGAGATAGAGACTTTGTCAAATGGAAGAGTTATTGAGTTTCTTAGCTCACACAGGAGGTTTCAACTCATTCAAAATACAACCCTTTTGAAATGGCAATTCTTTGCCGTGACCCGGATTCAGACCGGGGTTCCTGCGGCCACAACGCAGAGTACTAAACACTATACGATCACAGCGAGCTACCAAAGATTGCTTGTAAAGCCTACTCATGCTCTGACAGAGACCTGTACAAGCTGGCTGAACTCTTCATTTAGCGCTCGAAATGAATCAACTGAAGAACCAGCTGAAGTTGAGACAGTTGGTACGTTGTAATTCTTTGAAAAAGTTCCCTTTTTCCGTGAAATTGGAATATCTCAATTGCATCCTCCTCACATCTTTTCTCCTCTCATCACTCCAAATTCTCAAGACTCATTGGTTGAGAAAAGCAGAACACTCTGACCTTTCCACCAATGTGTTCAATGACATGTTTGAAAAGGCTCTGCTGAGATTCGAACTCAGGATCTCCTGTTTACTAGACAGGCGCTTTAACCAACTAAGCCACAGCGCCTGTAGATGCCAAGTATGTTCCAGGTAAGAACACCGCCACACGTATTTATATCAAACATGTCTCATTAATTTAACCCATATCTCTGTCTTGCAAAATCACGTCACAAAACAGATGTTATTTACTAATATTGGAATCGATATGGACTCCTTCAATTGTCTAGCAACAGGGTTTCTTAAGCTATGTTTTGGGACCCAAAGTGGGCCTGAGTATGTGAGAGGTGGGCAGCGCGATATCAGTAAACATTTTGAGTCACAAGCTATTTCTTCTTAATTTCGGTCATCCGAGGACAGTACATTTTTCATTTGGGTCTCGAACTGAATAAACTCAAGATACTCTGACCTGGATTCTTAAACTATGGTTTGGGACCCAAAGTGGGAATATCGCGAGATATGAGTAAACATTCAGAATCATACACGATTTCTTCATCATTTTGGTCGTTTCGGGGAAACAACATTTCTCAGTTGGATCTCGAGATTAAAAATGGTAAAAACCTAAGAAAAAGCAGATGAATCAGTTAATGTAAGTCATTAACCTACCATGAGATAGAGACTTTGTCAAATGGAAGAGTTATTGAGTTTCTTAGCTCACACAGGAGGTTTCAACTCATTCAAAATACAACCCTTTTGAAATGGCAATTCTTTGCCGTGACCCGGATTCAGACCGGGGTTCCTGCGGCCACAATGCAGAGTACTAAACACTATACGATCACAGCGAGCTACCAAAGATTGCTTGTAAAGCCTACTCATGCTCTGACAGAGACCTGTACAAGCTGGCTGAACTCTTCATTTAGCGCTCGAAATGAATCAACTGAAGAACCAGCTGAAGTTGAGACAGTTGGTACGTTGTAATTCTTTGAAAAAGTTCCCTTTTTCCGTGAAATTGGAATATCTCAATTGCATCCTCCTCACATCTTTTCTCCTCTCATCACTCCAAATTCTCAAGACTCATTGGTTGAGAAAAGCAGAACACTCTCCACTCTGACCTTTCCACCAATGTGTTCAATGACATGTTTGAAAAGGCTCTGCTGAGATTCGAACTCAGGATCTCCTGTTTACTAGACAGGCGCTTTAACCAACTAAGCCACAGCGCCTGTAGATGCCAAGTATGTTCCAGGTAAGAACACCGCCACACGTATTTATATCAAACATGTCTCATTCATTTAACCCGTATATCTGTCTTGCAAAATCACGTCACAAAACAGATGTTATTTACTAATATTGGAATCGATATGGACTCCTTCAATTGTCTAGCAACAGGGTTTCTTAAGCTATGTTTTGGGACCCAAAGTGGGCCTGAGTATGTGAGAGGTGGGCAGCGCGATATCAGTAAACATTTTGAGTCACAAGCTATTTCTTCTTAATTTCGGTCATCCGAGGACAGTACATTTTTCATTTGGGTCTCGAACTGAATAAACTCAAGATACTCTGACCTGGATTCTTAAACTATGGTTTGGGACCCAAAGTGGGAATATCGCGAGATATGAGTAAACATTCAGAATCATACACGATTTCTTCATCATTTTGGTCGTTTCGGGGAAACAACATTTCTCAGTTGGATCTCGAGATTAAAAATGGTAAAAACCTAAGAAAAAGCAGATGAATCAGTTAATGTAAGTCATTAACCTACCATGAGATAGAGACTTTGTCAAATGGAAGAGTTATTGAGTTTCTTAGCTCACACAGGAGGTTTCAACTCATT
>NC_048580.1:71444301-71548797 GCF_013265735.2 Oncorhynchus mykiss | reverse complement strand
ATTATCCACATGGAACTAAAAGACATCAGGTCTATTATCCACATGGAACTAAAAGAGACATCAGGTCTATTATCCACATGGAACTAAAAGAGGAGACATCAGGTCTATTATCCACATGGAACTAAAAGACATCAGGTCTATTATCCACATGGAACTAAAAGACATCAGGTCTATTATCCACATGGAACTAAAATACATCAGGTCTATTATCCACATGGAACTAAAAGACATCAGGTCTATTATCCACATGGAACTAAAAGACATCAGGTCTATTATCCACATGGAACTAAAAGACATCAGGTCTATTATCCACATGGAACTAAAAGACATCAGGTCTATTATCCACATGGAACTAAAATACATCAGGTCTATTATCCACATGGAACTAAAAGACATCAGGTCTATTATCCACATGGAACTAAAAGACATCAGGTCTATTATCCACATGGAACTAAAAGACATCAGGTCTATTATCCACATGGAACTAAAAGACATCAGGTCTATTATCCACATGGAACTAAAATACTATCAGGTCTATTATCCACATGGAACTAAAAGAGGAGACATCAGGTCTATTATCCACATGGAACTAAAATACATCAGGTCTATTATCCACATGGAACTAAAAGACATCAGGTCTATTATCCACATGGAACTAAAAGACATCAGGTCTATTATCCACATGGAACTAAAAGACATCAGGTCTATTATCCACATGGAACTAAAAGACATCAGGTCTGTTATCCACATGGAACTAAAAGAGGAGACATCAGGTCTATTATCCACATGGAACTAAAATACATCAGGTCTATTATCCACATGGAGACTAAAGAGGAGACATCAGGTCTATTATCCACATGGAACTAAAAGACATCAGGTCTATTATCCACATGGAACTAAAAGACATCAGGTCTATTATCCACATGGAACTAAAAGACATCAGGTCTATTATCCACATGGAACTAAAAGACATCAGGTCTATTATCCACATGGAACTAAAAGACATCAGGTCTGTTATCCACATGGAACTAAAATACATCAGGTCTATTATCCACATGGAACTAAAATACATCAGGTCTATTAATCCACATGGAACTAAAAGACATCAGGTCTATTATCCACATGGAACTAAAAGATATCAGGTCTATTATCCACATGGAACTAAAAGATATCAGGTCTATTATCCACATGGAACTAAAGAGGAGACATCAGGTCTATTATCCACATGGAACTAAAATACATCAGGTCTATTATCCACATGGAACTAAAAGACATCAGGTCTATTATCCACATGGAACTAAAAGACATCAGGTCTATTATCCACATGGAACTAAAATACATCAGGTCTATTAATCCACATGGAACTAAAAGACATCAGGTCTATTATCCACATGGAACTAAAAGACATCAGGTCTATTATCCACATGGAACTAAAAGACATCAGGTCTATTATCCACATGGAACTAAAAGACATCAGGTCTATTATCCACATGGAACTAAAAGACATCAGGTCTGTTATCCACATGGAACTAAAAGAGGAGACATCAGGTCTATTATCCACATGGAACTAAAAGAGGAGACATCAGGTCTATTATCCACATGGAACTAAAAGACATCAGGTCTATTATCCACATGGAACTAAAACACATCAGGTCTATTATCCACATGGAACTAAAATACATCAGGTCTATTATCCACATGGAACTAAAAGACATCAGGTCTATTATCCACATGGAACTAAAAGACATCAGGTCTATTATCCACATGGAACTAAAAGACATCAGGTCTATTATCCACATGGAACTAAAAGACATCAGGTCTAGTTATCCACATGGAACTAAAATACATCAGGTCTATTATCCACATGGAACTAAAATACATCAGGTCTATTATCCACATGGAACTAAAAGACATCAGGTCTATTATCCACATGGAACTAAAAGACATCAGGTCTGTTATCCACATGGAACTAAAATACATCAGGTCTATTATCCACATGGAACTAAAATACATCAGGTCTATAATCCACATGGAACTAAAAGACATCAGGTCTATTATCCACATGGAACTAAAAGATATCAGGTCTATTATCCACATGGAACTAAAAGATATCAGGTCTATTATCCACATGGAACTAAAAGAGGAGACATCAGGTCTATTATCCACATGGAACTAAAAGACATCAGGTCTATTATCCACATGGAACTAAAAGACATCAGGTCTATTATCCACATGGAACTAAAATACATCAGGTCTATTATCCACATGGAGATAAAAGAGGAGACATCAGGTCTATTATCCACATGGAACTAAAAGACATCAGGTCTATTATCCACATGGAACTAAAAGACATCAGGTCTATTATCCACATGGAACTAAAAGAGGAGACATCAGGTCTATTATCCACATGGAACTAAAAGACATCAGGTCTGTTATCCACATGGAACTAAAAGACATCAGGTCTATTATCCACATGGAACTAAAAGACATCAGGTCTATTATCCACATGGAACTAAAAGACATCAGGTCTATTATCCACATGGAACTAAAAGACATCAGGTCTATTATCCACATGGAACTAAAAGACATCAGGTCTGTTATCCACATGGAACTAAAAGAGGAGACATCAGGTCTATTATCCACATGGAACTAAAGAGGAGACATCAGGTCTATTATCCACATGGAACTAAAAGACATCAGGTCTATTATCCACATGGAACTAAAAGACATCAGGTCTATTATCCACATGGAACTAAAATACATCAGGTCTATTATCCACATGGAACTAAAAGACATCAGGTCTATTATCCACATGGAACTAAAAGACATCAGGTCTATTATCCACATGGAACTAAAAGACATCAGGTCTATTATCCACATGGAACTAAAAGACATCAGGTCTGTTATCCACATGGAACTAAAATACATCAGGTCTATTATCCACATGGAACTAAAATACATCAGGTCTATTATCCACATGGAACTAAAAGACATCAGGTCTATTATCCACATGGAACTAAAAGATATCAGGTCTATTATCCACATGGAACTAAAAGATATCAGGTCTATTATCCACATGGAACTAAAAGAGGAGACATCAGGTCTATTATCCACATGGAACTAAAATACATCAGGTCTATTATCCACATGGAACTAAAAGACATCAGGTCTATTATCCACATGGAACTAAAATACATCAGGTCTATTATCCACATGGAACTAAAAGACATCAGGTCTATTATCCACATGGAACTAAAAGACATCAGGTCTGTTATCCACATGGAACTAAAAGAGGAGACATCAGGTCTATTATCCACATGGAACTAAAATACATCAGGTCTATTATCCACATGGAGATAAAAGAGGAGACATCAGGTCTATTATCCACATGGAACTAAAAGACATCAGGTCTATTATCCACATGGAACTAAAAGACATCAGGTCTATTATCCACATGGAACTAAAAGACATCAGGTCTATTATCCACATGGAACTAAAAGACATCAGGTCTGTTATCCACATGGAACTAAAATACATCAGGTCTATTATCCACATGGAACTAAAATACATCAGGTCTATAATCCACATGGAACTAAAAGACATCAGGTCTATTATCCACATGGAACTAAAAGATATCAGGTCTATTATCCACATGGAACTAAAAGATATCAGGTCTATTATCCACATGGAACTAAAAGAGGAGACATCAGGTCTATTATCCACATGGAACTAAAATACATCAGGTCTATTATCCACATGGAACTAAAAGACATCAGGTCTATTATCCACATGGAACTAAAAGACATCAGGTCTATTATCCACATGGAACTAAAATACATCAGGTCTATAATCCACATGGAACTAAAAGACATCAGGTCTATTATCCACATGGAACTAAAAGACATCAGGTCTATTATCCACATGGAACTAAAAGACATCAGGTCTATTATCCACATGGAACTAAAAGACATCAGGTCTATTATCCACATGGAACTAAAAGACATCAGGTCTATTATCCACATGGAACTAAAAGACATCAGGTCTATTATCCACATGGAACTAAAAGACATCAGGTCTATTATCCACATGGAACTAAAAGAGGAGACATCAGGTCTATTATCCACATGGAACTAAAGAGGAGACATCAGGTCTATTATCCACATGGAACTAAAAGACATCAGGTCTATTATCCACATGGAACTAAAAGACATCAGGTCTATTATCCACATGGAACTAAAATACATCAGGTCTATTATCCACATGGAACTAAAAGACATCAGGTCTATTATCCACATGGAACTAAAAGACATCAGGTCTATTATCCACATGGAACTAAAAGACATCAGGTCTATTATCCACATGGAACTAAAAGACATCAGGTCTGTTATCCACATGGAACTAAAATACATCAGGTCTATTATCCACATGGAACTAAAAGACATCAGGTCTATTATCCACATGGAACTAAAAGACATCAGGTCTATTATCCACATGGAACTAAAAGACATCAGGTCTGTTATCCACATGGAACTAAAATACATCAGGTCTATTATCCACATGGAACTAAAATAAATCAGGTCTATAATCCACATGGAACTAAAAGACATCAGGTCTATTATCCACATGGAACTAAAAGATATCAGGTCTATTATCCACATGGAACTAAAAGATATCAGGTCTATTATCCACATGGAACTAAAAGAGGAGACAT
Organism: Oncorhynchus mykiss; assembly: GCF_013265735.2. Classification (NCBI taxonomy): domain Eukaryota; kingdom Metazoa; phylum Chordata; class Actinopteri; order Salmoniformes; family Salmonidae; genus Oncorhynchus; species Oncorhynchus mykiss. The sequence continues at coordinate 71,544,086 of NC_048580.1, read as the reverse complement.
CAGGTCTATTATCCACATGGAACTAAAAGACATCAGGTCTATTATCCACATGGAACTAAAAGACATCAGGTCTATTATCCACATGGAACTAAAATACATCAGGTCTATTAATCCACATGGAACTAAAAGACATCAGGTCTATTATCCACATGGAACTAAAAGACATCAGGTCTATTATCCACATGGAACTAAAAGACATCAGGTCTATTATCCACATGGAACTAAAAGACATCAGGTCTATTATCCACATGGAACTAAAAGACATCAGGTCTATTATCCACATGGAACTAAAAGACATCAGGTCTATTATCCACATGGAACTAAAAGACATCAGGTCTATTATCCACATGGAACTAAAAGAGGAGACATCAGGTCTATTATCCACATGGAACTAAAAGAGGAGACATCAGGTCTATTATCCACATGGAACTAAAAGACATCAGGTCTATTATCCACATGGAACTAAAAGACATCAGGTCTATTATCCACATGGAACTAAAATACATCAGGTCTATTATCCACATGGAACTAAAAGACATCAGGTCTATTATCCACATGGAACTAAAAGACATCAGGTCTATTATCCACATGGAACTAAAAGACATCAGGTCTATTATCCACATGGAACTAAAAGACATCAGGTCTGTTATCCACATGGAACTAAAATACATCAGGTCTATTATCCACATGGAACTAAAATACATCAGGTCTATTATCCACATGGAACTAAAAGACATCAGGTCTATTATCCACATGGAACTAAAAGACATCAGGTCTATTATCCACATGGAACTAAAAGATATCAGGTCTATTATCCACATGGAACTAAAAGACATCAGGTCTATTATCCACATGGAACTAAAGAGGAGACATCAGGTCTATTATCCACATGGAACTAAAAGACATCAGGTCTATTATCCACATGGAACTAAAAGACATCAGGTCTATTATCCACATGGAACTAAAAGACATCAGGTCTATTATCCACATGGAACTAAAAGACATCAGGTCTATTATCCACATGGAACTAAAAGACATCAGGTCTATTATCCACATGGAACTAAAAGAGGAGACATCAGGTCTATTATCCACATGGAACTAAAATACATCAGGTCTATTATCCACATGGAGACTAAAGAGGAGACATCAGGTCTATTATCCACATGGAACTAAAAGACATCAGGTCTATTATCCACATGGAACTAAAAGACATCAGGTCTATTATCCACATGGAACTAAAAGACATCAGGTCTATTATCCACATGGAACTAAAAGACATCAGGTCTATTATCCACATGGAACTAAAAGACATCAGGTCTAGTTATCCACATGGAACTAAAAGACATCAGGTCTATTATCCACATGGAACTAAAATACATCAGGTCTATTATCCACATGGAACTAAAAGACATCAGGTCTATTATCCACATGGAACTAAAAGACATCAGGTCTATTATCCACATGGAACTAAAAGACATCAGGTCTATTATCCACATGGAACTAAAGAGGAGACATCAGGTCTATTATCCACATGGAACTAAAAGACATCAGGTCTATTATCCACATGGAACTAAAAGACATCAGGTCTATTATCCACATGGAGATAAAAGAGGAGACATCAGGTCTATTATCCACATGGAACTAAAAGACATCAGGTCTATTATCCACATGGAACTAAAAGACATCAGGTCTATTATCCACATGGAACTAAAAGACATCAGGTCTATTATCCACATGGAACTAAAATACATCAGGTCTATTATCCACATGGAACTAAAAGACATCAGGTCTAGTTATCCACATGGAACTAAAAGACATCAGGTCTATTATCCACATGGAACTAAAAGACATCAGGTCTATTATCCACATGGAACTAAAAGACATCAGGTCTATTATCCACATGGAACTAAAAGAGGAGACATCAGGTCTATTATCCACATGGAACTAAAAGACATCAGGTCTATTATCCACATGGAACTAAAAGACATCAGGTCTATTATCCACATGGAACTAAAAGACATCAGGTCTATTATCCACATGGAACTAAAAGACATCAGGTCTAGTTATCCACATGGAACTAAAATACATCAGGTCTATTATCCACATGGAACTAAAAGACATCAGGTCTATTATCCACATGGAACTAAAAGACATCAGGTCTATTATCCACATGGAACTAAAAGACATCAGGTCTATTATCCACATGGAACTAAAAGATATCAGGTCTATTATCCACATGGAACTAAAATACATCAGGTCTATTATCCACATGGAACTAAAAGAGGAGACATCAGGTCTATTATCCACATGGAACTAAAAGACATCAGGTCTATTATCCACATGGAACTAAAAGACATCAGGTCTATTATCCACATGGAACTAAAAGACATCAGGTCTATTATCCACATGGAACTAAAAGACATCAGGTCTATTATCCACATGGAACTAAAAGACATCAGGTCTGTTATCCACATGGAACTAAAAGAGGAGACATCAGGTCTATTATCCACATGGAACTAAAATACATCAGGTCTATTATCCACATGGAGATAAAAGAGGAGACATCAGGTCTATTATCCACATGGAACTAAAAGACATCAGGTCTATTATCCACATGGAACTAAAAGACATCAGGTCTATTATCCACATGGAACTAAAAGACATCAGGTCTATTATCCACATGGAACTAAAAGACATCAGGTCTATTATCCACATGGAACTAAAAGACATCAGGTCTGTTATCCACATGGAACTAAAATACATCAGGTCTATTATCCACATGGAACTAAAATACATCAGGTCTATAATCCACATGGAACTAAAAGACATCAGGTCTATTATCCACATGGAACTAAAAGATATCAGGTCTATTATCCACATGGAACTAAAAGACTATCAGGTCTATTATCCACATGGAACTAAAAGAGGAGACATCAGGTCTATTATCCACATGGAACTAAAAGACATCAGGTCTATTATCCACATGGAACTAAAAGACATCAGGTCTATTATCCACATGGAGATAAAAGAGGAGACATCAGGTCTATTATCCACATGGAACTAAAAGACATCAGGTCTATTATCCACATGGAACTAAAAGATATCAGGTCTATTATCCACATGGAACTAAAAGAGGAGACATCAGGTCTATTATCCACATGGAACTAAAAGACATCAGGTCTGTTATCCACATGGAACTAAAAGACATCAGGTCTATTATCCACATGGAACTAAAAGACATCAGGTCTATTATCCACATGGAACTAAAAGACATCAGGTCTATTATCCACATGGAACTAAAAGACATCAGGTCTATTATCCACATGGAACTAAAAGACATCAGGTCTATTATCCACATGGAACTAAAAGACATCAGGTCTATTATCCACATGGAACTAAAAGACATCAGGTCTATTATCCACATGGAACTAAAAGACATCAGGTCTATTATCCACATGGAACTAAAAGACATCAGGTCTAGTTATCCACATGGAACTAAAAGACATCAGGTCTATTATCCACATGGAACTAAAATACATCAGGTCTATTATCCACATGGAACTAAAAGACATCAGGTCTGTTATCCACATGGAACTAAAAGACATCAGGTCTATTATCCACATGGAACTAAAAGACTATCAGGTCTATTATCCACATGGAACTAAAAGATATCAGGTCTATTATCCACATGGAACTAAAAGAGGAGACATCAGGTCTATTATCCACATGGAACTAAAAGACATCAGGTCTATTATCCACATGGAACTAAAAGACATCAGGTCTATTATCCACATGGAACTAAAAGACATCAGGTCTATTATCCACATGGAACTAAAAGACATCAGGTCTATTATCCACATGGAACTAAAAGACATCAGGTCTAGTTATCCACATGGAACTAAAAGAGGAGACATCAGGTCTATTATCCACATGGAACTAAAATACATCAGGTCTATTATCCACATGGAGATAAAGAGGAGACATCAGGTCTATTATCCACATGGAACTAAAAGACATCAGGTCTATTATCCACATGGAACTAAAAGACATCAGGTCTATTATCCACATGGAACTAAAAGAGGAGACATCAGGTCTATTATCCACATGGAACTAAAAGACATCAGGTCTAGTTATCCACATGGAACTAAAAGACATCAGGTCTATTATCCACATGGAACTAAAAGACATCAGGTCTATTATCCACATGGAACTAAAAGACATCAGGTCTATTATCCACATGGAACTAAAAGACATCAGGTCTATTATCCACATGGAACTAAAAGACATCAGGTCTATTATCCACATGGAACTAAAAGACATCAGGTCTATTATCCACATGGAACTAAAAGACATCAGGTCTGTTATCCACATGGAACTAAAGAGGAGACATCAGGTCTATTATCCACATGGAACTAAAGAGGAGACATCAGGTCTATTATCCACATGGAACTAAAAGACATCAGGTCTATTATCCACATGGAACTAAAAGACATCAGGTCTATTATCCACATGGAACTAAAAGACATCAGGTCTATTATCCACATGGAACTAAAATACATCAGGTCTATTATCCACATGGAACTAAAAGACATCAGGTCTATTATCCACATGGAACTAAAAGACATCAGGTCTATTATCCACATGGAACTAAAAGACATCAGGTCTGTTATCCACATGGAACTAAAATACATCAGGTCTATTATCCACATGGAACTAAAATACATCAGGTCTATTAATCCACATGGAACTAAAAGACATCAGGTCTATTATCCACATGGAACTAAAATACATCAGGTCTATTATCCACATGGAACTAAAAGAGGAGACATCAGGTCTATTATCCACATGGAACTAAAATACATCAGGTCTATTATCCACATGGAACTAAAAGACATCAGGTCTATTATCCACATGGAACTAAAAGACATCAGGTCTATTATCCACATGGAACTAAAAGACATCAGGTCTATTATCCACATGGAACTAAAAGACATCAGGTCTGTTATCCACATGGAACTAAAGAGGAGACATCAGGTCTATTATCCACATGGAACTAAAATACATCAGGTCTATTATCCACATGGAGATAAAAGAGGAGACATCAGGTCTATTATCCACATGGAACTAAAAGACATCAGGTCTATTATCCACATGGAACTAAAAGACATCAGGTCTATTATCCACATGGAACTAAAAGAGGAGACATCAGGTCTATTATCCACATGGAACTAAAAGAGGAGACATCAGGTCTATTATCCACATGGAACTAAAAGACATCAGGTCTATTATCCACATGGAACTAAAAGACATCAGGTCTGTTATCCACATGGAACTAAAAGACATCAGGTCTATTATCCACATGGAACTAAAAGACATCAGGTCTATTATCCACATGGAACTAAAAGACATCAGGTCTGTTATCCACATGGAACTAAAATACATCAGGTCTGTTATCCACATGGAACTAAAAGAGGAGACATCAGGTCTATTATCCACATGGAACTAAAATACATCAGGTCTATTATCCACATGGAGACTAAAAGAGGAGACATCAGGTCTATTATCCACATGGAACTAAAAGACATCAGGTCTATTATCCACATGGAACTAAAAGACATCAGGTCTATTATCCACATGGAACTAAAAGACATCAGGTCTATTATCCACATGGAACTAAAAGACATCAGGTCTGTTATCCACATGGAACTAAAATACATCAGGTCTATTATCCACATGGAACTAAAATACATCAGGTCTATAATCCACATGGAACTAAAAGACATCAGGTCTATTATCCACATGGAACTAAAATATATCAGGTCTATTATCCACATGGAACTAAAAGATATCAGGTCTATTATCCACATGGAACTAAAAGAGGAGACATCATGTCTATTATCCACATGGAACTAAAATACATCAGGTCTATTATCCACATGGAACTAAAAGACATCAGGTCTATTATCCACATGGAACTAAAAGACATCAGGTCTATTATCCACATGGAACTAAAAGACATCAGGTCTATTATCCACATGGAACTAAAAGACATCAGGTCTGTTATCCACATGGAACTAAAATACATCAGGTCTATTATCCACATGGAGATAAAAGAGGAGACATCAGGTCTATTATCCACATGGAACTAAAAGACATCAGGTCTATTATCCACATGGAACTAAAAGACATCAGGTCTATTATCCACATGGAACTAAAAGAGGAGACATCAGGTCTATTATCCACATGGAACTAAAAGACATCAGGTCTGTTATCCACATGGAACTAAAAGACATCAGGTCTATTATCCACATGGAACTAAAAGACATCAGGTCTATTATCCACATGGAACTAAAAGACATCAGGTCTATTATCCACATGGAACTAAAAGACATCAGGTCTATTATCCACATGGAACTAAAAGACATCAGGTCTATTATCCACATGGAACTAAAAGACATCAGGTCTATTATCCACATGGAACTAAAAGACATCAGGTCTGTTATCCACATGGAACTAAAGAGGAGACATCAGGTCTATTATCCACATGGAACTAAAAGAGGAGACATCAGGTCTATTATCCACATGGAACTAAAATACATCAGGTCTATTATCCACATGGAACTAAAAGACATCAGGTCTATTATCCACATGGAACTAAAATACATCAGGTCTATTATCCACATGGAACTAAAAGACATCAGGTCTATTATCCACATGGAACTAAAAGACATCAGGTCTATTATCCACATGGAACTAAAAGACATCAGGTCTATTATCCACATGGAACTAAAAGACATCAGGTCTATTATCCACATGGAACTAAAAGACATCAGGTCTATTATCCACATGGAACTAAAAGACATCAGGTCTGTTATCCACATGGAACTAAAAGAGGAGACATCAGGTCTATTATCCACATGGAACTAAAAGACATCAGGTCTAGTTATCCACATGGAACTAAAAGACATCAGGTCTATTATCCACATGGAACTAAAAGACATCAGGTCTATTATCCACATGGAACTAAAAGACATCAGGTCTATTATCCACATGGAACTAAAAGACATCAGGTCTATTATCCACATGGAACTAAAAGACATCAGGTCTATTATCCACATGGAACTAAAAGACATCAGGTCTATTATCCACATGGAACTAAAAGACATCAGGTCTATTATCCACATGGAACTAAAAGACATCAGGTCTATTATCCACATGGAACTAAAAGACATCAGGTCTGTTATCCACATGGAACTAAAAGACATCAGGTCTATTATCCACATGGAACTAAAATACATCAGGTCTATTATCCACATGGAACTAAAAGACATCAGGTCTGTTATCCACATGGAACTAAAAGACATCAGGTCTATTATCCACATGGAACTAAAAGATATCAGGTCTATTATCCACATGGAACTAAAAGATATCAGGTCTATTATCCACATGGAACTAAAAGAGGAGACATCAGGTCTATTATCCACATGGAACTAAAAGACATCAGGTATTTATCCACATGGAACTAAAAGACATCAGGTCTATTATCCACATGGAACTAAAAGACATCAGGTCTATTATCCACATAGAACTAAAAGACATCAGGTCTATTATCCACATGGAACTAAAAGAGGAGACATCAGGTCTATTATCCACATGGAACTAAAAGACATCAGGTCTGTTATCCACATGGAACTAAAAGACATCAGGTCTATTATCCACATGGAACTAAAAGACATCAGGTCTGTTATCCACATGGAACTAAAAGAGGAGACATCAGGTCTATTATCCACATGGAACTAAAATACATCAGGTCTATTATCCACATGGAGACTAAAAGAGGAGACATCAGGTCTATTATCCACATGGAACTAAAAGACATCAGGTCTATTATCCACATGGAACTAAAAGACATCAGGTCTATTATCCACATGGAACTAAAAGACATCAGGTCTATTATCCACATGGAACTAAAAGACATCAGGTCTATTATCCACATGGAACTAAAAGACATCAGGTCTATTATCCACATGGAACTAAAAGACATCAGGTCTATTATCCACATGGAACTAAAAGACATCAGGTCTATTATCCACATGGAACTAAAAGACATCAGGTCTATTATCCACATGGAACTAAAAGACATCAGGTCTGTTATCCACATGGAACTAAAAGACATCAGGTCTATTATCCACATGGAACTAAAATACATCAGGTCTATTATCCACATGGAACTAAAAGACATCAGGTCTAGTTATCCACATGGAACTAAAAGACATCAGGTCTATTATCCACATGGAACTAAAAGATATCAGGTCTATTATCCACATGGAACTAAAAGATATCAGGTCTATTATCCACATGGAACTAAAAGAGGAGACATCAGGTCTATTATCCACATGGAACTAAAAGACATCAGGTATTTATCCACATGGAACTAAAAGACATCAGGTCTATTATCCACATGGAACTAAAAGACATCAGGTCTATTATCCACATAGAACTAAAAGACATCAGGTCTATTATCCACATGGAACTAAAAGAGGAGACATCAGGTCTATTATCCACATGGAACTAAAAGACATCAGGTCTGTTATCCACATGGAACTAAAAGACATCAGGTCTATTATCCACATGGAACTAAAAGACATCAGGTCTGTTATCCACATGGAACTAAAGAGGAGACATCAGGTCTATTATCCACATGGAACTAAAATACATCAGGTCTATTATCCACATGGAGATAAAAGAGGAGACATCAGGTCTATTATCCACATGGAACTAAAAGACATCAGGTCTATTATCCACATGGAACTAAAAGACATCAGGTCTATTATCCACATGGAACTAAAAGAGGAGACATCAGGTCTATTATCCACATGGAACTAAAAGACATCAGGTCTGTTATCCACATGGAACTAAAAGACATCAGGTCTATTATCCACATGGAACTAAAAGACATCAGGTCTATTATCCACATGGAACTAAAAGACATCAGGTCTATTATCCACATGGAACTAAAAGACATCAGGTCTATTATCCACATGGAACTAAAAGACATCAGGTCTATTATCCACATGGAACTAAAAGACATCAGGTCTGTTATCCACATGGAACTAAAAGAGGAGACATCAGGTCTATTATCCACATGGAACTAAAGAGGAGACATCAGGTCTATTATCCACATGGAACTAAAATACATCAGGTCTATTATCCACATGGAACTAAAAGACATCAGGTCTATTATCCACATGGAACTAAAATACATCAGGTCTATTATCCACATGGAACTAAAAGACATCAGGTCTATTATCCACATGGAACTAAAAGACATCAGGTCTATTATCCACATGGAACTAAAAGACATCAGGTCTATTATCCACATGGAACTAAAAGACATCAGGTCTATTATCCACATGGAACTAAAAGACATCAGGTCTATTATCCACATGGAACTAAAAGACATCAGGTCTGTTATCCACATGGAACTAAAAGAGGAGACATCAGGTCTATTATCCACATGAACTAAAAGACATCAGGTCTGTTATCCACATGGAACTAAAAGACATCAGGTCTATTATCCACATGGAACTAAAAGACATCAGGTCTATTATCCACATGGAACTAAAAGACATCAGGTCTATTATCCACATGGAACTAAAAGACATCAGGTCTATTATCCACATGGAACTAAAAGACATCAGGTCTATTATCCACATGGAACTAAAAGACATCAGGTCTATTATCCACATGGAACTAAAAGACATCAGGTCTATTATCCACATGGAACTAAAAGACATCAGGTCTATTATCCACATGGAACTAAAAGACATCAGGTCTGTTATCCACATGGAACTAAAAGACATCAGGTCTATTATCCACATGGAACTAAAATACATCAGGTCTATTATCCACATGGAACTAAAAGACATCAGGTCTGTTATCCACATGGAACTAAAAGACATCAGGTCTATTATCCACATGGAACTAAAAGATATCAGGTCTATTATCCACATGGAACTAAAAGATATCAGGTCTATTATCCACATGGAACTAAAAGAGGAGACATCAGGTCTATTATCCACATGGAACTAAAAGACATCAGGTATTTATCCACATGGAACTAAAAGACATCAGGTCTATTATCCACATGGAACTAAAAGACATCAGGTCTATTATCCACATGGAACTAAAAGACATCAGGTCTATTATCCACATGGAACTAAAAGAGGAGACATCAGGTCTATTATCCACATGGAACTAAAAGACATCAGGTCTGTTATCCACATGGAACTAAAAGACATCAGGTCTATTATCCACATGGAACTAAAAGACATCAGGTCTATTATCCACATGGAACTAAAAGACATCAGGTCTGTTATCCACATGGAACTAAAAGACATCAGGTCTGTTATCCACATGGAACTAAAAGACATCAGGTCTATTATCCACATGGAACTAAAAGACATCAGGTCTATTATCCACATGGAACTAAAAGACATCAGGTCTATTATCCACATGGAACTAAAAGACATCAGGTCTATTATCCACATGGAACTAAAATACATCAGGTCTATTATCCACATGGAACTAAAAGACATCAGGTCTATTATCCACATGGAACTAAAAGACATCAGGTCTATTATCCACATGGAACTAAAAGACATCAGGTCTATTATCCACATGGAACTAAAAGACATCAGGTCTGTTATCCACATGGAACTAAAAGACATCAGGTCTATTATCCACATGGAACTAAAATACATCAGGTCTATTATCCACATGGAACTAAAAGACATCAGGTCTGTTATCCACATGGAACTAAAAGACATCAGGTCTATTATCCACATGGAACTAAAAGATATCAGGTCTATTATCCACATGGAACTAAAAGATATCAGGTCTATTATCCACATGGAACTAAAAGAGGAGACATCAGGTCTATTATCCACATGGAACTAAAAGACATCAGGTATTTTATCCACATGGAACTAAAAGACATCAGGTCTATTATCCACATGGAACTAAAAGACATCAGGTCTATTATCCACATGGAACTAAAAGACATCAGGTCTATTATCCACATGGAACTAAAGGAGGAGACAATCAGGTCTATTATCCACATGGAACTAAAAGACATCAGGTCTGTTATCCACATGGAACTAAAAGACATCAGGTCTATTATCCACATGGAACTAAAAGACATCAGGTCTATTATCCACATGGAACTAAAAGACATCAGGTCTGTTATCCACATTGAACTAAAAGAGGAGACATCAGGTCTATTATCCACATGGAACTAAAATACATCAGGTCTATTATCCACATGGAGATAAAAGAGGAGACATCAGGTCTATTATCCACATGGAACTAAAAGACATCAGGTCTATTATCCACATGGAACTAAAAGACATCAGGTCTATTATCCACATGGAACTAAAAGACATCAGGTCTATTATCCACATGGAACTAAAAGACATCAGGTCTATTATCCACATGGAACTAAAAGACATCAGGTCTATTATCCACATGGAACTAAAAGACATCAGGTCTATTATCCACATGGAACTAAAAGACATCAGGTCTATTATCCACATGGAACTAAAAGACATCAGGTCTATTATCCACATGGAACTAAAAGACATCAGGTCTATTATCCACATGGAACTAAAAGACATCAGGTCTAGTTATCCACATGGAACTAAAAGACATCAGGTCTATTATCCACATGGAACTAAAATACATCAGGTCTATTATCCACATGGAACTAAAAGACATCAGGTCTAGTTATCCACATGGAACTAAAAGACATCAGGTCTGTTATCCACATGGAACTAAAAGACATCAGGTCTATTATCCACATGGAACTAAAAGATATCAGGTCTATTATCCACATGGAACTAAAAGATATCAGGTCTATTATCCACATGGAACTAAAAGAGGAGACATCAGGTCTATTATCCACATGGAACTAAAAGACATCAGGTATTTTATCCACATGGAACTAAAAGACATCAGGTCAATTATCCACATGGAACTAAAAGACATCAGGTCTATTATCCACATGGAACTAAAAGACATCAGGTCTATTATCCACATGGAACTAAAAGAGGAGACATCAGGTCTATTATCCACATGGAACTAAAAGACATCAGGTCTGTTATCCACATGGAACTAAAAGACATCAGGTCTATTATCCACATGGAACTAAAAGACATCAGGTCTATTATCCACATGGAACTAAAAGACATCAGGTCTGTTATCCACATTGAACTAAAAGAGGAGACATCAGGTCTATTATCCACATGGAACTAAAATACATCAGGTCTATTATCCACATGGAGATAAAAGAGGAGACATCAGGTCTATTATCCACATGGAACTAAAAGACATCAGGTCTATTATCCACATGGAACTAAAAGACATCAGGTCTATTATCCACATGGAACTAAAAGACATCAGGTCTATTATCCACATGGAACTAAAAGACATCAGGTCTGTTATCCACATGGAACTAAAATACATCAGGTCTATTATCCACATGGAACTAAAATACATCAGGTCTATAATCCACATGGAACTAAAAGACATCAGGTCTATTATCCACATGGAACTAAAATATATCAGGTCTATTATCCACATGGAACTAAAAGATATCAGGTCTATTATCCACATGGAACTAAAAGAGGAGACATCATGTCTATTATCCACATGGAACTAAAATACATCAGGTCTATTATCCACATGGAACTAAAAGACATCAGGTCTATTATCCACATGGAACTAAAAGACATCAGGTCTATTATCCACATGGAACTAAAAGACATCAGGTCTATTATCCACATGGAACTAAAAGACATCAGGTCTGTTATCCACATGGAACTAAAGAGGAGACATCAGGTCTATTATCCACATGGAACTAAAAGAGGAGACATCAGGTCTATTATCCACATGGAACTAAAATACATCAGGTCTATTATCCACATGGAACTAAAAGACATCAGGTCTATTATCCACATGGAACTAAAATACATCAGGTCTATTATCCACATGGAACTAAAAGACATCAGGTCTATTATCCACATGGAACTAAAAGACATCAGGTCTATTATCCACATGGAACTAAAAGACATCAGGTCTATTATCCACATGGAACTAAAAGACATCAGGTCTATTATCCACATGGAACTAAAAGACATCAGGTCTATTATCCACATGGAACTAAAAGACATCAGGTCTATTATCCACATGGAACTAAAAGACATCAGGTCTATTATCCACATGGAACTAAAAGACATCAGGTCTGTTATCCACATGGAACTAAAAGACATCAGGTCTATTATCCACATGGAACTAAAAGACATCAGGTCTATTATCCACATGGAACTAAAAGACATCAGGTCTATTATCCACATGGAACTAAAAGACATCAGGTCTATTATCCACATGGAACTAAAAGACATCAGGTCTATTATCCACATGGAACTAAAAGACATCAGGTCTATTATCCACATGGAACTAAAAGACATCAGGTCTATTATCCACATGGAACTAAAAGACATCAGGTCTATTATCCACATGGAACTAAAAGACATCAGGTCTATTATCCACATGGAACTAAAAGACATCAGGTCTGTTATCCACATGGAACTAAAAGACATCAGGTCTATTATCCACATGGAACTAAAATACATCAGGTCTATTATCCACATGGAACTAAAAGACATCAGGTCTGTTATCCACATGGAACTAAAAGACATCAGGTCTATTATCCACATGGAACTAAAAGATATCAGGTCTATTATCCACATGGAACTAAAAGATATCAGGTCTATTATCCACATGGAACTAAAAGAGGAGACATCAGGTCTATTATCCACATGGAACTAAAAGACATCAGGTATTTATCCACATGGAACTAAAAGACATCAGGTCTATTATCCACATGGAACTAAAAGACATCAGGTCTATTATCCACATGGAACTAAAAGACATCAGGTCTATTATCCACATGGAACTAAAAGAGGAGACATCAGGTCTATTATCCACATGGAACTAAAAGACATCAGGTCTGTTATCCACATGGAACTAAAAGACATCAGGTCTATTATCCACATGGAACTAAAAGACATCAGGTCTATTATCCACATGGAACTAAAAGACATCAGGTCTGTTATCCACATTGAACTAAAAGAGGAGACATCAGGTCTATTATCCACATGGAACTAAAAGAGGAGACATCAGGTCTATTATCCACATGGAACTAAAAGACATCAGGTCTATTATCCACATGGAACTAAAAGACATCAGGTCTATTATCCACATGGAACTAAAAGACATCAGGTCTGTTATCCACATGGAACTAAAATACATCAGGTCTATTATCCACATGGAACTATAATACATCAGGTCTATTATCCACATGGAACTAAAAGACATCAGGTCTATTATCCACATGGAACTAAAAGATATCAGGTCTATTATCCACATGGAACTAAAAGATATCAGGTCTATTATCCACATGGAACTAAAAGAGGAGACATCAGGTCTATTATCCACATGGAACTAAAATACATCAGGTCTATTATCCACATGGAACTAAAAGACATCAGGTCTATTATCCACATGGAACTAAAAGACATCAGGTCTATTATCCACATGGAACTAAAAGACATCAGGTCTATTATCCACATGGAACTAAAAGACATCAGGTCTGTTATCCACATGGAACTAAAAGAGGAGACATCAGGTCTATTATCCACATGGAACTAAAATACATCAGGTCTATTATCCACATGGAGATAAAAGAGGAGACATCAGGTCTATTATCCACATGGAACTAAAAGACATCAGGTCTATTATCCACATGGAACTAAAAGACATCAGGTCTATTATCCACATGGAACTAAAAGACATCAGGTCTATTATCCACATGGAACTAAAAGACATCAGGTCTATTATCCACATGGAACTAAAAGACATCAGGTCTATTATCCACATGGAACTAAAATACATCAGGTCTATTATCCACATGGAACTAAAAGACATCAGGTCTATTATCCACATGGAACTAAAATACATCAGGTCTATTATCCACATGGAACTAAAAGACATCAGGTCTATTATCCACATGGAACTAAAAGACATCAGGTCTATTATCCACATGGAACTAAAAGACATCAGGTCTATTATCCACATGGAACTAAAAGACATCAGGTCTGTTATCCACATGGAACTAAAAGAGGAGACATCAGGTCTATTATCCACATGGAACTAAAATACATCAGGTCTATTATCCACATGAAGATAAAAGAGGAGACATCAGGTCTATTATCCACATGGAACTAAAAGACATCAGGTCTGTTATCCACATGGAACTAAAAGAGGAGACATCAGGTCTATTATCCACATGGAACTAAAAGACATCAGGTCTATTATCCACATGGAACTAAAAGATATCAGGTCTATTATCCACATGGAACTAAAAGATATCAGGTCTATTATCCACATGGAACTAAAAGAGGAGACATCAGGTCTATTATCCACATGGAACTAAAAGACATCAGGTCTATTATCCACATGGAACTAAAAGACATCAGGTCTATTATCCACATGGAACTAAAAGACATCAGGTCTATTATCCACATGGAACTAAAAGACATCAGGTCTGTTATCCACATGGAACTAAAGAGGAGACATCAGGTCTATTATCCACATGGAACTAAAATACATCAGGTCTATTATCCACATGGAGATAAAAGAGGAGACATCAGGTCTATTATCCACATGGAACTAAAAGACATCAGGTCTATTATCCACATGGAACTAAAAGAGGAGACATCAGGTCTATTATCCACATGGAACTAAAAGACATCAGGTCTGTTATCCACATGGAACTAAAAGACATCAGGTCTATTATCCACATGGAACTAAAAGACATCAGGTCTATTATCCACATGGAACTAAAAGACATCAGGTCTATTATCCACATGGAACTAAAAGACATCAGGTCTATTATCCACATGGAACTAAAAGACATCAGGTCTATTATCCACATGGAACTAAAAGACATCAGGTCTATTATCCACATGGAACTAAAAGACATCAGGTCTGTTATCCACATGGAACTAAAAGAGGAGACATCAGGTCTATTATCCACATGGAACTAAAAGAGGAGACATCAGGTCTATTATCCACATGGAACTAAAATACATCAGGTCTATTATCCACATGGAACTAAAAGACATCAGGTCTATTATCCACATGGAACTAAAATACATCAGGTCTATTATCCACATGGAACTAAAAGACATCAGGTCTATTATCCACATGGAACTAAAAGACATCAGGTCTATTATCCACATGGAACTAAAAGACATCAGGTCTATTATCCACATGGAACTAAAAGACATCAGGTCTATTATCCACATGGAACTAAAAGACATCAGGTCTATTATCCACATGGAACTAAAAGACATCAGGTCTATTATCCACATGGAACTAAAGAGGAGACATCAGGTCTATTATCCACATGGAACTAAAAGACATCAGGTCTGTTATCCACATGGAACTAAAAGACATTCAGGTCTATTATCCACATGGAACTAAAAGACATCAGGTCTATTATCCACATGGAACTAAAAGACATCAGGTCTATTATCCACATGGAACTAAAAGACATCAGGTCTATTATCCACATGGAACTAAAAGACATCAGGTCTATTATCCACATGGAACTAAAAGACATCAGGTCTATTATCCACATGGAACTAAAAGACATCAGGTCTGTTATCCACATGGAACTAAAGAGGAGACATCAGGTCTATTATCCACATGGAACTAAAATACATCAGGTCTATTATCCACATGGAGATAAAAGAGGAGACATCAGGTCTATTATCCACATGGAACTAAAAGACATCAGGTCTATTATCCACATGGAACTAAAAGACATCAGGTCTATTATCCACATGGAACTAAAAGACATCAGGTCTATTATCCACATGGAACTAAAAGACATCAGGTCTGTTATCCACATGGAACTAAAATACATCAGGTCTATTATCCACATGGAACTAAAATACATCAGGTCTATTATCCACATGGAACTAAAAGACATCAGGTCTATTATCCACATGGAACTAAAAGACATCAGGTCTATTATCCACATGGAACTAAAAGACATCAGGTCTGTTATCCACATGGAACTAAAAGAGGAGACATCAGGTCTATTATCCACATGGAACTAAAAGAGGAGACATCAGGTCTATTATCCACATGGAACTAAAAGACATCAGGTCTATTATCCACATGGAACTAAAAGACATCAGGTCTATTATCCACATGGAACTAAAATACATCAGGTCTATTATCCACATGGAACTAAAAGACATCAGGTCTATTATCCACATGGAACTAAAATACATCAGGTCTATTATCCACATGGAACTAAAAGACATCAGGTCTATTATCCACATGGAACTAAAAGACATCAGGTCTATTATCCACATGGAACTAAAAGACATCAGGTCTATTATCCACATGGAACTAAAAGACATCAGGTCTGTTATCCACATGGAACTAAAAGAGGAGACATCAGGTCTATTATCCACATGGAACTAAAATACATCAGGTCTATTATCCACATGGAGATAAAAGAGGAGACATCAGGTCTATTATCCACATGGAACTAAAAGACATCAGGTCTATTATCCACATGGAACTAAAAGAGGAGACATCAGGTCTATTATCCACATGGAACTAAAAGACATCAGGTCTGTTATCCACATGGAACTAAATGACATCAGGTCTATTATCCACATGGAACTAAAAGACATCAGGTCTATTATCCACATGGAACTAAAAGACATCAGGTCTATTATCCACATGGAACTAAGAGACATCAGGTCTATTATCCACATGGAACTAAAAGACATCAGGTCTATTATCCACATGGAACTAAAAGACATCAGGTCTATTATCCACATGGAACTAAAAGACATCAGGTCTGTTATCCACATGGAACTAAAATACATCAGGTCTATTATCCACATGGAACTAAAATACATCAGGTCTATTATCCACATGGAACTAAAAGACATCAGGTCTATTATCCACATGGAACTAAAAGACATCAGGTCTATTATCCACATGGAACTAAAAGACATCAGGTCTGTTATCCACATGGAACTAAAAGAGGAGACATCAGGTCTATTATCCACATGGAACTAAAAGAGGAGACATCAGGTCTATTATCCACATGGAACTAAAAGACATCAGGTCTATTATCCACATGGAACTAAAAGACATCAGGTCTATTATCCACATGGAACTAAAATACATCAGGTCTATTATCCACATGGAACTAAAAGACATCAGGTCTATTATCCACATGGAACTAAAATACATCAGGTCTATTATCCACATGGAACTAAAAGACATCAGGTCTATTATCCACATGGAACTAAAAGACATCAGGTCTATTATCCACATGGAACTAAAAGACATCAGGTCTATTATCCACATGGAACTAAAAGACATCAGGTCTGTTATCCACATGGAACTAAAAGAGGAGACATCAGGTCTATTATCCACATGGAACTAAAATACATCAGGTCTATTATCCACATGGAGATAAAAGAGGAGACATCAGGTCTATTATCCACATGGAACTAAAAGACATCAGGTCTATTATCCACATGGAACTAAAAGAGGAGACATCAGGTCTATTATCCACATGGAACTAAAAGACATCAGGTCTGTTATCCACATGGAACTAAATGACATCAGGTCTATTATCCACATGGAACTAAAAGACATCAGGTCTATTATCCACATGGAACTAAAAGACATCAGGTCTATTATCCACATGGAACTAAGAGACATCAGGTCTATTATCCACATGGAACTAAAAGACATCAGGTCTATTATCCACATGGAACTAAAAGACATCAGGTCTATTATCCACATGGAACTAAAAGACATCAGGTCTATTATCCACATGGAACTAAAAGACATCAGGTCTATTATCCACATGGAACTAAAAGACATCAGGTCTATTATCCACATGGAACTAAAAGACATCAGGTCTATTATCCACATGGAACTAAAAGACATCAGGTCTGTTATCCACATGGAACTAAAAGACATCAGGTCTATTATCCACATGGAACTAAAATACATCAGGTCTATTATCCACATGGAACTAAAAGACATCAGGTCTGTTATCCACATGGAACTAAAAGACATCAGGTCTATTATCCACATGGAACTAAAAGATATCAGGTCTATTATCCACATGGAACTAAAAGATATCAGGTCTATTATCCACATGGAACTAAAAGACATCAGGTCTATTATCCACATGGAACTAAAAGACATCAGGTCTATTATCCACATGGAACTAAAAGACATCAGGTCTATTATCCACATGGAACTAAAAGACATCAGGTCTATTATCCACATGGAACTAAAAGACATCAGGTCTGTTATCCACATGGAACTAAAAGAGGAGACATCAGGTCTATTATCCACATGGAACTAAAATACATCAGGTCTATTATCCACATGGAGATAAAAGAGGAGACATCAGGTCTATTATCCACATGGAACTAAAAGACATCAGGTCTATTATCCACATGGAACTAAAAGAGGAGACATCAGGTCTATTATCCACATGGAACTAAAAGACATCAGGTCTGTTATCCACATGGAACTAAAAGACATCAGGTCTATTATCCACATGGAACTAAAAGACATCAGGTCTATTATCCACATGGAACTAAAAGACATCAGGTCTATTATCCACATGGAACTAAAAGACATCAGGTCTATTATCCACATGGAACTAAAAGACATCAGGTCTATTATCCACATGGAACTAAAAGACATCAGGTCTATTATCCACATGGAACTAAAAGACATCAGGTCTATTATCCACATGGAACTAAAAGACATCAGGTCTATTATCCACATGGAACTAAAAGACATCAGGTCTGTTATCCACATGGAACTAAAAGACATCAGGTCTATTATCCACATGGAACTAAAATACATCAGGTCTATTATCCACATGGAACTAAAATACATCAGGTCTATAATCCACATGGAACTAAAAGACATCAGGTCTATTATCCACATGGAACTAAAAGATATCAGGTCTATTATCCACATGGAACTAAAAGAGGAGACATCAGGTCTATTATCCACATGGAACTAAAATACATCAGGTCTATTATCCACATGGAACTAAAAGACATCAGGTCTATTATCCACATGGAACTAAAAGACATCAGGTCTATTATCCACATGGAACTAAAAGACATCAGGTCTATTATCCACATGGAACTAAAAGACATCAGGTCTGTTATCCACATGGAACTAAAAGAGGAGACATCAGGTCTATTATCCACATGGAACTAAAATACATCAGGTCTATTATCCACATGGAGATAAAAGAGGAGACATCAGGTCTATTATCCACATGGAACTAAAAGACATCAGGTCTATTATCCACATGGAACTAAAAGACATCAGGTCTGTTATCCACATGGAACTAAAAGACATCAGGTCTGTTATCCACATGGAACTAAAAGAGGAGACATCAGGTCTATTATCCACATGGAACTAAAAGAGGAGACATCAGGTCTATTATCCACATGGAACTAAAAGACATCAGGTCTATTATCCACATGGAACTAAAAGACATCAGGTCTGTTATCCACATGGAACTAAAAGACATCAGGTCTATTATCCACATGGAACTAAAAGACATCAGGTCTATTATCCACATGGAACTAAAAGACATCAGGTCTGTTATCCACATGGAACTAAAAGAGGAGACATCAGGTCTGTTATCCACATGGAACTAAAAGACATCAGGTCTGTTATCCACATGGAACTAAAAGAGGAGACATCAGGTCTATTATCCACATGGAACTAAAATACATCAGGTCTATTATCCACATGGAGATAAAAGAGGAGACATCAGGTCTATTATCCACATGGAACTAAAAGACATCAGGTCTATTATCCACATGGAACTAAAAGACATCAGGTCTATTATCCACATGGAACTAAAAGACATCAGGTCTATTATCCACATGGAACTAAAAGACATCAGGTCTGTTATCCACATGGAACTAAAATACATCAGGTCTATTATCCACATGGAACTAAAATACATCAGGTCTATAATCCACATGGAACTAAAAGACATCAGGTCTATTATCCACATGGAACTAAAATATATCAGGTCTATTATCCACATGGAACTAAAAGATATCAGGTCTATTATCCACATGGAACTAAAAGAGGAGACATCATGTCTATTATCCACATGGAACTAAAATACATCAGGTCTATTATCCACATGGAACTAAAAGACATCAGGTCTATTATCCACATGGAACTAAAAGAGGAGACATCAGGTCTATTATCCACATGGAACTAAAAGACATCAGGTCTGTTATCCACATGGAACTAAAAGACATCAGGTCTATTATCCACATGGAACTAAAAGACATCAGGTCTATTATCCACATGGAACTAAAAGACATCAGGTCTATTATCCACATGGAACTAAAAGACATCAGGTCTATTATCCACATGGAACTAAAAGACATCAGGTCTATTATCCACATGGAACTAAAAGACATCAGGTCTATTATCCACATGGAACTAAAAGACATCAGGTCTGTTATCCACATGGAACTAAAAGAGGAGACATCAGGTCTATTATCCACATGGAACTAAAAGAGGAGACATCAGGTCTATTATCCACATGGAACTAAAATACATCAGGTCTATTATCCACATGGAACTAAAAGACATCAGGTCTATTATCCACATGGAACTAAAATACATCAGGTCTATTATCCACATGGAACTAAAAGACATCAGGTCTATTATCCACATGGAACTAAAAGACATCAGGTCTATTATCCACATGGAACTAAAAGACATCAGGTCTATTATCCACATGGAACTAAAAGACATCAGGTCTATTATCCACATGGAACTAAAAGACATCAGGTCTATTATCCACATGGAACTAAAAGACATCAGGTCTATTATCCACATGGAACTAAAAGAGGAGACATCAGGTCTATTATCCACATGGAACTAAAAGACATCAGGTCTGTTATCCACATGGAACTAAAAGACATCAGGTCTATTATCCACATGGAACTAAAAGACATCAGGTCTATTATCCACATGGAACTAAAAGACATCAGGTCTATTATCCACATGGAACTAAAAGACATCAGGTCTATTATCCACATGGAACTAAAAGACATCAGGTCTATTATCCACATGGAACTAAAAGACATCAGGTCTATTATCCACATGGAACTAAAAGACATCAGGTCTATTATCCACATGGAACTAAAAGACATCAGGTCTATTATCCACATGGAACTAAAATACATCAGGTCTGTTATCCACATGGAACTAAAAGACATCAGGTCTATTATCCACATGGAACTAAAATACATCAGGTCTATTATCCACATGGAACTAAAAGACATCAGGTCTGTTATCCACATGGAACTAAAATACATCAGGTCTATTATCCACATGGAACTAAAAGACATCAGGTCTGTTATCCACATGGAACTAAAAGACATCAGGTCTATTATCCACATGGAACTAAAAGATATCAGGTCTATTATCCACATGGAACTAAAAGATATCAGGTCTATTATCCACATGGAACTAAAAGAGGAGACATCAGGTCTATTATCCACATGGAACTAAAAGACATCAGGTATTTTATCCACATGGAACTAAAAGACATCAGGTCTATTATCCACATGGAACTAAAAGACATCAGGTCTATTATCCACATGGAACTAAAAGACATCAGGTCTGTTATCCACATGGAACTAAAAGAGGAGACATCAGGTCTATTATCCACATGGAACTAAAATACATCAGGTCTATTATCCACATGGAGATAAAAGAGGAGACATCAGGTCTATTATCCACATGGAACTAAAAGACATCAGGTCTATTATCCACATGGAACTAAAAAACATCAGGTCTATTATCCACATGGAACTAAAAGAGGAGACATCAGGTCTATTATCCACATGGAACTAAAAGACATCAGGTCTGTTATCCACATGGAACTAAAAGACATCAGGTCTGTTATCCACATGGAACTAAAAGACATCAGGTCTATTATCCACATGGAACTAAAAGACATCAGGTCTATTATCCACATGGAACTAAAAGACATCAGGTCTGTTATCCACATTGAACTAAAAGAGGAGACATCAGGTCTATTATCCACATGGAACTAAAAGAGGAGACATCAGGTCTATTATCCACATGGAACTAAAAGACATCAGGTCTATTATCCACATGGAACTAAAAGACATCAGGTCTATTATCCACATGGAACTAAAAGACATCAGGTCTGTTATCCACATGGAACTAAAATACATCAGGTCTATTATCCACATGGAACTATAATACATCAGGTCTATTATCCACATGGAACTAAAAGACATCAGGTCTATTATCCACATGGAACTAAAAGATATCAGGTCTATTATCCACATGGAACTAAAAGATATCAGGTCTATTATCCACATGGAACTAAAATACATCAGGTCTATTATCCACATGGAACTAAAAGACATCAGGTCTATTATCCACATGGAACTAAAAGACATCAGGTCTATTATCCACATGGAACTAAAAGACATCAGGTCTATTATCCACATGGAACTAAAAGACATCAGGTCTGTTATCCACATGGAACTAAAAGAGGAGACATCAGGTCTATTATCCACATGGAACTAAAATACATCAGGTCTATTATCCACATGGAGATAAAAGAGGAGACATCAGGTCTATTATCCACATGGAACTAAAAGACATCAGGTCTATTATCCACATGGAACTAAAAGACATCAGGTCTATTATCCACATGGAACTAAAAGACATCAGGTCTATTATCCACATGGAACTAAAAGACATCAGGTCTGTTATCCACATGGAACTAAAATACATCAGGTCTATTATCCACATGGAACTAAAATACATCAGGTCTATTATCCACATGGAACTAAAAGACATCAGGTCTATTATCCACATGGAACTAAAAGACATCAGGTCTATTATCCACATGGAACTAAAAGACATCAGGTCTGTTATCCACATGGAACTAAAAGAGGAGACATCAGGTCTATTATCCACATGGAACTAAAAGAGGAGACATCAGGTCTATTATCCACATGGAACTAAAAGACATCAGGTCTATTATCCACATGGAACTAAAAGACATCAGGTCTATTATCCACATGGAACTAAAAGATATCAGGTCTATTATCCACATGGAACTAAAAGAGGAGACATCATGTCTATTATCCACATGGAACTAAAATACATCAGGTCTATTATCCACATGGAACTAAAAGACATCAGGTCTATTATCCACATGGAACTAAAAGAGGAGACATCAGGTCTATTATCCACATGGAACTAAAAGACATCAGGTCTGTTATCCACATGGAACTAAAAGACATCAGGTCTATTATCCACATGGAACTAAAAGACATCAGGTCTATTATCCACATGGAACTAAAAGACATCAGGTCTATTATCCACATGGAACTAAAAGACATCAGGTCTATTATCCACATGGAACTAAAAGACATCAGGTCTATTATCCACATGGAACTAAAAGACATCAGGTCTATTATCCACATGGAACTAAAAGACATCAGGTCTGTTATCCACATGGAACTAAAAGAGGAGACATCAGGTCTATTATCCACATGGAACTAAAAGAGGAGACATCAGGTCTATTATCCACATGGAACTAAAATACATCAGGTCTATTATCCACATGGAACTAAAAGACATCAGGTCTATTATCCACATGGAACTAAAATACATCAGGTCTATTATCCACATGGAACTAAAAGACATCAG
Organism: Oncorhynchus mykiss; assembly: GCF_013265735.2. Lineage (NCBI taxonomy): Eukaryota > Metazoa > Chordata > Actinopteri > Salmoniformes > Salmonidae > Oncorhynchus > Oncorhynchus mykiss. Next base: position 71,519,144 of record NC_048580.1, on the reverse strand, counting down.
GTCTATTATCCACATGGAACTAAAAGACATCAGGTCTATTATCCACATGGAACTAAAAGACATCAGGTCTATTATCCACATGGAACTAAAAGACATCAGGTCTATTATCCACATGGAACTAAAAGACATCAGGTCTATTATCCACATGGAACTAAAAGACATCAGGTCTATTATCCACATGGAACTAAAAGAGGAGACATCAGGTCTATTATCCACATGGAACTAAAAGACATCAGGTCTGTTATCCACATGGAACTAAAAGACATCAGGTCTATTATCCACATGGAACTAAAAGACATCAGGTCTATTATCCACATGGAACTAAAAGACATCAGGTCTATTATCCACATGGAACTAAAAGACATCAGGTCTATTATCCACATGGAACTAAAAGACATCAGGTCTATTATCCACATGGAACTAAAAGACATCAGGTCTATTATCCACATGGAACTAAAAGACATCAGGTCTATTATCCACATGGAACTAAAAGACATCAGGTCTATTATCCACATGGAACTAAAATACATCAGGTCTGTTATCCACATGGAACTAAAAGACATCAGGTCTATTATCCACATGGAACTAAAATACATCAGGTCTATTATCCACATGGAACTAAAAGACATCAGGTCTGTTATCCACATGGAACTAAAATACATCAGGTCTATTATCCACATGGAACTAAAAGACATCAGGTCTGTTATCCACATGGAACTAAAAGACATCAGGTCTATTATCCACATGGAACTAAAAGATATCAGGTCTATTATCCACATGGAACTAAAAGATATCAGGTCTATTATCCACATGGAACTAAAAGAGGAGACATCAGGTCTATTATCCACATGGAACTAAAAGACATCAGGTATTTTATCCACATGGAACTAAAAGACATCAGGTCTATTATCCACATGGAACTAAAAGACATCAGGTCTATTATCCACATGGAACTAAAAGACATCAGGTCTGTTATCCACATGGAACTAAAAGAGGAGACATCAGGTCTATTATCCACATGGAACTAAAATACATCAGGTCTATTATCCACATGGAGATAAAAGAGGAGACATCAGGTCTATTATCCACATGGAACTAAAAGACATCAGGTCTATTATCCACATGGAACTAAAAAACATCAGGTCTATTATCCACATGGAACTAAAAGAGGAGACATCAGGTCTATTATCCACATGGAACTAAAAGACATCAGGTCTGTTATCCACATGGAACTAAAAGACATCAGGTCTGTTATCCACATGGAACTAAAAGACATCAGGTCTATTATCCACATGGAACTAAAAGACATCAGGTCTATTATCCACATGGAACTAAAAGACATCAGGTCTGTTATCCACATTGAACTAAAAGAGGAGACATCAGGTCTATTATCCACATGGAACTAAAAGAGGAGACATCAGGTCTATTATCCACATGGAACTAAAAGACATCAGGTCTATTATCCACATGGAACTAAAAGACATCAGGTCTATTATCCACATGGAACTAAAAGACATCAGGTCTGTTATCCACATGGAACTAAAATACATCAGGTCTATTATCCACATGGAACTATAATACATCAGGTCTATTATCCACATGGAACTAAAAGACATCAGGTCTATTATCCACATGGAACTAAAAGATATCAGGTCTATTATCCACATGGAACTAAAAGATATCAGGTCTATTATCCACATGGAACTAAAATACATCAGGTCTATTATCCACATGGAACTAAAAGACATCAGGTCTATTATCCACATGGAACTAAAAGACATCAGGTCTATTATCCACATGGAACTAAAAGACATCAGGTCTATTATCCACATGGAACTAAAAGACATCAGGTCTGTTATCCACATGGAACTAAAAGAGGAGACATCAGGTCTATTATCCACATGGAACTAAAATACATCAGGTCTATTATCCACATGGAGACTAAAGAGGAGACATCAGGTCTATTATCCACATGGAACTAAAAGACATCAGGTCTATTATCCACATGGAACTAAAAGACATCAGGTCTATTATCCACATGGAACTAAAAGACATCAGGTCTATTATCCACATGGAACTAAAAGACATCAGGTCTGTTATCCACATGGAACTAAAATACATCAGGTCTATTATCCACATGGAACTAAAATACATCAGGTCTATTATCCACATGGAACTAAAAGACATCAGGTCTATTATCCACATGGAACTAAAAGACATCAGGTCTATTATCCACATGGAACTAAAAGACATCAGGTCTGTTATCCACATGGAACTAAAAGAGGAGACATCAGGTCTATTATCCACATGGAACTAAAAGAGGAGACATCAGGTCTATTATCCACATGGAACTAAAAGACATCAGGTCTATTATCCACATGGAACTAAAAGACATCAGGTCTATTATCCACATGGAACTAAAATACATCAGGTCTATTATCCACATGGAACTAAAAGACATCAGGTCTATTATCCACATGGAACTAAAATACATCAGGTCTATTATCCACATGGAACTAAAAGACATCAGGTCTATTATCCACATGGAACTAAAAGACATCAGGTCTATTATCCACATGGAACTAAAAGACATCAGGTCTATTATCCACATGGAACTAAAAGACATCAGGTCTGTTATCCACATGGAACTAAAAGAGGAGACATCAGGTCTATTATCCACATGGAACTAAAATACATCAGGTCTATTATCCACATGGAGACTAAAGAGGAGACATCAGGTCTATTATCCACATGGAACTAAAAGACATCAGGTCTATTATCCACATGGAACTAAAAGAGGAGACATCAGGTCTATTATCCACATGGAACTAAAAGACATCAGGTCTGTTATCCACATGGAACTAAAAGACATCAGGTCTATTATCCACATGGAACTAAAAGACATCAGGTCTATTATCCACATGGAACTAAAAGACATCAGGTCTATTATCCACATGGAACTAAAAGACATCAGGTCTATTATCCACATGGAACTAAAAGACATCAGGTCTATTATCCACATGGAACTAAAAGACATCAGGTCTATTATCCACATGGAACTAAAATACATCAGGTCTATTATCCACATGGAACTAAAAGACATCAGGTCTATTATCCACATGGAACTAAAATACATCAGGTCTATTATCCACATGGAACTAAAAGACATCAGGTCTATTATCCACATGGAACTAAAAGACATCAGGTCTATTATCCACATGGAACTAAAAGACATCAGGTCTATTATCCACATGGAACTAAAAGACATCAGGTCTGTTATCCACATGGAACTAAAAGAGGAGACATCAGGTCTATTATCCACATGGAACTAAAATACATCAGGTCTATTATCCACATGGAGATAAAAGAGGAGACATCAGGTCTATTATCCACATGGAACTAAAAGACATCAGGTCTATTATCCACATGGAACTAAAAGAGGAGACATCAGGTCTATTATCCACATGGAACTAAAAGACATCAGGTCTGTTATCCACATGGAACTAAAAGACATCAGGTCTATTATCCACATGGAACTAAAAGACATCAGGTCTATTATCCACATGGAACTAAAAGACATCAGGTCTATTATCCACATGGAACTAAAAGACATCAGGTCTATTATCCACATGGAACTAAAAGACATCAGGTCTATTATCCACATGGAACTAAAAGACATCAGGTCTATTATCCACATGGAACTAAAAGACATCAGGTCTATTATCCACATGGAACTAAAAGACATCAGGTCTATTATCCACATGGAACTAAAAGACATCAGGTCTATTATCCACATGGAACTAAAAGACATCAGGTCTATTATCCACATGGAACTAAAAGACATCAGGTCTGTTATCCACATGGAACTAAAAGACATCAGGTCTATTATCCACATGGAACTAAAATACATCAGGTCTATTATCCACATGGAACTAAAAGACATCAGGTCTGTTATCCACATGGAACTAAAAGAATTCAGGTCTATTATCCACATGGAACTAAAAGATATCAGGTCTATTATCCACATGGAACTAAAAGATATCAGGTCTATTATCCACATGGAACTAAAAGAGGAGACATCAGGTCTATTATCCACATGGAACTAAAAGACATCAGGTCTATTATCCACATGGAACTAAAAGACATCAGGTCTATTATCCACATGGAACTAAAAGACATCAGGTCTATTATCCACATGGAACTAAAAGACAGCAGGTCTGTTATCCACATGGAACTAAAAGAGGAGACATCAGGTCTATTATCCACATGGAACTAAAATACATCAGGTCTATTATCCACATGGAGATAAAAGAGGAGACATCAGGTCTATTATCCACATGGAACTAAAAGACATCAGGTCTATTATCCACATGGAACTAAAAGAGGAGACATCAGGTCTATTATCCACATGGAACTAAAAGACATCAGGTCTGTTATCCACATGGAACTAAAAGACATCAGGTCTATTATCCACATGGAACTAAAAGACATCAGGTCTATTATCCACATGGAACTAAAAGACATCAGGTCTATTATCCACATGGAACTAAAAGACATCAGGTCTATTATCCACATGGAACTAAAAGACATCAGGTCTATTATCCACATGGAACTAAAAGACATCAGGTCTATTATCCACATGGAACTAAAAGACATCAGGTCTATTATCCACATGGAACTAAAAGACATCAGGTCTATTATCCACATGGAACTAAAAGACATCAGGTCTATTATCCACATGGAACTAAAAGACATCAGGTCTGTTATCCACATGGAACTAAAAGACATCAGGTCTATTATCCACATGGAACTAAAATACATCAGGTCTATTATCCACATGGAACTAAAATACATCAGGTCTATAATCCACATGGAACTAAAAGACATCAGGTCTATTATCCACATGGAACTAAAAGATATCAGGTCTATTATCCACATGGAACTAAAAGAGGAGACATCAGGTCTATTATCCACATGGAACTAAAATACATCAGGTCTATTATCCACATGGAACTAAAAGACATCAGGTCTATTATCCACATGGAACTAAAAGACATCAGGTCTATTATCCACATGGAACTAAAAGACATCAGGTCTATTATCCACATGGAACTAAAAGACATCAGGTCTGTTATCCACATGGAACTAAAAGAGGAGACATCAGGTCTATTATCCACATGGAACTAAAATACATCAGGTCTATTATCCACATGGAGATAAAAGAGGAGACATCAGGTCTATTATCCACATGGAACTAAAAGACATCAGGTCTATTATCCACATGGAACTAAAAGACATCAGGTCTGTTATCCACATGGAACTAAAAGACATCAGGTCTGTTATCCACATGGAACTAAAAGAGGAGACATCAGGTCTATTATCCACATGGAACTAAAAGAGGAGACATCAGGTCTATTATCCACATGGAACTAAAAGACATCAGGTCTATTATCCACATGGAACTAAAAGACATCAGGTCTGTTATCCACATGGAACTAAAAGACATCAGGTCTATTATCCACATGGAACTAAAAGACATCAGGTTTATTATCCACATGGAACTAAAAGACATCAGGTATGTTATCCACATGGAACTAAAAGACATCAGGTCTGTTATCCACATGGAACTAAAAGAGGAGACATCAGGTCTATTATCCACATGGAACTAAAATACATCAGGTCTATTATCCACATGGAGATAAAAGAGGAGACATCAGGTCTATTATCCACATGGAACTAAAAGACATCAGGTCTATTATCCACATGGAACTAAAAGACATCAGGTCTATTATCCACATGGAACTAAAAGACATCAGGTCTATTATCCACATGGAACTAAAAGACATCAGGTCTGTTATCCACATGGAACTAAAATACATCAGGTCTATTATCCACATGGAACTAAAATACATCAGGTCTATAATCCACATGGAACTAAAAGACATCAGGTCTATTATCCACATGGAACTAAAATATATCAGGTCTATTATCCACATGGAACTAAAAGATATCAGGTCTATTATCCACATGGAACTAAAAGAGGAGACATCATGTCTATTATCCACATGGAACTAAAATACATCAGGTCTATTATCCACATGGAACTAAAAGACATCAGGTCTATTATCCACATGGAACTAAAAGAGGAGACATCAGGTCTATTATCCACATGGAACTAAAAGACATCAGGTCTGTTATCCACATGGAACTAAAAGACATCAGGTCTATTATCCACATGGAACTAAAAGACATCAGGTCTATTATCCACATGGAACTAAAAGACATCAGGTCTATTATCCACATGGAACTAAAAGACATCAGGTCTATTATCCACATGGAACTAAAAGACATCAGGTCTATTATCCACATGGAACTAAAAGACATCAGGTCTATTATCCACATGGAACTAAAAGACATCAGGTCTGTTATCCACATGGAACTAAAAGAGGAGACATCAGGTCTATTATCCACATGGAACTAAAAGAGGAGACATCAGGTCTATTATCCACATGGAACTAAAATACATCAGGTCTATTATCCACATGGAACTAAAAGACATCAGGTCTATTATCCACATGGAACTAAAATACATCAGGTCTATTATCCACATGGAACTAAAAGACATCAGGTCTATTATCCACATGGAACTAAAAGACATCAGGTCTATTATCCACATGGAACTAAAAGACATCAGGTCTATTATCCACATGGAACTAAAAGACATCAGGTCTATTATCCACATGGAACTAAAAGACATCAGGTCTATTATCCACATGGAACTAAAAGACATCAGGTCTATTATCCACATGGAACTAAAAGAGGAGACATCAGGTCTATTATCCACATGGAACTAAAAGACATCAGGTCTGTTATCCACATGGAACTAAAAGACATCAGGTATATTATCCACATGGAACTAAAAGACATCAGGTCTATTATCCACATGGAACTAAAAGACATCAGGTCTATTATCCACATGGAACTAAAAGACATCAGGTCTATTATCCACATGGAACTAAAAGACATCAGGTCTATTATCCACATGGAACTAAAAGACATCAGGTCTATTATCCACATGGAACTAAAAGACATCAGGTCTATTATCCACATGGAACTAAAAGACATCAGGTCTATTATCCACATGGAACTAAAAGACATCAGGTCTGTTATCCACATGGAACTAAAAGACATCAGGTCTATTATCCACATGGAACTAAAATACATCAGGTCTATTATCCACATGGAACTAAAAGATATCAGGTCTATTATCCACATGGAACTAAAAGAGGAGACATCAGGTCTATTATCCACATGGAACTAAAAGACATCAGGTATTTTATCCACATGGAACTAAAAGACATCAGGTCTATTATCCACATGGAACTAGAAGACATCAGGTCTATTATCCACATGGAACTAAAAGACATCAGGTCTATTATCCACATGGAACTAAAAGACATCAGGTCTGTTATCCACATGGAACTAAAAGAGGAGACATCAGGTCTATTATCCACATGGAACTAAAATACATCAGGTCTATTATCCACATGGAGATAAAAGAGGAGACATCAGGTATATTATCCAAATGGAACTAAAAGACATCAGGTCTATTATCCACATGGAACTAAAAGACATCAGGTCTATTATCCACATGGAACTAAAAGAGGAGACATCAGGTCTATTATCCACATGGAACTAAAAGACATCAGGTCTGTTATCCACATGGAACTAAAAGACATCAGGTCTATTATCCACATGGAACTAAAAGACATCAGGTCTATTATCCACATGGAACTAAAAGACATCAGGTCTGTTATCCACATTGAACTAAAAGAGGAGACATCAGGTCTATTATCCACATGGAACTAAAAGAGGAGACATCAGGTCTATTATCCACATGGAACTAAAAGACATCAGGTCTATTATCCACATGGAACTAAAAGACATCAGGTCTATTATCCACATGGAACTAAAAGACATCAGGTCTGTTATCCACATGGAACTAAAATACATCAGGTCTATTATCCACATGGAACTATAATACATCAGGTCTATTATCCACATGGAACTAAAAGACATCAGGTCTATTATCCACATGGAACTAAAAGATATCAGGTCTATTATCCACATGGAACTAAAAGATATCAGGTCTATTATCCACATGGAACTAAAAGAGGAGACATCAGGTCTATTATCCACATGGAACTAAAATACATCAGGTCTATTATCCACATGGAACTAAAAGACATCAGGTCTATTATCCACATGGAACTAAAATACATCAGGTCTATTATCCACATGGAACTAAAAGACATCAGGTCTATTATCCACATGGAACTAAAAGACATCAGGTCTATTATCCACATGGAACTAAAATACATCAGGTCTATTATCCACATGGAACTAAAAGACATCAGGTCTATTATCCACATGGAACTAAAAGACATCAGGTATATTATCCACATGGAACTAAAAGACATCAGGTCTATTATCCACATGGAACTAAAAGAGGAGACATCAGGTCTATTATCCACATGGAACTAAAAGACATCAGGTCTGTTATCCACATGGAACTAAAAGACATCAGGTCTATTATCCACATGGAACTAAAAGACATCAGGTCTATTATCCACATGGAACTAAAAGACATCAGGTCTATTATCCACATGGAACTAAAAGACATCAGGTCTATTATCCACATGGAACTAAAAGACATCAGGTCTATTATCCACATGGAACTAAAAGACATCAGGTCTATTATCCACATGGAACTAAAAGACATCAGGTCTATTATCCACATGGAACTAAAAGACATCAGGTCTATTATCCACATGGAACTAAAAGACATCAGGTCTGTTATCCACATGGAACTAAAAGACATCAGGTCTATTATCCACATGGAACTAAAATACATCAGGTCTATTATCCACATGGAACTAAAAGACATCAGGTCTGTTATCCACATGGAACTAAAAGACATCAGGTCTATTATCCACATGGAACTAAAATATATCAGGTCTATTATCCACATGGAACTAAAAGATATCAGGTCTATTATCCACATGGAACTAAAAGAGGAGACATCAGGTCTATTATCCACATGGAACTAAAAGACATCAGGTATTTTATCCACATGGAACTAAAAGACATCAGGTCTATTATCCACATGGAACTAAAAGACATCAGGTCTATTATCCACATGGAACTAAAAGACATCAGGTCTATTATCCACATGGAACTAAAAGACATCAGGTCTGTTATCCACATGGAACTAAAAGAGGAGACATCAGGTCTATTATCCACATGGAACTAAAATGCATCAGGTCTATTATCCACATGGAGATAAAAGAGGAGACATCAGGTATATTATCCACATGGAACTAAAAGACATCAGGTCTATTATCCACATGGAACTAAAAGACATCAGGTCTATTATCCACATGGAACTAAAAGAGGAGACATCAGGTCTATTATCCACATGGAACTAAAAGACATCAGGTCTGTTATCCACATGGAACTAAAAGACATCAGGTCTATTATCCACATGGAACTAAAAGACATCAGGTCTATTATCCACATGGAACTAAAAGACATCAGGTCTGTTATCCACATTGAACTAAAAGAGGAGACATCAGGTCTATTATCCACATGGAACTAAAAGAGGAGACATCAGGTCTATTATCCACATGGAACTAAAAGACATCAGGTCTATTATCCACATGGAACTAAAAGACATCAGGTCTATTATCCACATGGAACTAAAAGACATCAGGTCTGTTATCCACATGGAACTAAAATACATCAGGTCTATTATCCACATGGAACTATAATACATCAGGTCTATTATCCACATGGAACTAAAAGACATCAGGTCTATTATCCACATGGAACTAAAAGACATCAGGTCTATTATCCACATGGAACTAAAAGACATCAGGTCTGTTATCCACATGGAACTAAAAGAGGAGACATCAGGTCTATTATCCACATGGAACTAAAATACATCAGGTCTATTATCCACATGGAGATAAAAGAGGAGACATCAGGTCTATTATCCACATGGAACTAAAAGACATCAGGTCTATTATCCACATGGAACTAAAAGACATCAGGTCTATTATCCACATGGAACTAAAAGACATCAGGTCTATTATCCACATGGAACTAAAAGACATCAGGTCTGTTATCCACATGGAACTAAAATACATCAGGTCTATTATCCACATGGAACTAAAATACATCAGGTCTATTATCCACATGGAACTAAAAGACATCAGGTCTATTATCCACATGGAACTAAAAGACATCAGGTCTATTATCCACATGGAACTAAAAGACATCAGGTCTGTTATCCACATGGAACTAAAAGAGGAGACATCAGGTCTATTATCCACATGGAACTAAAAGAGGAGACATCAGGTCTATTATCCACATGGAACTAAAAGACATCAGGTCTATTATCCACATGGAACTAAAAGACATCAGGTCTATTATCCACATGGAACTAAAATACATCAGGTCTATTATCCACATGGAACTAAAAGACATCAGGTATATTATCCACATGGAACTAAAATACATCAGGTCTATTATCCACATGGAACTAAAAGACATCAGGTCTATTATCCACATGGAACTAAAAGACATCAGGTCTATTATCCACATGGAACTAAAAGACATCAGGTCTATTATCCACATGGAACTAAAAGACATCAGGTCTGTTATCCACATGGAACTAAAAGAGGAGACATCAGGTCTATTATCCACATGGAACTAAAATACATCAGGTCTATTATCCACATGGAGATAAAAGAGGAGACATCAGGTCTATTATCCACATGGAACTAAAAGACATCAGGTCTATTATCCACATGGAACTAAAAGAGGAGACATCAGGTCTATTATCCACATGGAACTAAAAGACATCAGGTCTGTTATCCACATGGAACTAAAAGACATCAGGTCTATTATCCACATGGAACTAAAAGACATCAGGTCTATTATCCACATGGAACTAAAAGACATCAGGTCTATTATCCACATGGAACTAAAAGACATCAGGTCTATTATCCACATGGAACTAAAAGACATCAGGTCTATTATCCACATGGAACTAAAAGACATCAGGTCTATTATCCACATGGAACTAAAAGACATCAGGTCTATTATCCACATGGAACTAAAATACATCAGGTCTATTATCCACATGGAACTAAAAGACATCAGGTCTGTTATCCACATGGAACTAAAAGACATCAGGTCTATTATCCACATGGAACTAAAATACATCAGGTCTATTATCCACATGGAACTAAAAGACATCAGGTCTGTTATCCACATGGAACTAAAAGACATCAGGTCTATTATCCACATGGAACTAAAAGATATCAGGTCTATTATCCACATGGAACTAAAAGATATCAGGTCTATTATCCACATGGAACTAAAAGAGGAGACATCAGGTCTATTATCCACATGGAACTAAAAGACATCAGGTCTATTATCCACATGGAACTAAAAGACATCAGGTCTGTTATCCACATGGAACTAAAAGACATCAGGTCTATTATCCACATGGAACTAAAAGATATCAGGTCTATTATCCACATGGAACTAAAAGATATCAGGTCTATTATCCACATGGAACTAAAGAGGAGACATCAGGTCTATTATCCACATGGAACTAAAAGACATCAGGTATTTTATCCACATGGAACTAAAAGACATCAGGTCTATTATCCACATGGAACTAAAAGACATCAGGTCTATTATCCACATGGAACTAAAAGACATCAGGTCTATTATCCACATGGAACTAAAAGAGGAGACATCAGGTCTATTATCCACATGGAACTAAAATACATCAGGTCTATTATCCACATGGAGATAAAAGAGGAGACATCAGGTCTATTATCCACATGGAACTAAAAGACATCAGGTCTATTATCCACATGGAACTAAAAGACATCAGGTCTATTATCCACATGGAACTAAAAGAGGAGACATCAGGTCTATTATCCACATGGAACTAAAAGACATCAGGTCTATTATCCACATGGAACTAAAAGACATCAGGTCTATTATCCACATGGAACTAAAAGACATCAGGTCTATTATCCACATGGAACTAAAAGACATCAGGTCTATTATCCACATGGAACTAAAAGACATCAGGTCTGTTATCCACATGGAACTAAAAGAGGAGACATCAGGTCTATTATCCACATGGAACTAAAAGACATCAGGTCTATTATCCACATGGAACTAAAAGACATCAGGTCTATTATCCACATGGAACTAAAAGACATCAGGTCTATTATCCACATGGAACTAAAAGACATCAGGTCTGTTATCCACATGGAACTAAAATACATCAGGTCTATTATCCACATGGAACTAAAATACATCAGGTCTATTATCCACATGGAACTAAAAGACATCAGGTCTATTATCCACATGGAACTAAAAGATATCAGGTCTATTATCCACATGGAACTAAAAGATATCAGGTCTATTATCCACATGGAACTAAAAGAGGAGACATCAGGTCTATTATCCACATGGAACTAAAATACATCAGGTCTATTATCCACATGGAACTAAAAGACATCAGGTCTATTATCCACATGGAACTAAAATACATCAGGTCTATTATCCACATGGAACTAAAAGACATCAGGTCTATTATCCACATGGAACTAAAAGACATCAGGTCTGTTATCCACATGGAACTAAAAGACATCAGGTCTATTATCCACATGGAACTAAAAGACATCAGGTCTATTATCCACATGGAACTAAAAGACATCAGGTCTATTATCCACATGGAACTAAAAGACATCAGGTCTATTATCCACATGGAACTAAAAGACATCAGGTCTATTATCCACATGGAACTAAAAGACATCAGGTCTATTATCCACATGGAACTAAAAGACATCAGGTCTGTTATCCACATGGAACTAAAATACATCAGGTCTATTATCCACATGGAACTAAAATACATCAGGTCTATAATCCACATGGAACTAAAAGACATCAGGTCTATTATCCACATGGAACTAAAAGATATCAGGTCTATTATCCACATGGAACTAAAAGATATCAGGTCTATTATCCACATGGAACTAAAAGAGGAGACATCAGGTCTATTATCCACATGGAACTAAAATACATCAGGTCTATTATCCACATGGAACTAAAAGACATCAGGTCTATTATCCACATGGAACTAAAAGACATCAGGTCTATTATCCACATGGAACTAAAAGACATCAGGTCTATTATCCACATGGAACTAAAAGACATCAGGTCTATTATCCACATGGAACTAAAATACATCAGGTCTGTTATCCACATGGAACTAAAAGACATCAGGTCTATTATCCACATGGAACTAAAAGACATCAGGTCTGTTATCCACATGGAACTAAAAGACATCAGGTCTATTATCCACATGGAACTAAAAGACATCAGGTCTGTTATCCACATGGAACTAAAAGAGGAGACATCAGGTCTATTATCCACATGGAACTAAAATACATCAGGTCTATTATCCACATGGAGATAAAAGAGGAGACATCAGGTCTATTATCCACATGGAACTAAAAGACATCAGGTCTATTATCCACATGGAACTAAAAGACATCAGGTCTATTATCCACATGGAACTAAAAGAGGAGACATCAGGTCTATTATCCACATGGAACTAAAAGACATCAGGTCTGTTATCCACATGGAACTAAAAGACATCAGGTCTATTATCCACATGGAACTAAAAGACATCAGGTCTATTATCCACATGGAACTAAAAGACATCAGGTCTATTATCCACATGGAACTAAAAGACATCAGGTCTATTATCCACATGGAACTAAAAGACATCAGGTCTATTATCCACATGGAACTAAAAGACATCAGGTCTATTATCCACATGGAACTAAAAGACATCAGGTCTATTATCCACATGGAACTAAAATACATCAGGTCTATTATCCACATGGAACTAAAAGACATCAGGTCTATTATCCACATGGAACTAAAAGACATCAGGTCTATTATCCACATGGAACTAAAAGACATCAGGTCTATTATCCACATGGAACTAAAAGACATCAGGTCTATTATCCACATGGAACTAAAATACATCAGGTCTATTATCCACATGGAACTAAAAGACATCAGGTCTATTATCCACATGGAACCAAAAGACATCAGGTCTATTATCCACATGGAACTAAAATACATCAGGTCTATTATCCACATGGAACTAAAAGACATCAGGTCTGTTATCCACATGGAACTAAAAGACATCAGGTCTATTATCCACATGGAACTAAAAGACATCAGGTCTGTTATCCACATGGAACTAAAAGACATCAGGTCTATTATCCACATGGAACTAAAAGACATCAGGTCTGTTATCCACATGGAACTAAAAGAGGAGACATCAGGTCTATTATCCACATGGAACTAAAATACATCAGGTCTATTATCCACATGGAGATAAAAGAGGAGACATCAGGTCTATTATCCACATGGAACTAAAAGACATCAGGTCTATTATCCACATGGAACTAAAAGACATCAGGTCTATTATCCACATGGAACTAAAAGAGGAGACATCAGGTCTATTATCCACATGGAACTAAAAGACATCAGGTCTGTTATCCACATGGAACTAAAAGACATCAGGTCTATTATCCACATGGAACTAAAAGACATCAGGTCTATTATCCACATGGAACTAAAAGACATCAGGTCTATTATCCACATGGAACTAAAAGACATCAGGTCTATTATCCACATGGAACTAAAAGACATCAGGTCTATTATCCACATGGAACTAAAAGACATCAGGTCTATTATCCACATGGAACTAAAAGACATCAGGTCTATTATCCACATGGAACTAAAATACATCAGGTCTATTATCCACATGGAACTAAAAGACATCAGGTCTATTATCCACATGGAACTAAAAGACATCAGGTCTATTATCCACATGGAACTAAAAGACATCAGGTCTATTATCCACATGGAACTAAAAGACATCAGGTCTATTATCCACATGGAACTAAAATACATCAGGTCTATTATCCACATGGAACTAAAAGACATCAGGTCTATTATCCACATGGAACCAAAAGACATCAGGTCTATTATCCACATGGAACTAAAATACATCAGGTCTATTATCCACATGGAACTAAAAGACATCAGGTCTGTTATCCACATGGAACTAAAAGAGGAGACATCAGGTCTATTATCCACATGGAACTAAAAGAGGAGACATCAGGTCTATTATCCACATGGAACTAAAAGACATCAGGTCTATTATCCACATGGAACTAAAAGACATCAGGTCTATTATCCACATGGAACTAAAATACATCAGGTCTATTATCCACATGGAACTAAAAGACATCAGGTCTATTATCCACATGGAACTAAAATACATCAGGTCTATTATCCACATGGAACTAAAAGACATCAGGTCTATTATCCACATGGAACTAAAAGACATCAGGTCTATTATCCACATGGAACTAAAAGACATCAGGTCTATTATCCACATGGAACTAAAAGACATCAGGTCTGTTATCCACATGGAACTAAAAGAGGAGACATCAGGTCTATTATCCACAAGGAACTAAAATACATCAGGTCTATTATCCACATGGAGATAAAAGAGGAGACATCAGGTCTATTATCCACATGGAACTAAAATACATCAGGTCTATTATCCACATGGAACTAAAAGACATCAGGTCTATTATCCACATGGAACTAAAAGAGGAGACATCAGGTCTATTATCAACATGGAACTAAAAGACATCAGGTCTGTTATCCACATGGAACTAAAAGACATCAGGTCTATTATCCACATGGAACTAAAAGAGGAGACATCAGGTCTATTATCCACATGGAACTAAAAGACATCAGGTCTGTTATCCACATGGAACTAAAAGACATCAGGTCTATTATCCACATGGAACTAAAAGACATCAGGTCTATTATCCACATGGAACTAAAAGACATCAGGTCTATTATCCACATGGAACTAAAAGACATCAGGTCTATTAGCCACATGGAACTAAAAGACATCAGGTCTATTATCCACATGGAGATAAAAGAGGAGACATCAGGTCTATTATCCACATGGAACTAAAAGACATCAGGTCTATTATCCACATGGAACTAAAAGACATCAGGTCTATTATCCACATGGAGATAAAAGAGGAGACATCAGGTATATTATCCACATGGAACTAAAAGACATCAGGTCTATTATCCACATGGAACTAAAAGACATCAGGTCTATTATCCACATGGAACTAAAAGAGGAGACATCAGGTCTATTATCCACATGGAACTAAAAGACATCAGGTCTATTATCCACATGGAACTAAAAGACATCAGGTCTGTTATCCACATGGAACTAAAAGACATCAGGTCTGTTATCCACATGGAACTAAAAGTCATCAGGTCTATTATCCACATGGAACTAAAAGACATCAGGTCTATTATCCACATGGAACTAAAAGACATCAGGTCTGTTATCCACATGGAACTAAAAGACATCAGGTCTATTATCCACATGGAACTAAAAGACATCAGGTCTGTTATCCACATGGAACTAAAAGACATCAGGTCTATTATCCACATGGAACTAAAATACATCAGGTCTATTATCCACATGGAACTAAAAGACATCAGGTCTATTATCCACATGGAACTAAAAGACATCAGGTCTATTATCCACATGGAACTAAAAGATATCAGGTCTATTATCCACATGGAACTAAAAGATATCAGGTCTATTATCCACATGGAACTAAAAGAGGAGACATCAGGTCTATTATCCACATGGAACTAAAATACATCAGGTCTATTATCCACATGGAACTAAAAGACATCAGGTCTATTATCCACATGGAACTAAAAGACATCAGGTCTGTTATCCACATGGAACTAAAAGACATCAGGTCTATTATCCACATGGAGATAAAAGACATCAGGTCTGTTATCAACATGGAACTAAAAGACATCAGGTCTATTATCCACATGGAACTAAAAGAGGAGACATCAGGTCTATTATCCACATGGAACTAAAATACATCATGTCTATTATCCACATGGAGATAAAAGAGGAGACATCAGGTCTATTGTCCACATGGAACTAAAATACATTTCCCAAATGGCAAAACTAAGAGATATTTTCCTGAACTTTCTGGACTAAAAACACTGTCTAATCTCCTGCACTAAAAAACACTGTCTAATCTCCTGCACTAAAAAACACTGTCTAATCTCCTGCACTAAAAAACACTGTCTAATCTCCTGGATTAAAAACACTGTCTAATCTCCTGGATTAAAAACACTGTCTAATCTCCAGAACTAAAAAACACTGTCTAATCTCCAGAACTAAAAACACTGTCTAATCTCCTGCACTAAAAAACACTGTATAATCTCCAGAACTAAAAAGCACTGTCTAATCTCCTGGATTAAAAACACTGTCTAATCTCCAGGACTAAAAAACACTGTCTAATCTCCTGCACTAAAAACACTGTCTAATCTCCTGCACTAAAAACACTGTCTAATCTCCTGCACTAAAAAACACTGTCTAATCTCCTGCACTAAAAAACACTGTCTAATCTCCTGGATTAAAAACACTGTCTAATCTCCTGGATTAAAAACACTGTCTAATCTCCAGAACTAAAAAACACTGTCTAATCTCCAGAACTAAAAACACTGTCTAATCTCCTGCACTAAAAAACACTGTATAATCTCCAGAACTAAAAAGCACTGTCTAATCTCCTGGATTAAAAACACTGTCTAATCTCCAGGACTAAAAAACACTGTCTAATCTCCTGCACTAAAAACACTGTCTAATCTCCTGCACTAAAAACACTGTCTAATCTCCTGCACTAAAAAACACTGTCTAATCTCCTGCACTAAAAACACTGTCTAATCTCCTGCACTAAAAAACACTGTCTAATCTCCTGGATTAAAAACACTGTCTAATCTCCAGGACTAAAAAGCACTGGGCTATGGTAGTGGTACTGAGGTCTACCTTGCCATCAGTGAGGATATAGAGGGGCTAAGGGTTAGGGTCTAAGTGTAGGGGATAGGGTCTACCTTGCCATCAGTGAGGATATAGAGGGGCTAAGGGTTAGGGTCTAAGTGTAGGGGATAAGGTCTACCTTGCCATCAGTGAGGACGTAGACATTCTGTCCAGACTGGTCCAGTAGTAGGTCAGCGTTGACTGGACTGTCCTGGTCCACCAATACACTCTGATACAGAGTGGGTCTAGGGGTAGTGGCTAGGGGTTAGGGTCTAGGGGTAGTGGCTAGGGGTTAGGGTCTAGGGGTAGTGGCTAGGGGTTAGGGTCTAGGGGTAGTGGCTAGGGGTTAGGGGTTAGAGGCTAGGGGTTAGGGTCTAGGGGTAGTGGCTAGGGGTTACCTTGCCATCAGTGAGGACGTAGACATTCTGTCCAGACTGGTCCAGTAGTAGGTCAGCGTTGACTGGACTGTCCTGGTCCACCAATACACTCTGATACAACGTCCCCGTTGTGTCAGTCTGGAGAAATACCTGGCCCGGAGAAACAAGGACAATATTTACTCTCTCTTTCACACACACACACATCTGTAATTTACACAGTCATGTCTCAACGGACTGGTGTTGGTGTGTATCGCAGCATTGGGCATGGACAGCACTGCTCAGCTCAGCGCGTTTGGATGAAAATCTGTTGCCATTAGATGCAATCTAGAGGGGAAAGAAACGCACACCTATTTAGGTGAGGTGCTGGCTAGTGGAGTAGAACACTTCACATAATAAAGGAGAGCAGGGCCTCCCAGGCGGGAGGTCACGTTACCTAGCTCGAGTCGGCTCACGTTACCTAGCTCGAGTTGGCTCGCGTTACCTAGCTCGAGTCGGCTCGCGTTACCTAGCTCGAGTCGGCTCGCGTTACCTAGCTCGAGTCGGCTCACGTTACCTAGCTCGAGTCGGCTCACGTTACCTAGCTCGAGTCGGCTCACGTTACCTAGCTCGAGTCGGCTCACGTTACCTAGCTCGAGTCGGCTCACGTTACCTAGCTCGAGTCGGCTCACGTTACCTAGCTCGAGTCGGCTCACGTTACCTAGCTAGAGTCGGCTCACGTTACCTAGCTCGAGTCGGCTCGTGTTTCCTCAATAAGTGCCTATCAGCAGAGTCAGTGCTAGTAAGAAAAGAGTTACGGCATTAAACAAGATACTCTGAAGAAATAGGTTCTCAGATGTTTTCCGGACACTACAACCAAAGATGCTGTATAAATTAAGATAGTTCACTCAGGCCCCTTTAGCATTGAAATAGCCAGTTCCTGTCTACTTAAGGGGGTGGCTCTCCCATAGACAACAATATGATAGCAGCTGGATCTGGTCTACTTAGTTCATTGACTTTTATTGAAACAGAAGAAGAAAAAAATTGAGGGAGTTGGATGTCTCACTTCCTCTTCCATCTCTGTCGAGAACACTTCATATTCTGTAATTCCGTACCTTTGTAACAGTATATTCGAGGAGCTTTGCGTGGAGATACACAGATCTCAGTAATGTAACAAATGTTTTCCTACCCCCCATGGCACTACTATCCTATGGGCCCCTGTGAAGAAATGTAGGGAATAGGTGCCATTTGGCACACAACCCTCCTCACAGTGCTGGCCCACAATGCACTGCACATGACATTCCCTCTGGGGCCAGTAACCAATCAGCAGTCAGAACATGTCCTACTGCGTTGCCTTCGGACATCACACACACACCTCCTGCGTTAGGAGAAGCTGGGGTAATCCGTTCCCCTTCTGTTACCCCTTCTGCCCCGGGGTAAGACGCCTCCGCGCTAGATACAAACACAAACCACCGCGATGTGGACACGTGATCCACCCCTCCCATATTATCCCCCTCCTACCCAGGATGCACAGCTTGTGCCCAAAACACTTACAGACTGCTCTACACATGCCACAGGCGCATCAATACAATCACTATTTACATACACATCAACATTAGGGAGACCTGGCTGGGAATATCTTGCAATGAAAACTACTAGGAAAGTTTTTCAGTTGAAATTACATGGGGGCTAGGGAAGGCCGGGCACCCCACCCCCACAACCAATCAGGCACCCCACAACCAATCGGGCACCCCACAACCAATCGGGCACCCCACCCCCACAACCAATCGGGCACCCCACAACCAATCGGGCACCCCACAACCAATTGGGCACCCCACAACCAATCGGGCACCCCACAACCAATCAGGCGCTACTTTAGACCAGTGTCCATTGGGCTCTGTGTGTGATTAGGGAGTGCGTTGTTAGTGTGTGTGTGTGTGTGTGTGTGTGCGGCTGTGTGTGTGCGGCTGTGTGTGTGGCTGTGTATGTGTGTGTGTGTGTGTGGCTGTGTATGTGTGTGTGTGTGTGTGGCTGTGTGTGTGTGTGTGGCTGTGTGTGTGTGTGTGTGTGTGTGTGTGTGTGTGTGTGTGTGTGTGTGTGTGTGAGTGATTAGGGAGTGTGTCGTTAGTGTGTGTGTGTGTGTGTGTGTGTGAGTGGTTAGGGAGTGTGTGAGTGGCTGTGTGTGTGTGTGTGTGTGTGTGTGTGTGTGTGTGTGTGTGTGTGTGTGTGTGTGTGTGTGGCTGTGTGTGTGTGGGAAGGTATCTATCCTGAGGACTGGCAGGCAGCACTAGGCATTGTGGGGCTGAGCAGGATCTGGTTTCATCAATAATTCACATTAGCAACATGTTTCATGTTAATTAACTCTCTGTGGAACTGCCTGTTGGAACAGTGGTAGTGGTTAACACAGTACTAATGAAGAGTGTAGCTCAGGGGTGGGCAGCCGGCCCCGGTTTCTAATGAAGAGTGTAGCTCAGGGGTGGGCAGCCGGCGTGGGCTCCTAATGGAGATGAAAGTAGGTGGGAAATCTTTCCTGCCAAGGGCTGTTCCACACGCCTTTTATCCAAACCATTGGACTCTACTACCCCGCCCCCCACACACATACACTGCTGCTGTAGCTGCTCCAAATACACTGTATATAGCCATGTTATTACCTGGTACTTCCTGTATATAACCATGTTATTACCTGGTACTCCCTGTATATAACCATGTTATTACCTCCCTGTATATAGCCATGTTATTACCTGGTACTTCCTGTATATAACCATGATATTACCTGGTACTTCCTGTATATAGCCATGTTATTACCTGGTACTTCCTGTATATAGCCATGTTATTACCTGGTACTTCCTGTATATAGCCATGATGTTACCTGGTACTCCCTGTATATAACCATGTTATTACCTCCCTGTATATAGCCATGTTATTACCTGGTACTTCCTGTATATAACCATGATATTACCTGGTACTTCCTGTATATAGCCATGTTATTACCTGGTACTTCCTGTATATAGCCATGTTATTACCTGGTACTTCCTGTATATAGCCATGATGTTACCTGGTACTTTCTGTATATAACCATGTTATTACCTGGTACTTCCTGTATATAACCATGTTATTACCTGGTACTCCCTGTATATAACCATGTTATTACCTGGTACTCCCTGTATATAGCCATGATATTACCTGGTACTTCCTGTATATAGCCATGTTATTACCTGGTACTTCCTGTATATAGCCATGTTATTACCTGGTACTTCCTGTATATAACCATGATATTACCTGGTACTTCCTGTATATAACCATGATATTACCTGGTACTTCCTGTATATAACCATGTTATTACCTCCCTGTATATAGCCATGTTATTACCTGGTACTTCCTGTATATAACCATGATATTACATAGTACTTCCTGTATATAACCATGTTATTACCTGGTACTTCCTGTATATAACCATGATATTACCTGGTACTTCCTGTATATAACCATGTTATTACCTGGTACTTCCTGTATATAACCATGTTATTACCTGGTACTTCCTGTATATAGCCATGATATTTTTCCTCATCATTATTATTATTCACTGTGTCAAGTCACTTTCTATTTGATCTGTTTTATCTTTAACTCTGTAATGTTGGAAAAGGACCCGTCAGTCAGTCACTAAGTCTACACCTTCATTTGTAGGCTACAGTCATAGTGTTATGTAGCTGAAAGTCTATATCAGGGCTGCCCAATCCGCCTGCTGACAGTCTATATCAGGGCTGCCCATTCCGCCTGTTAACAGTCTATATCAGGGCTGCCCAATCCGCCTGCTGACAGTCTATATCAGGGGTGCCCAATCCGCCTGTTGACAGTCTATATCAGGGCTGCCCAATCCGCCTGCTGACAGTCTATATCAAGGGTGCCCAATCCGCCTGTTGACAGTCTATATCAGGGCTGCCCAATCCGCCTGCTGACAGTCTATATCAGGGCTGCCCAATCCGCCTGCTGACAGTCTATATCAAGGGTGCCCAATCCGCCTGTTGACAGTCTATATCAGGGGTGCTCAAACCGCCTGTTAACAGTCTATATCAGGGCCGCCCATTCCGCCTGTTAACAGTCTATATCAGGGCTGCCCATTCCGCCTGTTAACAGTCTATATCAGGGCTGCCCAATCCGCCTGTTGACAGTCTATATCAGGGGTGCCCAATCCGCCTGCTGACAGTCTATATCAGGGCTGCCCAATCCGCCTGTTAACAGTCTATATCAGGGATGCCCAATCCGCCTGTTGACAGTCTATATCAGGGGTGCCCAATCCGCCTGTTAACAGTCTATATCAGGGCTGCCCAATCCGCCTGTTGACAGTCTATATCAGGGGTGCCCAATCCGCCTGTTAACAGTCTATATCAGGGCTGCCCAATCCGCCTGTTGACAGTCTATATCAGGGGTGCCCAATCCGCCTGTTAACAGTCTATATCAGGGCTGCCCAATCCGCCTGTTGACAGTCTATATCAGGGATGCCCAATCCGCCTGTTGACAGTCTATATCAGGGGTTTAATGTAATAAAATTATTCTAGCTGCTAGACAGCCATGTACACGTCTTCGCCATATATTTTCAAGTAGAATGAAGTCAAAACTGTAACTAGGCCACTAAGGAATGATGTCTACTTGGTAAGCAACTCCAGTGTATATTTGGCCTTGTGTTTTAGGTTATTGTCCTGCTGAAAGGTGCATTTTTCTCCAAGTGTCTGTTGGAAAGCAGACTGAACCAGGTTTTCCTCTAGGATTTTGCCTGTGCTTAGCTCTATTCCGTTTCTATCGATGACAAGCATACCCATAACATGATGCAGCCACCACCATGACTGATAATATGAAGAGTGATGCTCAGTAATGTGTTGTATTGGATTTGCCCCATAAAGAACGAAGTTAATATGGCACTTTATTTGCACTTTTACTTTAGTGTTTAGGAATATTTATATTCTGTACAGGTTTACTTCTTTTCACCGAGTATGGATTAACGATGCTGTTGATCCATTTTCTCTCATCACAGCCGTTCAACTAACTAGTCACCATTAGGTATCTGTAGCCTGTATCTTTGTAGTGACTGGTTGTATTGATACACCATCTACAGTGTAATTAGTAACTCCACCATGATCAATGCTTTTATATTTCAAATTCAGGCTGTAACACAACAAAATGTGGAAAAAGTCAAAGGGTGTGAATACTTTCTGAAGGCTCTGTAAATACACTAGACATAATATCTTATGGAGAACGTGTGACGGAGAACGGGTGACGGAGAACGGGTGACGGAGAACGGGTGACGGAGAACGGGTGACGGCGAACAGGTGACGGAGAACGGGTGACGGCGAACAGGTGACGGAGAACGGGTGACAGAGAACGGGTGACAGAGAACGGGTGACAGAGAACGGGTGACGGAGAACGGGTGACAGAGAATGTGTAATGGAGAACAGGTGACGGAGAACATGTGACGGAGAACGGGTGACGGAGAACGGGTGACGGAGAATGTGTAATGGAGAACGGAGAACATGTGACGGAGAACGGGTGACGGAGAACGGGTGACGAAGAACGGGTGACGGAGAATGTGTAATGGAGAACGGAGAACGGGTGACGGAGAACGGGTGACGGAGAACGGGTGACGGAGAACGGGTGACGGAGAACGGGTAACGGAGAACGGGTGACGGAGAACGGGTGACGGAGAACGGGTGACGGAGAACGGGTGACAGAGAACGGGTGACGGAGAATGTGTGACGGAAAACGTGTGACGGAGAACGTGTGACGGAGAACGTGACATAGCTTTAAAAAAAGCACCCGACAGCCGCTGGCTGCTGATAAGCTTTCTTGACTTGGACATAATGTTTTTGCCAACACCTTTAAAAATCAAATCAAATCAAATCAAATTTTATTTGTCACATACACATGGTTAGCAGATGTTAATGCGAGTGTAGCGAAATGCTTGTGCTTCTAGTTCCGACAATGCAGTAATAACCAACAAGTAATCTAACTAACAATTCCAAAACTACTGTCTTGTACACAGTGTAAGGGGATAAAGAATATGTACATAAGGATATATGAATGAGTGATGGTACAGAGCAGCATAGGCAAGATACAGTAGATGGTATCGAGTACAGTATGTACAAATGAGATGAGTATGTAAACAAAGTGGCATAGTTTAAAGTGGCTAGTGATACATGTATTACATAAGGATACAGTCGATGATATAGAGTACAGTATATACGTATGCATATGAGATGAATAATGTAGGGTAAGTAACATTATATAAGGTAGCATTGTTTAAAGTGGCTAGTGATATATTTACATCATTTCCCATCAATTCCCATTATTAAAGTGGCTGGAGTTGAGTCAGTGTCAGTGTGTTGGCAGCAGCCACTCAATGTTAGTGGTGGCTGTTTAACAGTCTGATGGCCTTGAGATAGAAGCTGTTTTTCAGTCTCTCGGTCCCAGCTTTGATGCACCTGTACTGACCTCGCCTTCTGGATGATAGCGGGGTGAACAGGCAGTGGCTCGGGTGGTTGATGTCCTTGATGATCTTTATGGCCTTCCTGTGACATCGGGTGGTGTAGGTGTCCTGGAGGGCAGGTAGTTTGACCCCGGTGATGCGTTGTGCAGACCTCACCACCCTCTGGAGAGCCTTACGGTTGAGGGCGGAGCAGTTGCCGTACCAGGCGGTGATACAGCCCGCCAGGATGCTCTCGATTGTGCATCTGTAGAAGTTTGTGAGTGCTTTTGGTGACAAGCCAAATTTCTTCAGCCTCCTGAGGTTGAAGAGGCGCTGCTGCGCCTTCTTCACAATGCTGTCTGTGTGAGTGGACCAATTCAGTTTGTCTGTGATGTGTATGCCGAGGAACTTAAAACTTGCTACCCTCTCCACTACTGTTCCATCGATGTGGATAGGGGGGTGTTCCCTCTGCTGTTTCCTGAAGTCCACAATCATCTCCTTAGTTTTGTTGACGTTGAGTGTGAGGTTATTTTCCTGACACCACACTCCGAGGGCCCTCACCTCCTCCCTGTAGGCCGTCTCGTCGTTGTTGGTAATCAAGCCTACCACTGTTGTGTCGTCCGCAAACTTGATGATTGAGTTGGAGGCGTGCGTGGCCACGCAGTCGTGGGTGAACAGGGAGTACAGGAGAGGGCTCAGAACGCAACCTTGTGGGGCCCCAGTGTTGAGGATCAGCGGGGAGGAGATGTTGTTGCCTACCCTCACCACCTGGGGGCGGCCCGTCAGGAAGTCCAGTACCCAGTTGCACAGGGCGGGGTCGAGACCCAGGGTCTCGAGCTTGATGACGAGCTTGGAGGGTACTATGGTGTTGAATGCCGAGCTGTAGTCAATGAACAGCATTCTCACATAGGTATTCCTCTTGTCCAGATGGGTTAGGGCAGTGTGCAGTGTGGTTGAGATTG
The DNA here is from genome assembly GCF_013265735.2 of Oncorhynchus mykiss. Classification (NCBI taxonomy): domain Eukaryota; kingdom Metazoa; phylum Chordata; class Actinopteri; order Salmoniformes; family Salmonidae; genus Oncorhynchus; species Oncorhynchus mykiss. Next base: position 71,493,308 of record NC_048580.1, on the reverse strand, counting down.
CATCGTCTGTGGACCTATTTGGGCGGTAAGCAAATTGGAGTGGGTCTAGGGTGTCAGGTAGGGTGGAGGTGATATGGTCCTTGACTAGTCTCTCAAAGCACTTCATGATGACGGAAGTGAGTGCTACGGGGCGGTAGTCCCGTAGACTACCCACCCCAACTCACGCCCTGACCATACTAAATAAAGACAAAACAAAGGAAATAAAGGTCAGAACGTGACAAATATATGGAAATGCTCTAACCAAAACTACCAAAAATACAACCAACTGAATGCAGCAAAAATGGAAGAGGCAAGCGGAAGGGGGAAAAAGTAAGGAACTTGTCTGGCCCAGAATTAAAGACCAAAATGGTTAAAGAAAATAAATAAAACTACCTTGCCCCCGGTGATGCGTTGTGCAGACCTCACCACCCTCTGGAGAGCCTTACGGTTGAGGGCGGAGCAGTTGCCGTACCAGGCGGTGATACAGCCCGCCAGGATGCTCTCGATTGTGCATCTGTAGAAGTTTGTGAGTGCTTTTGGTGACAAGCCAAATTTCTTCAGCCTCCTGAGGTTGAAGAGGCGCTGCTGCGCCTTCTTCACAATGCTGTCTGTGTGAGTCGACCAATTTAACCAACTAAACAGCTGCTCTTAGTGGCAATGTGGTTCCAACTAATAGGCTACGTTGAAGTGTAAACTCTATCATCCAATTAGAATGTGGGGAGGTCAACATAATTTAAAACTAAATCTACCAAAATCTATTCATTTTAAAATGTTGATAACTTTGCCTTGCCTTTATCAATCACCTGATAAGGTGTTGTGAAAAAATAAATACATTGCTAACATATGATAGTAGTCCCTGGGTTGCCTGGGAGGAGATCTCTGAGCTGGAAAAGGATGAAGATCCCTGATCTAGAAAAGGATGAAGATCCCTGATCTAGAGTATCATGTGCAGCAATGGAGGCTCCAAACAGGAGGAAGGGGAGGACCAGCCTCAGTGAATTTCATAAATATAAAAATTGTGAAACATTTAAAGTTATCCTTTTTATATAACCCTATACTAAATATAGTCACGTCACCAAATCATTTATTTAAAAAAACGTTGTTTTGCAAAGAAGGTCTACAGTAGCCTCAACAACACTCTGTAGGGTAGCACCATGGTGTAGCCTGGAGGACAGCTAGCTTCCGTCCTCCTCTGGGTACATTGACTTCAGTACAAAACCTAGGAGGCTCATGGTTCTCACCCCCTTCCATAGACTTACACAGTAATTATGACAACTTCCGGAGGAAGCCCTCCAACCTATCAGAGCTCTTGCAGCATGAACTGATATGTTGTCTACCCAATCAAAGGATCAGAGAATAATTATAGTACTGAAAGCATAGGCTACAGCTAGCTAGCACTGCAGTGTATAAAATGTGGTGGGTAGTTGACTCAAAGAGAGAGACAATAGTTTTTAAATTAATATATTCCAAAATGAAGGAGAAGCAGAGAAAGTCATTTTTTTCAATTTCACTTACTTAGCTAGCAAACGCAGCTAGCTAGTTTAGCGCACTGAAACACCCTGCCACAGCCATCCATTCTTGTCCCCCAGCAATGCGATGGTGTGTGTGCCTCTCGTTTACTGTGTGTGTGTGTCCGTGCGTATATACCTTGTGCAGCCATCCTTTCTTGTCCCCGAGCAGAGCGATGGTGTGGCCGGCCTCGGTAGTGGTGGTGACCGCGGTGAGTAGAGTGTCCCTGGTCAGAGAGGGGGTGGCTGACAGGGGAACAGCAGAGGCGATGGGGCTGGGGGTGTGTTCCCCTCCACACGGGTACTTCTTTAACGAATCCTAAAGAAAATAAGAGTTAGAGGTGATTGGTTGATTGAAATACAAAATACATATTAAAGACAACATTATGACATCACTGTATTCTGTATCAGATAGACAACATTATGACATCACTGTATTCTGTATCAGATAGACAACATTATGACATCACTGTATTCTGTATCAGATAGACAACATTATGACATCACTGTATTCTGTATCAGATAGACAACATTATGACATCACTGTATTCTGTATCAGATAGACAACATTATGACATCACTGTATTCTGTATCAGATAGACAACATTATGACATCACTGTATTCTGTATCAGATAGACAACATTATGACATCACTGTATTCTGTATCAGATAGACAACATTATGACATCACTGTATTCTGTATCAGATAGACAACATTATGACATCACTGTATTCTGTATCAGATAGACAACATTATGACATCACTGTATTCTGTATCAGATAGACAACATTATGACATCACTGTATTCTGTATCAGATAGACAACATTATGACATCACTGTATTCTGTATCAGATAGACAACATTATGACATCACTGTATTCTGTCATGACCCTCCTGGTCGAGGATCAAAGGCCTCAGATCAGCTTAGTAAATAGCTGACAACAACCTCACCCTCTTACCCACAGAAGGAGAGGAGGGGGTGGGCCGGTTTTGACACCTTAACACTCGGTCGTAAATTAAAGCAGGAGGGGAATCTCTCCCTTTGCTCCTCAGTATTGGGAAAGGAATGTCTTTGTTACAGGGACAAACTATAACACCCAAAGAGAGAACTTTCAAACAATATTTTTAAGATGTGACTGTTAAGAACGGTCTGTGGAGATCTGAAGAATAATCAAGTCATATTGTTTATTATTTTGTGACGTTATTAAGAGGAGGGAAACCCATTCAAATCAAATGTTATTTGTCAAATGCTCCAAACACCTTACAGTGAAATGCTTACTTACAAGCCCCTTAACCAACAATACAGTTTTAAGAAAATACCTAAAAAGTCTGGGTAGCCATTTGACTGGGAGATGAATTCACCTTTCAGCAGGACAATAACCTGAAACACATATACACTGGTGTTGCTTACCAAGACAACATTGACTGTTCATGAGAAGCCAAGTTACAGTTTTGACTTAAATCAGCTTGAAAATCTATGACAACTTGAAAATGGGTGTCTAGCGACGATCAACAACCGATGTGACGGAGCCTGAAGAATGTTTGAAAGAATAATGTACAAATCTTGTTCAATCCAGGCGTGCAAAGCTCTTAGAGAGATTTACTCAGAAAGACTCACAGCTGCCAAAGGTGATTCTGTATTGACTCAGGAGTGTGAATACTTCTCATTTACATATATGTATTTCATATTCAATGTATTTGCTAAACTTTCAAAAATATATATTTTCACTTTGTCATTATGGTGTAGTGTGTGTAGGAGGGGGAGAGAAAAATATATGTTCACTTTGTCATTATGGTGTAGTGTGTGTAGATGGGGGAGGAAAAAATATATGTTCACTTTGTCATTATGGTGTAGTGAAAGTAGATGGGGGAGGAAATCATATATTTGATCCATCGTGTAGTCAGGCTGCAACACAACAACATGTGGAAAAAGCCAATACTTTCTGAAGGTACTGTATATGGATGTGTATCGTTTTACTTTACATTTTGTTTTAACCTTTATTTAACTAGGCAAGTCAGTTAAGAACAAAATCTTATTTACAATGACTGTCTACCAGAGAACAGTGGGTTTAACTGTCTTGTTCAGGGGCAGAACGACAGATTTTTACCTTGTCAGCTCAGGGATTCGATACAGCAACCTTTCGGGTTACTGGCCCAACTCTCTAACCACTAGGCTACCTACCGGTTACTAGTCCAACACTCTAACCACTAGGCTACCTGCCACCTCTACACTCTAACCACTAGGCTACCCTGTCGCCTCTACACTCTAACCACTAGGCTACCTACCGGTTACTAATCCAACACTCTAACCACTAGGCTACCTGCCACCTCTACACTCTAACCACTAGGCTACCTGCCACCTCTACACTCTAACCACTAGGCTACCCTGCCACCTCTACACTCTAACCACTAGGCTACCCTGCCACCTCTACACTCTAACCACTAGGCTACCTGCCACCTCTACACTCTAACCACTAGGCTACCCTGCCACCTCTACACTCTAACCACTAGGCTACCCTGCCACCTCTACACTCTAACCACTAGGCTACCCTGTTGCCTCAAAGTGATGTGTATAGTGATGTGTATAGTGATGTGTATAGTGATGTGTATGCAGGTCTCAGCATGACTCCCTGTCCAAATAAAGGTGAAATAATAAAACATTTACAAAAACTTTATTGTTCTTGTGGAGTAACACTGTCCTACTGATTATGCTGTATAATAAATACAGGTTAAAGGTTATGCAGATGGTCAGTTGATAGCGTTATGCAGATGGTCAGTTGATAGCATTATGCAGATGGTCAGTTGATAGCGTTATGCAGATGGTCAGTTGATAGCATTATGCAGATGGTCAGTTGATAGCGTTATGCAGATGGTCAGTTGATAGCATTATGCAGATGGTCAGTTGATAGCGTTATGCAGATGGTCAGTTGATAGCGTTATGCAGATGGTCAGTTGATAGCATTATGCAGATGGTCAGTTGATAATGTTATGCAGATGGTCAGTTGATAGTGTTATGCAGATGGTCAGTTGATAGTGTTATGCAGATGGTCAGTTGATAGTGTTATGCAGACGGTCAGTTGATAGTGTTATGCAGACGGTCAGTTGATAGCGTTATGCAGATGGTCAGTTGATAGCGTTATGCAGATGGTCAGTTGATAGCGTTATGCAGATGGTCAGTTGATAGCGTTATGAAGATGGTCAGTTGATTGATCGTGTCAGTTGATAGTGTTATGCAGATGGTCAGATGATAGTGTTATGCAGATGGTCAGTTGATAGCGTTATGCAGATGGTCAGTTGATAGCGTTATGAAGATGGTCAGTTGATTGATCGTGTCAGTTGATAGTGTTATGCAGATGGTCAGTTGATAGCGTTATGCAGATGGTCAGTTGATAGTGTTATGCAGATGGTCAGTTGATAGTGTTATGCAGATGGTCAGTTGATAGCGTTTTGCAGATGGTCAGTTGATAATGTTATGCAGATGGTCAGTTGATAGTGTTATGCAGATGGTCAGTTGATAGCGTTATGCAGATGGTCAGTTGATAGCGTTATGCAGATGGTCAGTTGATAATGTTATGCAGATGGTCAGTTGATAGTGTTATGCAGATGGTCAGTTGATAGTGTTATGCAGATGGTCAGTTGATAGTGTTATGCAGATGGTCAGTTGATAGCGTTATGCAGATGGTCAGTTGATAGTGTTATGCAGATGGTCAGTTGATAGCGTTATGAAGATGGTCAGTTGATTGATCGTGTCAGTTGATAGTGTTATGCAGATGGTCAGATGATAGTGTTATGCAGATGGTCAGTCGATAGCGTTATGCAGATGGTCAGTTGATAGCATTATGAAGATGGTCAGTTGATTGATCGTGTCAGTTGATAGTGTTATGCAGATGGTCAGTTGATAGCGTTATGCAGATGGTCAGTTGATTGATCGTGTCAGTTGATAGCGTTATGCAGATGGTCAGTTGATAGTGTTATGCAGACGGTCAGTTGATAGTGTTATGCAGACGGTCAGTTGATAGCGTTATGCAGATGGTCAGTTGATAGCGTTATGCAGATGGTCAGTTGATAGCGTTATGCAGATGGTCAGTTGATAGCGTTATGAAGATGGTCAGTTGATTGATCGTGTCAGTTGATAGTGTTATGCAGATGGTCAGATGATAGTGTTATGCAGATGGTCAGTTGATAGCGTTATGCAGATGGTCAGTTGATAGCGTTATGAAGATGGTCAGTTGATTGATCGTGTCAGTTGATAGTGTTATGCAGATGGTCAGTTGATAGCGTTATGCAGATGGTCAGTTGATAATGTTATGCAGATGGTCAGTTGATAGTGTTATGCAGATGGTCAGTTGATAGCGTTTTGCAGATGGTCAGTTGATAATGTTATGCAGATGGTCAGTTGATAGTGTTATGCAGATGGTCAGTTGATAGCGTTATGCAGATGGTCAGTTGATAGCGTTATGCAGATGGTCAGTTGATAATGTTATGCAGATGGTCAGTTGATAGTGTTATGCAGATGGTCAGTTGATAGTGTTATGCAGATGGTCAGTTGATAGTGTTATGCAGATGGTCAGTTGATAGCGTTATGCAGATGGTCAGTTGATAGTGTTATGCAGATGGTCAGTTGATTGATCATGTCAGTTGATAGTGTTATGCAGATGGTCAGATGATAGTGTTATGCAGATGGTCAGTCGATAGCGTTATGCAGATGGTCAGTTGATAGCGTTATGAAGATGGTCAGTTGATTGATCGTGTCAGTTGATAGTGTTATGCAGATGGTCAGTTGATAGCGTTATGCAGATGGTCAGTTGATAATGTTATGCAGATGGTCAGTTGATAGCGTTATGCAGATGGTCAGTTGATAGCGTTATGCAGATGGTCAGTTGATAATGTTATGCAGATGGTCAGTTGATAGTGTTATGCATATGGTCAGTTGATAGCGTTATGCAGATGGTCAGTTGATAGCGTTATGCAGATGGTCAGTTGATAATGTTATGCAGATGGTCAGTTGATAGTGTTATGCAGATGGTCAGTTGATAGTGTTATGCAGATGGTCAGTTGATAGTGTTATGCAGATGGTCAGTTGATTGATCGTGTCAGTTGATAGCGTTATGCAGATGGTCAGTTGATAGTGTTATGCAGATGGTCAGTTGATAGTGTTATGCAGATGGTCAGTTGATAGCGTTATGCAGATGGTCAGTTGATAGCGTTATGCAGATGGTCAGTTGATAGCATTATGCAGATGGTCAGTTGATAGCGTTATGCAGATGGTCAGTTGATAATGTTATGCAGATGGTCAGTTGATAGCGTTATGCAGATGGTCAGTTGATAGCGTTATGCAGATGGTCAGTTGATAGCATTATGCAGATGGTCAGTTGATAGTGTTATGCAGACGGTCAGTTGATAGTGTTATGCAGACGGTCAGTTGATAGCGTTATGCAGATGGTCAGTTGATAGCGTTATGCAGATGGTCAGTTGATAATGTTATGCAGATGGTCAGTTGATAGTGTTATGCAGATGGTCAGTTGATAGTGTTATGCAGATGGTCAGTTGATAGTGTTATGCAGATGGTCAGTTGATAGTGTTATGCAGACGGTCAGTTGATAGTGTTATGCAGACGGTCAGTTGATAGCGTTATGCAGATGGTCAGTTGATAGCGTTATGCAGATGGTCAGTTGATAGCGTTATGAAGATGGTCAGTTGATTGATCGTGTCAGTTGATAGTGTTATGCAGATGGTCAGATGATAGTGTTATGCAGATGGTCAGTTGATAGCGTTATGCAGATGGTCAGTTGATAATGTTATGCAGATGGTCAGTTGATAGTGTTATGCAGATGGTCAGTTGATAGCGTTTTGCAGATGGTCAGTTGATAATGTTATGCAGATGGTCAGTTGATAGTGTTATGCAGATGGTCAGTTGATAGCGTTATGCAGATGGTCAGTTGATAGCGTTATGCAGATGGTCAGTTGATAATGTTATGCAGATGGTCAGTTGATAGTGTTATGCAGATGGTCAGTTGATAGTGTTATGCAGATGGTCAGTTGATAGTGTTATGCAGATGGTCAGTTGATAGCGTTATGCAGATGGTCAGTTGATAGTGTTATGCAGATGGTCAGTTGATAGCGTTATGAAGATGGTCAGTTGATTGATCGTGTCAGTTGATAGTGTTATGCAGATGGTCAGATGATAGTGTTATGCAGATGGTCAGTCGATAGCGTTATGCAGATGGTCAGTTGATAGCGTTATGAAGATGGTCAGTTGATTGATCGTGTCAGTTGATAGTGTTATGCAGATGGTCAGTTGATAGCGTTATGCAGATGGTCAGTTGATTGATCGTGTCAGTTGATAGCGTTATGCAGATGGTCAGTTGATAGTGTTATGCAGACGGTCAGTTGATAGTGTTATGCAGACGGTCAGTTGATAGCGTTAAGCAGATGGTCAGTTGATAGCGTTATGCAGATGGTCAGTTGATAGCGTTATGCAGATGGTCAGTTGATAGCGTTATGAAGATGGTCAGTTGATTGATCGTGTCAGTTGATAGTGTTATGCAGATGGTCAGATGATAGTGTTATGCAGATGGTCAGTTGATAGCGTTATGCAGATGGTCAGTTGATAGCGTTATGAAGATGGTCAGTTGATTGATCGTGTCAGTTGATAGTGTTATGCAGATGGTCAGTTGATAGCGTTATGCAGATGGTCAGTTGATAATGTTATGCAGATGGTCAGTTGATAGTGTTATGCAGATGGTCAGTTGATAGCGTTTTGCAGATGGTCAGTTGATAATGTTATGCAGATGGTCAGTTGATAGTGTTATGCAGATGGTCAGTTGATAGCGTTATGCAGATGGTCAGTTGATAGCGTTATGCAGATGGTCAGTTGATAATGTTATGCAGATGGTCAGTTGATAGTGTTATGCAGATGGTCAGTTGATAGTGTTATGCAGATGGTCAGTTGATAGTGTTATGCAGATGGTCAGTTGATAGCGTTATGCAGATGGTCAGTTGATAGTGTTATGCAGATGGTCAGTTGATAGCGTTATGAAGATGGTCAGTTGATTGATCATGTCAGTTGATAGTGTTATGCAGATGGTCAGATGATAGTGTTATGCAGATGGTCAGTCGATAGCGTTATGCAGATGGTCAGTTGATAGCGTTATGAAGATGGTCAGTTGATTGATCGTGTCAGTTGATAGTGTTATGCAGATGGTCAGTTGATAGCGTTATGCAGATGGTCAGTTGATAATGTTATGCAGATGGTCAGTTGATAGCGTTATGCAGATGGTCAGTTGATAGCGTTATGCAGATGGTCAGTTGATAATGTTATGCAGATGGTCAGTTGATAGTGTTATGCAGATGGTCAGTTGATAGCGTTATGCAGATGGTCAGTTGATAGCGTTATGCAGATGGTCAGTTGATAATGTTATGCAGATGGTCAGTTGATAGTGTTATGCAGATGGTCAGTTGATAGTGTTATGCAGATGGTCAGTTGATAGTGTTATGCAGATGGTCAGTTGATTGATCGTGTCAGTTGATAGCGTTATGCAGATGGTCAGTTGATAGTGTTATGCAGATGGTCAGTTGATAGTGTTATGCAGATGGTCAGTTGATAGCGTTATGCAGATGGTCAGTTGATAGTGTTATGCAGATGGTCAGTTGATAGTGTTATGCAGATGGTCAGATGATAGTGTTATGCAGATGGTCAGTTGATAGCGTTATGCAGATGGTCAGTTGATAGTGTTATGCAGATGGTCAGTTGATAGTGTTATGCAGATGGTCAGTTGATAGTGTTATGCAGATGGTCAGTTGATAGCGTTATGCAGATGGTCAGTTGATAGTGTTATGCAGATGGTCAGTTGATAGTGTTATGAAGATGGTCAGTTGATTGATCGTGTCAGTTGATAGTGTTATGCAGATGGTCAGATGATAGTGTTATGCAGATGGTCAGTCGATAGCGTTATGCAGATGGTCAGTTGATAGCGTTATGAAGATGGTCAGTTGATTGATCGTGTCAGTTGATAGTGTTATGCAGATGGTCAGATGATAGCGTTATGCAGATGGTCAGTTGATAATGTTATGCAGATGGTCAGTTGATAGCGTTATGCAGATGGTCAGTTGATAGCGTTATGCAGATGGTCAGTTGATAATGTTATGCAGATGGTCAGTTGATAGTGTTATGCAGATGGTCAGTTGATAGCGTTATGCAGATGGTCAGTTGATAGCGTTATGCAGATGGTCAGTTGATAATGTTATGCAGATGGTCAGTTGATAGTGTTATGCAGATGGTCAGTTGATAGTGTTATGCAGATGGTCAGTTGATAGTGTTATGCAGATGGTCAGTTGATTGATCGTGTCAGTTGATAGCGTTATGCAGATGGTCAGTTGATAGTGTTATGCAGATGGTCAGTTGATAGTGTTATGCAGATGGTCAGTTGATAGCGTTATGCAGATGGTCAGTTGATAGTGTTATGCAGATGGTCAGTTGATAGTGTTATGCAGATGGTCAGATGATAGTGTTATGCAGATGGTCAGTTGATAGCGTTATGCAGATGGTCAGTTGATAGTGTTATGCAGATGGTCAGTTGATAGTGTTATGCAGATGGTCAGATGAGTGATTACTTTCAACTTTTTACTACTGCAGTTGTTTAGTAGTTCCACCCCTCCAAAACTCCACCCTAGGCTTGGGCGGTATACTGTATACCAAGAGTACTTGGGGAAAAAAGCCACAGGATGTTTTTTCAGTTGTTTATATAGTTGTGAATATTTGTAGCTACTTTTTAAGTAAATGCCTGCAGTCAACTTGTGCAATACGTTAGAAGATAAAGAACATTTCCTTTCACCCGTCACGTTATTGTGAAGTTTACGTTAGTCCCCAGTCATATGTCACACGGCATTTGTTTACAAGCACACAGTGACCAGAGAGCCGAGTGAGTCACTCGTGCACCAGATGATCAAATTGTAGTATAGAATTCACAACTAAATGTTCGCCAGCTAGATATCTTATAACTATAACTGTCTAACGTGTGATAGATTCTCTGCAGTTTGCTAATTTTAGTAGCTAGTTAGCTACCTAGCTAAGTGGTTAGCTTCTTCCAAAATTAAGCATTTGCTTGGTTACAGCAGAGAATCTCCTCCTGGATCAAGAGCCTTGCTGGCTAATATTTGTTTTGTTCGTACATCAAACCGTGATTAGCATTTTTTTTTTAGTTACTTGTATATAGTTTAGGTCAGAAACTGTACAAAAACGTTCGCAATGCGCTTGTTAGCATTTAGTTAGTATTCTCTATGCGATTTTACATGTACTTGTTAGCATTTAGTTAGTATTCCCTATGCGATTTTACATGTACTTGTTAGCATTTAGTTATTATTCTCTATGCGATTTTACATGTACTTGTTAGCATTTAGTTAGTATTCTCTATGCGATTTTACATGTACTTGTTAGCATTGCTAACCTTCGGGCGTCTCCAGAGATCAGTAAAAAACAGGGACAGGATTTGGGGTCAGGGAAACTCAGCCAGATGCAGGATTGAGTAACTCGGCCTACACACTGAGCTGCTGTGTGTGTGTGTGTGTGTGTGTGTGCGCGCGCGTTTGTGTGTGTGTCTAGTTACCTTGGGCAGCCGTAGACACTTGGACGACACCTCATACTCTATGTATGCCTCCTCCTGTCCCGTCCTTCCTCTTCCTCCCTCTGTATAACACAGCTCCTGGGCCCTCTGCAGCGACGCATCCAGCTCTGACATCCCATAAACACACAGCGCCGAGCGACCCGTCGCCGTGGGCGTCGACGCCTGCCCCGCCGCCATGGCAACGAACAGCGTCGGCCGCCCCTGGTGTCTGGCGAGGGTAGCCCCCTGGGCGAGGTTATAACCCCCGGAACATTCTAACGGAACCTCCACGTAGGAGTAGAAGCTCCGGTCCCGGGCGCAGAGACGGGAAACGTAGGTCCGGTACTCCTTCCGGTTCCACATATCCCTCCGCGAGAACAGGAAGTAAACATGGTCGCCATGATGATGCGCGGAGATGAAGTAGTTGTTGTACTCAGAGTAGCTCCCGACAACCAGCTTCCCTAGTTCCTCGTCTTGAGAGAAGGCCTGGCGGGCGGGGGAGGAGCTGGGGGCCAAACGGCGAGTTGTGATTGGTGGGATGTCGCTGGGGCCTTTACTGGTGTAGCCACGCCCCACCAGCAAAAGCCCCACACCCTTTTGGTTCAAGACCACACCCACGGTGGAGACGCGGGGGTCGTTGGCGGCTACGTACTGCGTGTCTACCGGATTGGAGGATTGGTACAGTACCTCGGACACATTATCCAAACTCCTCTTCTCACAGATACCCTGGAACAGGGTTCCACACACGATCAGGCTCCTCGCCCCGACCTCTGACCCTGCTGAGGCCAGACCCTCCTCTAGCAGAAGGATCTTATTAGCGTTGGGGGTCAGGTGTGCGGTACTGCAGTCCTTGGGGACGATGGGGGGCAAGCACTCGGCACTGTCCAGTTTGGGGCCAGTCTGACTGGAGGAGAGCACCTAGGATAAGTTTAAGGTAACATTAGAGAATAGAAGACTATAAAGTACTGTGTTCCAAATGGCTCCTACTTTTGACCAGGGCACATAGGGAACACTATATAGGGGACACTATATAGGGGATAGGGGACACTATTGGGAACACTATATAGGGGACACTATATAGGGGATAGAGGACACTATATAGGGGATAGGGGACACTATATAGGGGACACTATATAAGGGAGAGGGAACACTATAGGGGATAGGGAACACTATATAGGGGACACTATGTAGGGGACACTATGTAGGGGACACTATGTAGGGGATAGGGAACACTATATAGGGGATAGGGAACACTATATAGGGGATAGGGAACACTATATAGGGGACACTGTATAGGGGATAGGGAACACTATGTAGGGGACACTGTATAGGGGATAGGGAACACTATGTAGGGGACACTATGTAGGGGATAGGGAACACTATGTAGGGGATAGGGGGCCATTTTGGGACATAAAGAAACTGACAACATATATAGTAGGAGCGGTTTCCCGGACAACGATTAAGCCTAGTCCTGGTCTCAAAAGAAAGCTCAGGGAGAATCTCCATCGAAAAGGCTTTGTTCCAGAACTCAGCTAATCTGTGTCTGGGAAACCGCCCAATAGAGAGCTATGGACAAGTGATTTACAAACATTATTACCTGGAGGTCAGGGGACAGGTGGTAGAGATGGTTGACCGCCCCCACGTACAGATGACCAGACCTGGAGTCCAGGAGGAGGTGGCTGAGGGGAGATCCATCCAGGGAGAGGTGAGGGAAGGCCTGCCCAGCGTGAGAGGCCTTCTCTGGGTTAGGGTCCGGCTGGAGCTGGGTCAGGGCCTGGGGCTGTGGGGGCAGCAACAGTACCAGACACCACCACCAGGTGGCAAGGGGGAGCAGAGGGGGAGAAGCAGCTGGCATGGCACCAATTACCTGCTGGAGAAGAGAGGAGGAGAGGAAGAAGGAGAAGGAAAGGAAGGGAGAGGAAGAGGAAGGAGAGGAAGAAGGAGAGGAAGAATGAGAGGGAGAGGAAGAAGGAGAGGAAGAGGAAGGAGGAGAGGAAAGAGCAGAGGAAGGAGGAGGAGCGGAAGAAGGAGAAGGAAGGAGGAAAAGAAGGAGGAGGAGAGGAAGAAGGAGGAGGAGAGGAAGAAGGAGGAGGAGAGGAAGAAGGAGGAAAAGAAGAAGGAGGAGGAGAGGAAGAAGGAGGAGGAGAGGAAGGAGGAGAGGAAGGAGGAGGAAGAGTGGAAGAAGGAGGAAGAAGGAGGGGAAGAAGGAGGAAGAAGGAGGGGAAGGAGGAGGAGAAAAGGAAGAAGGAAGGAGGACAGGAAGAAGGAGGAGAGGAAGGAGATGACAAACAACAGTAAGAGGAGATAGCTAGATTCAACTCAGACTCTTACCTACTATATCCTAACTAGGTTTTAGCCCAACTCTGTTCCTGGAGAGAGAGCACTCCTGTAGGTTTTAACTCCAGCCCTGTCACTGGAGAGAGAGCCTCCTGTAGGTTTTAACTCCAACCCTGTTCCTGGAGAGAGACCCTCCTGTAGGTTTTAACTCCAACCCTGTCCCTGGAGAGAGACCCTCCTGTAGGTTTTAACTCCAACCCTGTCCCTGGAGAGAGAGCCTCCTGTAGGTTTCAACTCCAAACTAGCAGCAGCAGAAGACCCTATAGTGACAGGTGAGACTGAGGCAGCAACAGAAGACCCTATAGTGACAGGTGAGGCTGAGGCAGCAGCAGAAGACCCTATAGTGACAGGTGAGGCTGAGGCAGCAACAGAAGACCCTATAGTGACAGGTGGGACTGAGGCAGCAGCAGAATACCCTATAGTGAGTGACAGGTGGGACTGAGGCAGCAGCAGAAGACCCTATAGTGAGTGACAGGTGGGACTGAGGCAGCAACAGAAGACCCTATAGTGAGTGACAGGTGGGACTGAGGCAGCAGCAGAAGACCCTATAGTGACAGGTGGGACTGAGGCAGCAACAGAAAACCCTATAGTGACAGGTGGGACTGAGGCAGCAACAGAAGACCCTATAGTGACAGGTGGGACTGAGGCAGCAACAGAAGACCCTATAGTGACAGGTGGGACTGAGGCAGCAACAGAAGACCCTATAGTGACAGGTGGGACTGAGGCAGCAACAGAAGACCCTATAGTGACAGGTGGGACTGAGGCAGCAACAGAAGACCCTATAGTGACAGGTGGGACTGAGGCAGCAGCAGAAGACCCTATAGTGACAGGTGGGACTGAGGCAGCAACAGAAGACCCTATAGTGACAGGTGGGACTGAGGCAGCAACAGAAGACCCTATAGTGACAGGTGAGGCTGAGGCAGCAGCAGAAGACCCTATAGTGACAGGTGGGACTGAGGCAGCAACAGAAGACCCTATAGTGACAGGTGGGACTGAGGCAGCAACAGAATACCCTATAGTGACAGGTGGGACTGAGGCAGCAGCAGAAGACCCTATAGTGACAGGTGGGACTGAGGCAGCAACAGAATACCCTATAGTGACAGGTGGGGCTGAGGCAGCAGCAGAAGACCCTATAGTGACAGGTGGGACTGAGGCAGCAACAGAAGACCCTATAGTGACAGGTGGGACTGAGGCAGCAACAGAAGACCCTATAGTGACAGGTGGGACTGAGGCAGCAGCAGAAGACCCTATAGTGACAGGTGGGGCTGAGGCAGCAGCAGAAGACCCTATAGTGACAGGTGGGACTGAGGCAGCAGCAGAAGACCCTATAGTGACAGGTGGGACTGAGGCAGCAACAGAAGACCCTATAGTGACAGGTGGGGCTGAGGCAGCAGCAGAAGACCCTATAGTGACAGGTGGGACTGAGGCAGCAACAGAAGACCCTATAGTGACAGGTGGGGCTGAGGCAGCAGCAGAAGACCCTATAGTGACAGGTGGGACTGAGGCAGCAACAGAAGACCCTATAGTGACAGGTGGGACTGAGGCAGCAACAGAAGACCCTATAGTGACAGGTGGGACTGAGGCAGCAACAGAAGACCCTATAGTGACAGGTGGGACTGAGGCAGCAGCAGAAGACCCTATAGTGACAGGTGGGACTGAGGCAGCAACAGAAGACCCTATAGTGACAGGTGGGACTGAGGCAGCAACAGAAGACCCTATAGTGACAGGTGGGACTGAGGCAGCAGCAGAAGACCCTATAGTGACAGGTGGGACTGAGGCAGCAACAGAAGACCCTATAGTGACAGGTGGGACTGAGGCAGCAACAGAAGACCCTATAGTGACAGGTGGGACTGAGGCAGCAACAGAATACCCTATAGTGACAGGTGGGACTGAGGCAGCAGCAGAAGACCCTATAGTGACAGGTGGGACTGAGGCAGCAACAGAATACCCTATAGTGACAGGTGGGACTGAGGCAGCAGCAGAATACCCTATAGTGACAGGTGGGACTGAGGCAGCAGCAGAAGACCCTATAGTGACAGGTGGGACTGAGGCAGCAGCAGAAGACCCTATAGTGACAGGTGGGACTGAGGCAGCAGCAGAAGACCCTATAGTGACAGGTGGGACTGAGGCAGCAGCAGAATACCCTATAGTGACAGGTGGGACTGAGGCAGCAGCAGAAGACCCTATAGTGACAGGTGGGACTGAGGCAGCAACAGAAGACCCTATAGTGACAGGTGGGACTGAGGCTCAACAAAGGCCTTGTGTTCGTGAGAGAAAACAAGATCATGTTGTTTCGTCTTCCCACACGTGATCGGGATGTTTTGATGCTGGTCCCAGAGAGCAACACACACCTGATGTGTGTGTGTGTGTGTGTGTGTGTGTGTGTGTGTGTGTCAACACGTGCAGCCCCTTGATACAAAACTTCTTGTTTTAGTCATGAAAGTAAACAGAAAGTGAAGTCTGCCAACAGTGACTCTGAAGATATAGATAAAGACTAGAACAGAGGTACCATGAGAAGGACCAGGAGTAGGACCAGGAGTAGGACCAGGAGTAGGAGAAGAACGAGAGGGACCAGACCACAGACCGGGACAACACATCTGGGACCAGACCACAGACCAGGACAACACATCTGGGACCAGACCACAGACCGGGACAACACATCTGGGACCAGACCACGGGACAACACATCTGGGACCAGACTACAGAACAACACATCTGGGACCAGACCACAGACCAGGACAACACATCTGGGACCAGACCACAGACCGGGACAACACATCTGGGACCAGACCACGGGACAACACATCTGGGACCAGACTACAGAACAACACATCTGGGACAACACATCTGGGACCAGACTACAGAACACCACATCTGGGACCAGACTACAGAACACCACATGTGGGACCAGACCACAGAACAACACATCTGGGACCAGACCACAGAACAACACACCTGGGACCAGACCACAGAACAACACATCTGGGACCAGACTACAGAACAACACATCTGGGACCAGACCACAGAACAACACATCTGGGACCAGACTACAGACCAACACATCTGGGACCAGACCACAGACCAGGACAACACATCTGGGACCAGACCACAGACCGGGACAACACATCTGGGACCAGACCACGGGACAACACATCTGAGACCAGACTACAGAACACCACATGTGGGACCAGACTACAGAACAACACATCTGGGACCAGACTAACTAATACTTCGGACTTGATTTATTTCTCCTTTTGCAGTAAAATTATTAGAACAAAACCACGTGTACTTTTGCTGCATAGAGCTCTCTCCTCCCTCCTACCCCAAAGTCCAGAGGCTTATCTGCACACTGCAAGCTGGCTTTATCAACCAATATGTTGAATATCATTTCACTTTCAAAAACACAACAAAATAATATTCTGGATGAGGACACGGAGGGAGTAGAGGACTAAGAGAGAGAGAGAGAGAGAGAGAGAGAGAGGTTCATCTTTAATTTATGTTGCAGAGCAGAGACGTCTCAGGGCTCTAGATATAAAAGAGAAAGGGGTTCGTTCCAAATGGCATACTATTCCGTATATAGTACACTACTTTTGACCAGGGTCCCTATTAGGGTGAATTGCCCTAACATGATCAGTATGCGCATAACATGTTCATCTCTTCTCCCTTTCACCTTCAAACGGGTCTTTCCACCAGTTAGAAAGGACAGTTTGCTACGCTATTTTAATTAAGGCCCTCCTTAATGTATAACAGCTTTACATGATCCCATTCTGTAAGGAGGCATCAGAGAGAGAGGAACTTCTCACCTTTACTGACATGTTCCACACACAGGGCCTATTGATAATGTAATAACGACACACTGTCCAGTGTAGCGTGTCCAGTGTAGCGTGTCCAGAGTAGCGTGTCCAGAGTAGCGTGTCCAGAGTAGCGTGTCCAGTGTAGCGTGCCTGTTAGACTGTCTCTCTCACTGCAACACACATTCAAAAAAGTGCTATTAGCAGTAATCTCGTGCTATTAGCCGTAGTCTCGTGCTATTAGCCGTAGTCTCGTGCTATTAGCAGTAATCTCGTGTTATTAGCAGTAGTCTCGTGCTATTAGCAGTAGTCTCGTGCTATTAGCAGTAATCTCGTGCTATTAGCCGTAGTCTCGTGCTATTAGCCGTAGTCTCGTGCTATTAGCAGTAATCTCGTGTTATTAGCAGTAGTCTCGTGCTATTAGCAGTAATCTTGTGCTATTAGCAGTAGTCTCGTGCTATTAGCAGTAATCTCGTACTGTTAGCAGTAATCTCGTGTTATTAGCAGTAATCTCGTACTATTAGCAGTAATCTCGTGCTATTAGCCGTAGTCTCGTGCTATTAGCAGTAATCTCGTGTTATTAGCAGTAGTCTCGTGCTATTAGCAGTAATCTCGTGCTATTAGCCGTAGTCTCGTGCTATTAGCAGTAATCTCGTGTTATTAGCAGTAGTCTCGTGCTATTAGCAGTAATCTCGTACTGTTAGCAGTAATCGCGTACTATTAGCAGTAATCGCGTGCTATTAGCAGTAATCTCATACTATTAGCAGTAATCTCGTACCATTAGCAGTAATCTCGTACCATTAGCAGTAATCTCGTACTATTAGCAGTAATCCCATACTATTAGCAGTAATCCCGTACTATTAGCAGTAATCCCGTACTATTAGCAGTAATCCCGTGCTATTAGCAGTAATCTCGTACTATTAGCAGTAATCTCGTACTGTTAACAGTAATCTCGTACTATTAGCAGTAATCTCGTACTATTAGCAGTAGTCGCGTACTATTAGCAGTAATCTCGTGTTATTAGCAGCAATCGTGCTATTAGCCGTAATCTCGTGCTATTAGCCGTAATCTCGTGCTATTAGCAGTAATCTCGTGTTATTAGCAGTAATCTCGTGTTATTAGCAGTAATCGCATGTTATTAGCAGTAATCTCGTGTTATTAGCAGTAATCTCGTTATTAGCAGCAATCTCATGTTATTAGCCGTAATCTCGTGTTATTAGCAGCAATCTCATGTAATTAGCCGTAATCTCGTGTTATTAGCAGTAATCTCATGTTATTAGCAGTAATCTCATGTTATTAGCAGTAATCTTGTGTTATTAGCAGTAATCTCGTGTTATTAGCATGTCACATATACATGAACCACAAACACTTTCAAGCCTCAGAAAGGCAGTGATATAATTCCAATGTAACGTTAGGTACTGTATCGTGACTAACTCAATCAGAGGGGCCACACCATATCAGAATACAAGAGGTCGACCCAGTGTCAAAACAACCCATTTGACAGTACAAGAGGTCAACCCAGTGTCAAAACAACCCATTTGACAGCGTGAAGTTTGACTGAGCTGCTTTTGCAATATCAGCACTCAGCCCTTCTCTCTTCTCTTACATGGTAATAGGAGTCCTGCTGCTAAGAGACACTACAAAGATCTGGTGACTGACTGACTGAGGGGGGTAGAGCAAGAGAGGAGGGGAGGGGGTAGAGCGAGAGAGGAGAAGAGGGGGTAGAGCGAGAGAGGAGGGGAGGGGGGTAGAGCGAGAGAGGAGGGGAGGGGGGTAAAGCGAGAGAGGAGGGGAGGGGGGGAGCGAGAGAGGAGGAGGGGGTGAGCGAGAGAGGTGGAAGGGGGGGAGTGAGAGAGGAGGGGGGGGAGCGAGAGAGGAGGAGGGGGGAGCGAGAGAGGAGGAGGGGGGGGCGAGAGAGGAGGAGGGGGTAGAGCGAGAGAGGAGGGGAGGGGGTAGAGCGAGAGAGGAGGGGAGGGGGTAGAGCGAGAGAGGAGGGGAGGGGGTAGAGCGAGAGAGGAGGGGAGGGGGTAGAGCGAGAGAGGAGGGGAGGGGGTAGAGCGAGAGAGGAGGGGAGGGGGTAGAGCGAGAGAGGAGGGGAGGGGGTAGAGCGAGAGAGGAGGGGAGGGGGTAGAGCGAGAGAGGAGGGGAGGGGGTAGAGCGAGAAGGGAGGGGGTAAAGCGAGAGAGGAGGGGGGGAGTGAGAGAGGAGGGGGTGAGAGCGAGGGGGGGGGGGGGGGGGCGCGAGAGGGGGGGAGCAAGAGAGGGGGGGAGCGAGAGAGGAGGGGGTGAGAGCGAGAGAGGACGGGGGAGAGCGGGAGGGGAGAGGGGGAGAGCGAGAGAGGAGGGGGGTAGAGCGAGAGAGGAGGGGGTAGAGCGAGAAGGGATGGGGTAGAGCGAGAGAGAGGAGGGGGGAGAGCGAGAGGGGAGGGGGGGAGAGCGAGAGGGGAGGGGGGAGAGTGAGAGGGGAGAGCGAGCGAGAGGGGAGAGCGAGCGGGGGAGAGCGAGAGGGGAGAGCGAGCGAGAGGAGCGAGAGAGAGGAGGGGGGAGAGCGAGCGAGAGAGAGGAGGGGGGAGAGCGAGCGAGAGAGAGGAGGGGGGAGAGCGAAAGAGAGAGGAGGGGGGAGAGCGAGCGAGAGAGAGGAGGGGGGAGAGCGAAAGAGAGAGAGGAGGGGGGAGAGCGAAAGAGAGGAGGGGGGAGAGCGAGAGGGGAGGGGGGAGAGTGAGAGGGGAGGGGGGAGAGCGAGAGGGGAGGGGGAGAGCGAGAGGGGAGGGGGAGAGCGAGAGGGGAGGGGGGGAGAGCGAGAGGGGAGAGCGAGAGGGGAGGGGGGAGAGCGAGAGAGGTGGGGGGAGAGCGAGAGAGAAGGGGGGAGAGCGAGAGAGAAGGGGGGAGAGCGAGAGAGGGGGGGAGCGAGAGAGGAGGGGGGGCAAGAGAGGAGGGGGGGAGAGCGAGAGACGAGGGGGGGAGAGCGAGAGATGAGTGGGGGAGAGCGAGAGAAGGGATAGAGAATTAGAGAGGGGGTAGAGAGAGGAGAGCGGTCATCCCTACTGCCTCTGATCTGGAGGACTCACTAAACAGAGAACATCCCTGGTCATCCCTACTGCCTCTGATCTGGAGGACTCACTAAACAGAGAACATCCCTGGTCATCCCTACTGCCTCTGATCTGGAGGACTCACTAAACAAAGAACATCCCTGGTCATCCCTACTGCCTCTGATCTGGAGGACTCACTAAACAGAGAACATCCCTGGTCATCCCTACTGCCTCTGATCTGGTGGACTCACTAAACAGAGAACATCCCTGGTCATCACTACTGCCTCTGATCTGGAGGACTCACTAAACAGAGAACATCCCTGGTCATCCCTACTGCCTCTGATCTGGAGGACTCACTAAACAGAGAACATCCCTGGTCATCCCTACTGCCTATGATCTGGAGGACTCACTAAACACATATGCTTCGTTTGTAAATGATGTCTGACTGTTTGAGAGTGCCTCTGGCTATCCGTAAAATAAAAAAAATTAAAATGTTGCCAAGTGGTTTGCTTAATAAGTCATCTGAAATTATTGAAACTTTTACTTTTGATACTTACAGTGGAGCAAAAAAGTATTTAGTCAGCCACTAATTGTGCAAGTTCTCCCACTTAAAAAGATGAGAGGCCTGTAATTTTCATCATAGGTACACTCCAACTATGACAGACAAAATGAGGAAAAAAAATCCAGAAAATCACATTGTAGGATTTTTAATGAATTTATTTGCAAATTATGGTGGAAAATAAGTATTTGGTCAATAACAAAAGTTTCTCAATACTTTTTTATATAACCTTTGTTGGCAATGACAGAGGTCAAACGTTTTCTGTAAGTCTTCACAAGGTTTTCACACACTGTTGCTGGTATTTTGGCCCATTTCTCCATGCAGATCTCCTCTAGAGCTGTTGCTGGGCAACACAGACTTTCAACTCCCTCCAAAGATTTTATATGGGGTTGAGATCTGGAGACTGGCTATGCCACTCCAGGACCTTGAAATGCTTCTTACAAAGCCACTCCTTCGTTGCCCGGGCGGTGCGTTTGGGATCATTGTCATGCTGATAGACCCAGCCACGTTTCATCTTCAATGCCCTTGCTGATGGAAGGAGGTTTTCACTCAAAATCTCACGATACATGGCCCCATTCATTCTTTCCTTTACACGGATCAGTCGTCCTGGTCCCTTTGCAGAAAAACAACCCCACAGCATGATGTTTCCATCCGCATGCTTCACAGTAGGTATGGTGTTCTTTGGATGCAACTCAGCATTCTTTGTCCTCCAAACACAACGAGTTGAGTTTTTACCAAAAGATTCTATTTTGGTTTCATCTGACCATATGACATTCTCCCAATCTTCTTCTGGATCATCCAAATGCTCTAGCAAACTTCAGACGGGCCTGGACATGTACTGGCTTAAGCAGGGGGACACGTCTGGCACTGCAGAATTTGAGTCCCTGGCGGCGTAGTGTGTTACTGATGGTAGGCTTTGTTACTTTGGTCCCAGCTCTCTGCAGGTCATTCACTAGGTCCCCCCGTGTGGTTCTGGGATTTTTGCTCACCGTTCTTGTGATCATTTTGACCCCACGGGGTGAGATCTTGCGTGGAGCCCCGGATAGGGGGAGATTATCAGTGGTCTTGTATGTCTTCCATTTCCTAATAATTGCTCCCACAGTTGATTTATTCTAACCAAGCTGCTTACCTATTGCAGATTCAGTCTTCCCAGCCTGGTGCAGGTCTACAATTTTGTTTCTGGTGTCCTTTGACAGCTCTTTGGTCTTGGCCATAGTGGAGTTTGTAGTGTGACTGTTTGAGGTTGTGGACAGGTGTCTTTTATACTGATAACATGTTCAAACAGGTGCCATTAATACAGGTAACAAGTGGAGGACAGAGGAGCCTCCTAAAGAAGAAGTTACAGGTCTGTGAGAGCCAGAAATCTTGCTTGTTTGTAAGTGACCAAATACTTATTTTCCACCATAATTTTCAAATAAATTCATTAAAAATCCTACAATGTGATTTTCTGGATTTTTTTTTCTCATTTTGTCTGTCATAGTTGAAGTGTACCTATGGTGAAAATTACAGTCCTCTCATCTTTTTAAGTGGGAGAACTTGCACAATTGGTGGCTGACTAAATACTTTTTTGCCCCACTGTAAGTATATTCTAGCAACTACATTGACTTTTGATACTTAAGTAGTATTTTACTGCATTGTCGTTTTTAGAGAATTTGTGTCCAACCGGCCTCCCAACCACAGACCAGGACGTCTACATCCAGCTTCCTGTGGGATCGTCTGAGACCAGCCACCCAAGACAGCTGATGAAAACTGTGGATTTGCACAACTGAAGAATTTCTGCAGAAACCGTCTCAGGGAAGCTCATCCGCGTGCTCACCAGGGCAGTTCAGTATCGTAACCGACTTCAGTGGGCAAATGCTCACCTTCGATGGCCACTGGCACGTTGGAGAAGTGTGCTCTTTACAGATGAATCCCTGTTTCAACTGTACCGGGCAGATGTCAGATAGCGTTGAGTGGTTTGCTGATGTCAACATTATGAACAGAGTGCCCCATGGTGGCGGTGGGGTTATGGTTTGGGGCAGGCATAAGCTACGGATAACGAACACAATTGCATTTTATTGAAGGCAATTTGAATGCTCAGAGATACCGTGACGAGATCCTGAGGCCCGTTGTCGTGCCATTCATCCGCCGCCATCACCTCATGTTTCAGTATGATAATGCACAGCCCCATGTCTCAAATCGGTACACAATTCCTGGAAACTGAAAATGTCCTAGTTCTTCCACGGCCTGCACCCTCACCAGACATGTCACCCATTGAGCATGTTTGGGATGCTCTGGATTGTGTGCCACACCAGATACTGACTGGTTTTCATGAGGCAAATGGTGGTCACACCAGATACTGACTGGTTTTCATGAGGCAAATGGTGGTCACACCAGATACTGACTGGTTTTCATGAGGCAAATGGTGGTCACACCAGATACTGACTGGTTTTCATGAGGCAAATGGTGGTCACACCAGATACTGACTGGTTTTCATGAGGCAAATGGTGGTCACACCAGATACTGACTGGTTTCCATGAGGCAAATGGTGGTCACACCAGATACTGACTGGTTTCCATGAGGCAAATGGTGGTCACACCAGATACTGACTGGTTTCCATGAGGCAAATGTACACACCAGATACTGACTGGTTTCCATGAGGCAAATGGTCACACCAGATACTGACTGGTTTTCATGAGGCAAATGGTGGTCACACCAGATACTGACTGATTTTCTAAACCACACCATATACTGACTGGTTTTCTGATCCACACCAGATACTGACTGGTTTTCTGATCCACACCAGATACTGACTGGTTTTCTGATCCACACCAGATACTGACTGGTTTTCATGAGGTAAATGGTCACACCAGATACTGACTGGTTTTCTGATCCACACCAGATACTGACTGGTTTTCATGAGGTAAATGGTCACACCAGATACTGACTGGTTTTCTGATCCACACCAGATACTGACTGGTTTTCTGATCCACACCAGATACTGACTGGTTTTCTGATCCACACCAGATACTGACTGGTTTTCTGATCCACACCTTTACCTTTTATCTGTAGAAATCTTCTGAAATTGTTGCATGTTCCTCGTTCCACAGAACTCCAGTAATTACACAGAAACTGCCGACACTGACAGACACACCCAAAGCACGTGAAAGACCGTTAAACCCCCCCCCCACAGACAATACATCTGAAGTACACCCTCACACAAAAGAGATAAGCAGCAGAACAACCCTTTGAAGGTATTAGGTAGGCAGACATACGCTGAAACACTGCAGAAAAAGACTGTCCGAGCTGCCCATGTTGCTGAGACTCAGCTAGGCTCTGTGTGTTCAGCACAGGAAGCCACCATTATTACAATCTGCCTTTCTTTATGAGAGCTGGTTCCGCTTGCCTGGCTTCATGCAACAACAACAACAAACATTTCAATATCTTTGCTGTGTGTTTTCTGTGTAAATTATATATTTTCTATCATAATTGAACATGGGTCAAATTGGAGGAGGCACATGTTCCCTTTAGGTTCGATAAGCATAACATCTATTTCTACATTGGTCTGAGACAAGGTAGTTCTCAGCTACTATGTTCTTGCACATTGGCCTCTCCTTAAGACAAACAAACACCACTGGAGCTGAGGTTTAGATGATGTAATGATCATTTGGGTCAATGTTAGAAGTAACTTAAGGAAGGAATACTCACTGTGAGACTCCTGAATAACTAGCAAGTTTGATTGTCTAGGACTTAAAAGGTGGAGGAACCCTCTCTACGAAGTCCTATTGTCTAGGACTTAAAAGGTGGAGGAAGCCTCTCTACGAAGTCCTATTGTCTGGGGCTTAAAGGTGGAGGAAGCCTCTCTACGAAGTCCTATTGTCTAGGACTTAAAAGGTGGAGGAAACCTCTCTACGAAGTCCTATTGTCTAGGACTTAAAGGTGGAGGAAGCCTCTCTACGAAGTCCTATTGTCTGGGGCTTAAAGGTGGAGGAAGCCTCTCTACGAAGTCCTATTGTCTGGGGCTTAAAGGTGGAGGAAGCCTCTCTACGAAGTCCTATTGTCTGGGGCTTAAAAGGTGGAAGAAGCCTCTCTACGAAGTCCTATTGTCTGGGGCTTAAAAGGTGGAGGAAGCCTCTCTACGAAGTCCTATTGTCTGGGGCTTAAAGGTGGAGGAAACCTCTCTACGAAGTCCTATTAAGTCCTTCGTAAATTCATCAGTTATTCTGCTCTCTGGCACACAGACGAGAGTGCTCTGAAATCAGAGTAGATAGACAGAGAGAATTTACCAGCTACGTCTCTCGACAGATGTCGAAGTGACATCATCAACATTCTATTGAAATCCTTACTTGCTTTTGTTTAGACATTGTAGCGAGCTAAATAATGAACCATAATCCCAACGCATTAATCTGCAGGTAGCTAACCAACCAGGTTCAATGTTAGCTAGCTATCTTACCCATATACATGGATGAACTCTCCAACCCTCACGGATGGTTGCCCTTTAGTTTGAAAATGTGAACCGGAGACAGGTGTTTTATACAAGTGTGTTCTCCTTTTGACTCGGTCTGCAAATTTGCAATAAAACGCCAGAATTTTCTCCATCTCCTTAGCTATCATACTCTAATTCCACTGACTTCAAAACACAGTCCTCTAAAAAGTTGAGCAACACTAATGCAGTTCTACTACTTGATATAATTTTCTTAAAATGTATTAGACAGGATCTCCTAGCTTAAATAGACAGAAGTGTGCTATATGACAAACCAATCCGAACTCATCTCTCACCATGTCCAGCCCATCCATTATCTCAGCCAATCATGGCTAGCGGGAAGGTTCCTGACTTTTTACAGTGCCTAAACAAACTAGTTTGTAATTTAACAATTTTATTTGTATTTACAGATGGCATACAAGTTTGTTATTAAGGCACATGAAAGTTCACGTTTCAGAAGGCATTTCTGTATTTTTGACCCCTTTTTATCCCCAATTTTGTGAATTGGTAGTTACAGTCTTGTCCCATTGCTGCAACTCCCGTACGGACTCGAGAGTGACGAAGGTTGAGAACCGTCTCGCATCTTGATAAAAAACGTTTTAGTTTACTACTCCTGTGAAGTAGTGATGCACAACATATGACTAGTTTTCTGAAACGAGTCACAAATTCCAATTGGCTTAACTTCTTCAACATAGGGGGCAGCATTTTCCCTTTTGGATAAATAGTGTGCCCAAATTCAACTTCCTGCTACTCATCCCCAGAAGACAAGATATGCATATTAGTAGTAGATCTGGATAGAAAACACTGAAGTTTCTAAAACTGTTTGCAGGCAAAACACCGAGGACAAACCATTCAATGGGTTTTCATTGGGAAACCAGATTTCTGGATTTGTTTGCAGTTCCTACTGTTTCCACTGGATGTCACCAGTCGTTAGAAATTGGTTGAGGTTATTCCTTTGTGTAATGAAGAAGTACAGCCATCTTGAATGAGTGTCACTTGAAGTGCACTTTTTGAGAAGGCGTATGACTCGAAAAGTAGTCTTCCTGTATTGAACAATTTGATCGATTATTAACGTGTAAAAATACCTAAAGTTGTATTACAAAAGTAGTTTGAAATGTTTTGGCAAAGTTTACAGGTAACTTTTGAGATATTTTGTAGTGACGTTGTGCAAATTGGAAGCTGTGCTTTTCTGGATCAAACGCGCCAAATAAATGGACATTTTGGATATGTATGGGCGGAATTAATCGAACAAAAGGACCCATTGTGATGTTTATGGGACATATTGGAGTGCCAACAAAAGAAGCTCGTCAAAGGTAAGGCATGTTTTATATTTTATTTCTGCGTTTTGTGTAGCGTCTGCAGGGTTGAAATATGCTACTCTCTTTGTTGACATTGTGCTATCATCAGATAATAGCTTCTTATGCTTTCTCCGAAAAGCCTTTTTGAAATCTGACATGTTGGCTGGATTCACAACGAGTGTATCTTTAATTTGGTATCTTACATGTGTGATTTAATGAAAGTTACATTTGTATAGTATTTTATTTGAATTTGGCGCTCTGCATTTTCCCTATTGGCCAAGTGGGACGCAAGCAAGGTTCAAGTCAAACATCATCCTCAAATTTTTGGAACCAAGGACTGATCACCCCAATCCACAAAAGTGGGGACAAATTTTACCCCAATAACTACCGTGGGATATGCGTCAAGGGCAACCTTGGGAAAATCCTCTGCATTATCACTAACAGCAGAATCATGCATTTTCTCAGTGAAAACAATGTGCTGAGAAAATGTCAAATTAGCTTTTTAAGACTTGAATCAGTTATAGAACCCATTGCCCTTTATGGTTGTGAGGTCTGGAGTCCACTCACCAACCAAGAATTCACAAAAAAATGGGACAATTTGCAGAATTCTGCAAAAATATCCACTGTCTACAATGTAAAACACAAAATAATGCATGCAGAGTAGAATATTATCAATGATCAAAATCCAGAAAATAGCAGTTAAATTCTACAACCACCTAAAAGGAAGTGATTCCCAAAACTTCCATAACAAAGCCATCACCTACAGAGAGATGAACCTGGAGAAGAGTCCCCTAAGCAAGCTGGTCCTGGAGCTCTGTTCACAAACACAAACACACCCCACAGAGCCCCAGGACAGCAGCACAATTAGACCCAACCAAATCATGAGAAAACAAAAAGATAATTACTTGACACATTGGAAAGGGAAAAGAGAAGACATGAGAAAATTAGAAACGAGAGAGAGTGTGAATGTTTAAATAACAGCGAGAAAGAGAAACAAGTGATTAGTGAAGTAACCTCCTGCATATTTGATCACCACACAGAGAGAACAGGAGCAGTGTGTGTGTGTGTGTGTGTGTGTAATCAGTCAGTGTCCTTGGTAATAAACTAACCGCCTCTCCCTCCTTGATTTCTGTTCTCTACTTTTCTGTTTTGTTTCCTTGTCACATTTTAATATCTCTTCATCTCCCTCCCCCACTTCCCTCTCTCATCCACCCTCCCCTCCCCCAAGGTCTCTCCTCCTGCTGACCTCTCTCCTCCCCCCACCTCTCCTCCCCCTGCCCCCTCTCCTCCCCCTGCCATCGCCCCGTCCCCCACTCCTCCCCCTGCCCTCTCCCCTCCTCTCCTCTCTCTCCCTCTCTCCCGCAGAGCTCATGCATGTGTCTGTGTAACAGGCTTGTCTCCCTCTCTCCTCCCCCTGCCCCCCCTCTCTCCCTCCTCCCCTCTCTCCTACCCCTGCCGCCCCCTGCCCCCCCTCTCTCCCTCCTCCCCTCTCTTTGGCTCGGCCTGGACTGGACTGCCCACCATTTATGGTTTGGCCTGGCCTGGCCTGGACTGCCCACCATTTATGGCTTGGCCTGGCCTGGACTGGACTGGACTGCCCACCATTTATGGCTTGACTTGGCCTGGCCTGGCCTGGCCTGGACTGCCCACCATTTATGGCTTGGCCTGGCCTGGCCTGGCCTGGACTGCCCACCATTTATGGCTTGGCCTGGCCTGAACTGGACTGGACTGGACTGCCCACCATTTATGGCCTGGACTGGACTGCCCACCATTTCACCACAATGTGTGTCAGGGTGATAATCATGATAGTAACACTATCAATTACCAAATATATTTCCCTTGCTCACAGTCTACCCCCACTCTGTGTCCCAAATGGAAAGGTATTTCCCCGAGTCACTGGGTGTTCCTCAAAATGCATACTACCGTGTTCCCTTGAGTCACTGGGTGTTCCTCAATATGCATACTACAGTGTTCCACACTCTCAGGCTCCTCGTGCATTCTCCAAGGACATTATCGTGAGGAGGAGTGTGGTGAACAGATAAAACATTTGAGAACCACTCCCCCTACTGTATTACCTCACGCTGAGCAGCACTCCCCCTACTGTATTACCTCACGCTGAGCAGCACTCCCCCTACTGTATTACCTCACGCTGAGCAGCACTCCCCCTACTGTATTACCTCACGCTGAGCAGCACTCCCCCTACTGTATTACCTCACGCTGAGCAGCACTCCCGCTACTGTATTACCTCACGCTGAGCAGCACTCCCTCTACTGTATTACCTCACGCTGAGCAGCACTCCCCCTACTGTATTACCTCACGCTGAGCAGCACTCCCCCTACTGTATTACCTCACGCTGAGCAGCACTCCCCCTACTGTATTACCTCACGCTGAGCAGCACTCCCTCTACTGTATTACCTCACGCTGAGCAGCACTCCCCCTACTGTATTACCTCACGCTGAGCAGCACTCCCCCCTACTGTATTACCTCACGCTGAGCAGCACTCCCGCTACTGTATTACCTCACGCTGAGCAGCACTCCCCCATACTGTATTACCTCACGCTGAGCAGCACTCCCGCTACTGTATTACCTCACGCTGAGCAGCACTCCCCCCTACTGTATTACCTCAGCACTCCCCCTACTGTATTACCTCACGCTGAGCAGCACTCCCCCTACCGTATTACCTCACACTGAGCAGCACTCCCCCTACTGTAGTACCTCACGCTGAGCAGCACTCTCCCTACTGTATTACCTCAGCACTCCCCCTACTGTATTACCTCACACTCCCCCTACTGTATTACCTCACGCTGAGCAGCACTCCCCCTACTGTATTATCTCACGCTGAGCAGCACTCCCCCTACTGTATTACCTCACGCTGAGCAGCACTCCCCCTACTGTATTACCTCAGCACTCCCGCTACTGTATTACCTCACGCTGAGCAGCACTCCCCCATACTGTATTACCTCACGCTGAGCAGCACTCCCGCTACTGTATTACCTCACGCTGAGCAGCACTCCCCCTACTGTATTACTTCACGCTGAGCAGCACTCCCCCCTACTGTATTACCTCAGCACTCCCCCTACTGTATTACCTCACGCTGAGCAGCACTCCCCCTACCGTATTACCTCACACTGAGCAGCACTCCCCCTACTGTAGTACCTCACGCTGAGCAGCACTCTCCCTACTGTATTACCTCAGCACTCCCCCTACTGTATTACCTCACACTCCCCCTACTGTATTACCTCACGCTGAGCAGCACTCCCCCTACTGTATTATCTCACGCTGAGCAGCACTCCCCCTACTGTATTACCTCACGCTGAGCAGCACTCCCCCTACTGTATTACCTCAGCACTCCCCCCTACTGTATTACCTCAGCACTCCCCCCTACTGTATTACCTCACACTGAGCAGCACTCCCCCTACTGTATTACCTCAGCACTCCCCCTACTGTACCTACCTACTTCCAACCAACCAACCTACCTAGCAATCTACCAACCAACCAACCTACCTACCCACACATCCATCTACCAACCTACCTACCTAGCAATCTACCAACCAAGCTACCTACCTAGAAACCTATTAATCTACCAACCTACCAAGCTACCTACTTAGCAATCTACCAACCAACCAAGCTACCTACTTAGCAATCTGCCAACCAACCAACCTACCCATCTACCAACCAACCAACCTACCAATCTACCAACCAAGCTACATACCTAGCAATCTACCTACATACAACAAAAATCTATAAACCAAGCTACCTACCTAGCAATCTACCAACCAAGCTACCTACTTAGCAATCTGCCAACCAACCTACCTAGCAATCTATCAACCAACCTACCTACAAAGCAATCTACCAACCAACCTAGCAACCAACCTACCTACCTACCAATCTACCAACCAAGCAATCTACCAACCAACCTACTAGCAATCTACCTACCTACCAACCTACCTAGCAATCTACCTACCTACCAACCTACCTAGCAATCTACCAACCAAGCTACCTACCTAGCAATCTACCAACCAAGCTACCTACCTAGCAATCTACCAACCAAGCTATCTAATTAGCAATCTACCAACCAACCTAGCTACCGATCTAGCAATCTACCAACCAACCTAGCAACCTATCTAGCAATCTACCAACCAACCTAGCAATCTACCAAGCAACCAACCTACCTACCAAGCAATCTACCAACCAGCTTACCTACCTAGCAATCTACCAACCAACAAACCTAGCAACCAACCTACCTACCAATCAGCCTACCTTGGAATCTACCAACCAACCTAGCAATCTACCTACCTACCAACCAATCTACCAACCAACAAACCTAGCAACCAACCTACCTACCAATCAACCTACATAGGAATCTACCAACCAACCTAGCAACCTACCTACCTAGCAAGCAATCTACCAACCAACCTACCCGTCTAGCAATCTACCAACCAACCTACCTACCTACCTACCTACCTACCTACCTACCTACCTACCTACCTACCTACCTACCTACCTAGCAATCTACCAACCAGCCTACCTACCTAGCAATCTACCAACCAACAAACCTAGCAACCAACCTACCTACCAATCAACCTACCTAGGAATCTACCAACCAACCGAGCAATCTACCTACCTACCAACCAACCTACCCATCTAGCAATCTACCAACCAACCTACCCATCTAGCAAGCAATCTACCAACCAACCTACCTATCCATCCACCAACATACCTACCTAGAAATCTACCTACCTAGCAATCTACCTACCTACCTACCTAGCAATCAACCAACCAACCTACCTAGCAATCTACCAACCAACCTACCTACCCACCCATCCACCTACCTACCTACCAATCTACCAACAAACCTACCCAGCCATCCATCCATCAACCTACCAACCAATCTACCTACCTATCCATCTACCTACCAATCTACCAACCAACTAACCTACCTATCCATCCATCCATCCATCCAACCTACCTATGTGCAAACCAACACATCTAGCAATCTACCAACCAACCTACCTAGCAAGCAATCTACCAACCAACCAACCAACCAACCCATCCATCTACTAAGCTACCAACCAACTATCCAACCCACCTAGCAATCTACCAACCAACAAACCTAGCAACCAACCTACCTACCAATCAACCTACATAGGAATCTACCAACCAACCTAGCAATCCACCTACCTACCAACCAACCTACCCATCTAGCAATCTACCAACCTACCTACCTAGCAAGCAATCTACCAACCAACCTACCCATCCATCCACCAACATACCTACCTAGCAATCTACCTACCTACCTAGCAATCAACCAACCTACCTAGCAATCTACCAACCAACCAACCTACCTACCCACCCATCCATCTACCAACCTACCTACCCAGCCATCCATCCATCCATCAACCTACCTACCTACCAACCAATCTACCTACCTATCCATCTACCAAGCTACCTACCAATCTACCAACCAACTAACCTACCTATCCATCCATCCAACCTACCTATGTACAAACCAACCCATCTAGCAACCAACCTACCTAGCAAGCAATCTACCAACCAACCCACCCATCCATCTACCACTCTACCAACCAACCAACCAACCTATCCTATCCACCAAACTACCTACCCAACCATCCAACCTACCTACCTACCTACCTACCTACCTACCTACCTACCTACCTACCTACCTACCTACCTACCTACCTACCTACCTACCTACCTACCCATCCATCCATCCATCCTACCTACCTATCCATCCATCCACCAACCTACCTACCTACCTACCTACCTACCTACCCATCCATCCATCCATCCATCCTACCTACCTACCTACCTACCTACCTACCTATCCATCCATCTATCCACCAACCTACCTACCCATCCATCCATCCAACCTACCTACCCATCCATCCAACCTACCAACCTACCTACCAACCTATCCACCAACCTACCTACCAACCTATCCACCAACCTATCCACCAACCTACCTACCCATCCATCCATCCATCCATCCATCCAACCTACCTACCTACCCATCTATCCACCAACCTACCTACCCATCCATCCATCCATCCATCCATCCAACCTACCTACCTACCCATCTATCCACCAACCTACCTACCCATCCATCCATCCATCCAGCCATCCATCCAACCTACCTACCTACCCATCTATCCACCAACCTACCTACCTACTAATCCATCCACCTATCCATCAATCCATCCACCAACCAACCTACCTTCCTTCCTACCTACCAACCTATCCACCAACCTACCTACCAACCTATCCACCAACCTACCTACCCATCCATCCATCCATCCAACCTACCTACCTACCTACCCATCTATCCACCAACCTACCTTCCCATCCATCATTCCATCCAACCTACCTACCTACCCATCTATCCACCAACCTACCTACCTACTAATCCATCCACCTATCCATCCATCCATCCACCAACCAACCTACCTACCTTCCAACCTATACATCCATCCACCTATGTACCAACCAAACTACTTATGCATCCACTTACACATCCACCCACCCATCCATCCACCTACCCACCCACCCATCCATCCATCCATCTGCCTACCCATCCATCCACCCATCCATCGACCAACCAACCTATCTGGCAATCTACAATCCAGCCACCCATCCACCAACCTACCAATCCATCCACCTATCCATCCACCAACCAACCTATCCATCCACCCACCCATCCATCCATCCACCTATCCATCCATCCACCTACCCATCCACCCACCCATCCACCAACCAACCTACGCATCCATCCACCTATCCATCCATCCACCTACCCATCCATCCATCCACCAACCAACCTACCCATCCAGCCACCTATCCATCCATCCACCAACCAACCTACCCATCCATCCATCCATCCATCCACCAACCAACCAACAATCCACCAACCACCCATCCACCAACCAACCAACAATCCACCAACCACCCATCCACCTACCCATCCACCAACCACCCATCCATCCAGCCACCTACCCATCCATCCATCCATCCACCAACCAACCAACCATCCACCAACCACCCTTCCACCTACCCATCCACCCATCCATCCATCTATCCATCCATCCACCAACCAACCTACCCATCCATCCACCTACCCACCCACCCATCTGCCTACCCATCCATCCATCGACCAACCAACCTATCTGGCAATCTACAATCCAGCCACCCATCCACCTACCCATCCACCAACCTACCAATCCATCCACCTATCCATCCACCAACCAACCTATCCATCCACCCATCCACCCACCCATCCATCCACCCACCCATCCATCCACCTATCCATCCATCCACCCACCCATCCACCCATCCACCAACCAACCTACACATCCATCCACCTATCCATCCATCCACCTACCCATCCATCACTCCACCAACCAACCTACCCATCCAGCCACCTATCCATCCATCCACCAACCAACCTACCCATCCATCCATCCATCCACCAACCAACCAACAATCACCCATCCACCAACCACCCATCTACCCATCCATCCATCCACCCACCAACCAACCAAACAACCAATCCATCCATCCACCAACCAACCTACCCATCCATCCATCCACCAACCAACCTATCTGGCAATCTACCATCCACCCACCCATCCACCTACCCATCCACCAATCCAGCCACCTACCCATCCACCCATCCACCTACCCATCCAACCATCAAATCTGGCAATCTACCATCCACCCACCCATCCACCTACCCATCCACCAACCACCCATCCAGCCACCTACCCATCCACCCATCCACCTACCCATCCAACCACCCGCCTACCCATCCATCCATCCACCAACCAACCTATCTGGGAATCTACCATCCACCTACCCATCCACCTACCCATCCATCCATCCATCCATCCACCAACCAACCTACCCATCCATCCACCCATCCATCCATCCACCTACCCATCCATCTATCCACCTATCCAGCCATCCAACAACCAACCAACCTGGCAATCTACCATCCACCCACCCATCCACCTACACATCCATCCACCTACCTACCCATCCATCCATCCATCCATCCATCTACCCATCCATCCATCCATCCATCCGCCTACCCATCCAGCAATCCGCATACCCATCCATCCACCTACCCACCCATCCATCCACCCACCTACCATTCCAGCCATCCGCCTACCCATCCATCCACCCATCCATTCGGGCAATCTACAATCCAGCCACCCATCCACCAACCACCCGCCTACCCATCCATCCACCAATCCATCGACCAACCAACCTCTGGCAATCTACCATCCACCTACCCATCCACCAACCACCCATCCATCCAACCATCCATCCAGCCAATTACCCATCCATCCATCCATCCATCCATCCATCCACCCACCCACCCATCCATCTACCCATCCACCAACCACCCGCCTACCCATCCAACCACCCACCTATCCATCCACCCACCCATCCACCAACCACCCGCCTACCCATCCATCCATCCACCAAACAACCTACCCATCCATCCATCCATCCACCAACCAACCTACCCATCCACCCATCCACCAACCAACCTACCCATCCATCCATCCATCCGCCTACCCATCCAACCACCCACCTATCCATCCACCCACCCGCCTACCCATCCATCCATCCATCCACCAAACAACCGACCCACCCATCCATCCATCCACCAACCAACCTATCCATCCATCCGCCTACCCATCCATCCATCCACCAACCAACCTATCTGGCAATCTACCATCCACCCACACATCCACCTACCCATCCACCAACCACCCATCCATCCAGCCACCTACCCATCCACCCACCCACCCACCCACCAACCAACCTATCCATCCACCCACCCATCCACCTACCCATCCACCAACCACCCGCCTACCCATCCATCCACCCGCCTACCCATCCATCCACCCGCCTACCCATCCATCCATCCACCAACCAACCTATCTGGCAATCTACCATCCACCTACCCACCCACCGATCCACCTACCCATCCACCAACCACCCATCCATCCAGCCACCCATCCATCCAGCCACCTACCCATCCATCCACCTACCCATCCATCCATCCATCCATCCATCCATCCAATCTGGAAATCTACCATCCACCTACCCATCCACCAACCACCCATCCATCCAGCCACCTACCCATCCACCAACCACCCATCCATCCAGCCACCTACCCATCCACCCACCCACCCACCCACCAACCAACCTATCCATCCACCCACCCATCCACCTATCCATACACCAACCACCCGCCTACCCATCCATCCATCCGCCTACCCATCCATCCATCCATCCATCCATCCATCCATCCATCCACCAACCAACCTATCTGGCAATCTACCATCCACCTACCCACCCACCCATCCACCAACCACCCATCCATCCACCTACCCATCCATCCACCCACCAATCCACCTACCCATCCACCAACCACCCACCCATCCACCAACCACCCATCCATCCACCTACCCATCCATCCACCCACCAATCCACCTACCCATCCACCAACCACCCATCCATCCACCTACCCATCCATCCACCCACCAATCCACCTACCCATCCACCAACCACCCACCCATCCACCAACCACCCATCCATCCACCTACCCATCCATCCACCCACCAATCCACCTACCCATCCAACAACCACCCATCCATCCAGCCACCCATCCATCCAGCCACCTACCCATCCATCCACCTACCCATCCATCCACCTACCCATCCATCCATCCATCCATCCATCCAATCTGGAAATCTACCATCCACCCACCCATCCACCTACCCATCCACCAACCACCCATCCATCCAGCCACCCATCCATCCAGCCACCTACCCATCCATCCACCTACCCATCCATCCATCCATCCAATCTGGAAATCTACCATCCACCCACCCATCCACCTACCCATCCACCAAACACCCATCCATCCAGCCACCTACCCATCCACCAACCACCCATCCATCCAGCCACCTACCCATCCACCCACCCACCCACCAACCAACCTATCCATCCACCCACCCATCCACCTACCCATCCACCAACCACCCATCCATCCACCTACCCATCCATCCACCCACCAATCCACCTACCCATCCACCAACCACCCATCCATCCACCCACCAATCCACCTACCCATCCACCAACCACCCACCCATCCACCAACCACCCATCCATCCACCTACCCATCCATCCACCCACCAATCCACCTACCCATCCACCAACCACCCATCCATCCAGCCACCCATCCATCCATCCACCTACCCATCCATCCACCTACCCATCCATCCATCCATCCATCCATCCAATCTGGAAATCTACCATCCACCCACCCATCCACCTACCCATCCACCAACCACCCATCCATCCAGCCACCCATCCATCCAGCCACCTGCCCATCCATCCACCTACCCATCCATCCATCCATCCATCCAATCTGGAAATCTACCATCCACCCACCCATCCACCTACCCATCCACCAAACACCCATCCATCCAGCCACCTACCCATCCACCAACCACCCATCCATCCAGCCACCTACCCATCCACCCACCCACCCACCCACCAACCTATCCATCCACCCACCCATCCACCTATCTATCCACCAACCACCCGCCTACCCATCCATCCATCCGCCTACCCATCCATCCATCCATCCATCCACCAACCAACCTATCTGGCAATCTACCATCCACCTACCCACCCACCCATCCACCAACCACCCACCCATCCACCAACCACCCATCCATCCACCTACCCATCCATCCACCCACCAATCCACCTACCCATCCATCCATCCATCCATCCAATCTGGAAATCTACCATCCACCCACCCATCCACCTACCCATCCACCAACCACCCATCCATCCAGCCACCCATCCATCCAGCCACCTACCCATCCATCCACCTACCCATCCATCCATCCATCCAATCTGGAAATCTACCATCCACCCACCCATCCACCTACCCATCCACCAAACACCCATCCATCCAGCCACCTACCCATCCACCAACCACCCATCCATCCAGCCACCTACCCATCCACCCACCCACCCACCAACCAACCTATCCATCCACCCACCCATCCACCTATCTATCCACCAACCACCCGCCTACCCATCCATCCATCCGCCTACCCATCCATCCATCCATCCATCCACCAACCAACCTATCTGGCAATCTACCATCCACCTACCCACCCACCCATCCACCAACCACCCATCCATCTACCCATCCATCCACCTACCCATCCACCAACCAACCCATCCATCCACCAACCAACCTATCTGGCAATCTACCATCCACCCACCCATCCAACTACCCATCCACCAACCACCCATCCATCCAGCCACCTACCCATCCACCAACCACCCATCCATCCAGCCACCTACCCATCCACCCACTCACCCACCAACCAACCTATCCATCCACCCACCCATCCACCTACCCATCCACCAACCACCCGCCTACCTATCCATCCATCCGCCTACCCATCCATCCACCAACCAACCTATCTGGCAATCTACCATCCACCTACCCACCCACCCATCCACCCACCCATCCACCAACCACCCATCCATCCAACCACCCATCCATCCAGCCACCTACCCATCCATCCACCTACCCATCCATCAACCAACCAACCCATCCATCCACCAACCAACCTATCTGGCAATCTACCATCCACCTACCCACCCACCCATCCACCAACCACCCATCCATCCAGCCACCCATCCATCCAGCCACCTACCCATCCATCCATCTACCCATCCACCAACCAACCTATCCATCCACCAACCAACCTATCTGGAAATCTACCATCCACCCACCCATCCACCTACCCATCCACCAACCACCCATCCATCCAGCCACCTACCCATCCACCAACCACCCATCCATCCAGCCACCTACCCATCCATCCAGCCACCCACCCACCAACCAACCTATCCATCCACCCACCCATCCACCTACCCATCCACCAACCACCCGCCTACCCATCCATCCATCCATCCACCAACCACCTACCCATCCACCCACCTATCCACCAACCACCTGCCTACCCATCCATCCACCTATCCATCCATCCACCAACCAACCTACCCACCCACCCATCTACCCATCCATCCATCCATCTACCCATCTACCCATCCATCCACCCACCTACCCACCAACCACCCGCCTACCCATCCATCCACCAACCCACCTACCCATCCACCCACCTATCCACCAACCACCTGCCTACCCATCCATCCACCTATCCATCCATCCACCAACCAACCTACCCATCCATCCACCAACCAACCACCTATCCATCCATCCACCAACCAACCTACCCACCTATCCATCCATCCATCCATCCACCAACCAACCTACCCACCCATCCATCTACCCATCTACCCATCCACCCACCCACCTACCCACCAACCACCCGCCTACCCATCCATCCATCCACCAACCCACCTACCCACCTATCCATCCATCCATCCATCCACCAACCAACCTACCCACCCATCCATCTACCCATCTACCCATCCACCCATCCATCCACCCACCTACCCACCAACCACCCATCTACCCATCCATCCACCCACCTACCCACCAACCACCCGCCTACCCATCCATCCACCAACCCACCTACCCATCCACCCACCTATCCACCAACCACCTGCCTACCCATCCATCCACCTATCCATCCATCCATCCACCAACCAACCTACCCATCCATCCACCAACCAACCACCTATCCATCCATCCACCAACCAACCTACCCACCTATCCATCCATCCATCCATCCACCAACCAACCTACCCACCCATCCATCTACCCATCTACCCATCCACCCATCCATCCACCCACCTACCCACCAACCACCCGCCTACCCATCCATCCATCCACCAACCCACCTACCCATCCACCCACCTATCCACCAACCACCTGCCTAACCATCCATCCACCTATCAATCCATCCACCTATCAATCCATCCATCCACCTACCCATCCATCCACCAACCCATCCATCCATCCACCAACCAACCACCTATCCATCCATCCATCCATCCATCCACCAACCAACCTACCCACCCATCCATCCATCCATCCATCCATCCAGCCATCCAACAACCAACCAACCTGGCAATCTACCATCCACCCACCCATCCACCTACACATCCATCCACCTACCCATCCATCCATCCATCTACCCATCTACCCATCCACCTACCCACCCATCCATATACCTACCCATCCATCCATCCATCTACCCGTCCACCAACCACCCACCCATCCATCCATCCACTAACCCACCCACCCATCCATCCACCTACCCACCCATCCATCCGCCTACCCATCCAGCCATCCGCATACCCATCCATCCACCTACCCACCCATCCATAGACCTACCATTCCAGCCATCCGCCTACCCATCCATCCACCCATCCAATCAGGCAATCTACAATCCAGCCACCCATCCCCTACCTACCCATCCACCCATCCATCCATCCACCTACCCATCCACCCGCCTACCCATCCAGCCATCCGCCTACCCATCCATCCACCAATCCATCGACCAACCAACCTATCTGGCAATCTACCATCCACCCACCCATCCACCAACCACCCATCCATCCAACCATCCATCCAGCCACCTACCCATCCATCCATCCACCCACCCACCCATCTACCCATCCACCAACCACCCGCCTACCCATCCACCCACCCACCTATCCATCCACCCACCCATCCACCAACCACCCGCCTACCCATCCATCCATCCACCAACCAACCTACCCATCCACCCATCCACCAACCAATCCACCTACCCATCCACCAACCACCCATCCATCCAGCCACCCATCCATCCAGCCACCTACCCATCCATCCACCTACCCATCCATCCACCCATCCACCAACCAACCTACCCATCCACCCACCCATCCGCCTACCCATCCATCGACCCATCCATCCATCCACCAACCAACCTACCCAACCACCCACCCACCTACCCATCCATCCATCCGCCTACCCATCCATCCACCAACTAACCTATCTGGCAATCTACCATCCACCCACCCATCCGCCTACCCATCCATCCATCCATCCGCCTACCCATCCATCCATCCGCCTACCCATCCATCCATCCGCCTACCCATCCATCCATCCGCCTACCCATCCATCCATCCGCCTACCCATCCATCCATCCGCCTACCCATCCATCCATCCATCCGCCTACCCATCCATCCATCCACCCACCTACCCATCCATCCGCTTACCCATCCATCCATCGACCAACCAACCTATCGGGCAATCTACAATCCAGCCACCCATCCACCTACCTACCCATCCACCAACCACCCGCCTACCCATCCATCCACCCATCCATCGACCAACCAACCTATCGGGCAATCTACAATCCAGCCACCCACCCATCCACCTACCTACCCATCCACCCATCCATCAACCACCCGCCTACCCATCCATCCACCTATCCATCCATCCATCCACCAACCAACCAGGCAATCTACCATCCACCCACCTACCCATCCACCAACCACCCATCCATCCAACCACCCATCCATCCAGCCACCTACCCATCCATCCATCCATCCACACACCTATCCATGTTTCTACAACTTGATCGTAGTCCACCTGTGATAAATTCAATTGATTGGACATGATTTGGAAAGGCACACACCTGTCTATATAAGGTCCCACAGTTGACAGTGCATGTCAGATCTGGGGAAGGGTACCATAATAGTTCATTGAAGGTCACCAAGAACACAGTGGCCTCCATCATTCTTAAATGGAAGAAGTTTGGAACCACCAAGACTCGTCCTAGAGCTGGACGCCCGGCCAAACTGAGCAATCGGGGGAGAAGGGCCTTGGAAGTGACCAAGAACCCAATGGTCAATGACAGAGCTCCAGAGTTCCTCTGTGGAGATGGGAGAACCTTCCAGAAGGACAACCATCTCTGCACCACTCCACCAAATCAGGCCTTTATGGTAGAGTGGTCAGATGGAAGCAGCTCCTCAGTAAAAGGCACATGACAGCACGCTTAGAGTTTGCCAAAAAGTACCTAAAGTCTCTCAGACCATTAGAAACAAGATTCCCTGGTCTGATGAAACCAAGACTGAACTCTTTGGCCTGAATGCCAAGCGTCGGTCTGCGGTTGTGAGGCCGGTTGTACGCACTGCCAAATTCTCTAAAATGACGTTGGAGGCGGCTTATGGTAGAGAAATTAACATTCTAATTCTCGGGCAACAGCTCTGGTGGACATTCCTGCAGTCAGCATGCCAATTGCACGCTCCCTCAAAACTTGAGACATCTGTAGCATTGTGTGACAAAACTGCACATTTTTGAGTGGCCTTTTATTGTCCCCAGCACAAGGTGCACCTGTGTAATGATCATGCGATTTAATCAGCTTCTTGATATGCCACACCTGCCAGGTGGATTATCTTGGCAAAGGAAACATATTCACTAACAGAGAAACACATTTATGCACATAATTACTGAGAAATAAACGTAACATTTTTTTCAGTCTATCCATCTATCTAATCTACACACCATAAATTGAACCACAGAAGAAGAGTAGAGCTCAGACAGAAATTCAGCAGTAGTTTGTATTGGGCTCAGCTTTGCCAGCTGTCATTATAACGGTCTCAAAAATAATAAGGAGATAAATTGTAGGCTACTTTACATTCACTGCATATTTAGAAAATTACATTTCACTGAAAAAGACACGAGATAATTCAGACAGAGAACAATAAAACGTAGCCTGTTCTCTCTAAACTCAACTTCCAGACTAGTCTAGGCAAGTACAAAAGCCTGATTCTTTTACTGGATTCATATAATCAATGAGACATTTGTCACAGACTCCCCTCCATTTTTCGGTTATTATAACTTCTTCCAGACAAGAGATGATGGAAAATGTACAAAACACTGATTCCCATACAATGGGTTTCGTACAATAAATTAGATATTTTTCCATACAATCAAAATCCTAATGACCTCCCTCAAAAAAATGTAAACACTTATGCCTACGCTATAATTAATCTCCATAAGAACAACCACAACAACATAACAGCATCAGGAATAAATGACAGCGCTCTCAAGGTCCCAACACCAGCCGACAATGTTGTCACTCACTCAAACACTTCAGATAAGAGCATAATTCAGAGCATTCCACTCACAACCCCTCCTGTGGAGGGAGAGGCAAGCAGCCATCCATCCGTTCGATCATAAAACACAACCCTAATCGAAGTTCCATTCATAATGACACTTACTTCATTCAGTATCCATATTTATCCACGTTTCATTCCAAAACACAAATCCAGAGTTTATTCCACAACAAAAATCTGTGAAAAATGTTTTTAAAAATTAAAAAGTACCCGAATGTTTTGTTCTATCCAACACTCTCTTCCCCGTTCTGCTGTTCAGCAGGCGGACGGCAGCGCGATGTGAACAGCAGCGCGAGGTGAACAGCAGCAGCTGAGATATGGGGGAGCGAACGGGAGGACCGAGCCCGGTGGGAATAGAACAGAGAAAAGAGGTGGGGTCTGTGTCCGTGTCCGTGAGCTGCGAGTTTCCAATAGGGCCCCTTCACGAGGCGGGGTCTTCCTACTTAATATTTCATTATTCCTCTTTTTAAAGGTGTGATAAGTTAAATGGCTCTAAAACGCGTATTTAAATATCCCTCTGCGCTCCCTCCCTCTGTCTACTCAGGGGTGTAACGGTGCTCCCTCCCTCTGTCTACTCGGGGGTGTAACGGTGCTCCCTCCCTCTGTCTACCTAGTGGTTTAATGGTGCTCCCTCCCTCTGTCTACCTAGTGGTTTAATGGTGCTCCCTCCCTCTGTCTACCTAGTGGTTTAATGGTGCTCCCTCCCTCTGTCTACCTAGTGGTTTAACGGTGCTCCCTCCCTCCCTCCCTCTGTCTACTCAGGGGTGTAACGGTGCTCCCTCCCTCTGTCTGTCTACTCAGTGGTTTAATGTTGCTCCCTCCCTCTGTCTACTCAGTGGTTTAATGGTGCTCCCTCCCTCCCTCTGTCTACTCAGTGGTGTAACGGTGCTCCCTCCCTCCCTCTGTCTACTCAGTGGTTTAACGGTGCTCCCTCCGTCTGTCTACTCAGTGGTTTAATGTTGCTCCCTCCCTCTGTCTACTCAGTGGTTTAATGGTGCTCCCTCCCTCCCTCTGTCTACTCAGTGGTGTAACGGTGCTCCCTCCCTCCCTCTGTCTACTCAGTGGTTTAACGGTGCTCCCTCCGTCTGTCTACTCAGTGGTTTAATGGTGCTCCCTCCCTCCCTCCCTCTGTCTACTCAGTGGTGTAACGGTGCTCCCTCCCTCCCTCTGTCTACTCAGGGGTGTAATGGTGCTCCCTCCCTCCCTCTGTCTACTCAGGGGTGTAATGGTGCTCCCTCCCTCCCTCTGTCTACTCAGTGGTTTAACGTTGCTCCCTCCCTCTGTCTACTCAGTGGTTTAATGGTGCTCCCTCCCTCCCTCTGTCTACTCAGTGGTATAACGGTGCTCCCTCCCTCCCTCTGTCTACTCAGTGGTATAACGGTGCTCCCTCCCTCCCTCCCTCTGTCTACTCAGTGGTTTAACGGTGCTCCCTCCCTCCTTCTGTCTACTCAGTGGTTTAATGGTGCTCCCTCCCTGCCTCTGTCTACTCAGTGGTTTAACGGTGCTCCCTCCCTCCCTCTGTCTGTCTACTCAGTGGTTTAACGGTGCTCCCTCCGTCTGTCTACTCAGTGGTTTAATGGTGCTCCGTTCCTCCCTCCCTCTGTCTACTCAGGGGTGTAATGGTGCTCCCTCCCTCCCTCTGTCTACTCAATGGTTTAACGGTGCTCCCTCCCTCCCTCTGTCTACTCAGTGGTTTAGCGGTGCTCCCTCCCGCCTTCTGTCTACTCAGTGGTTTAACGGTGCTCCCTCCCTCCCTCGTTCTACTCAGTGGTTTAACGGTGCTCCCTCCCTCCTTCTGTCTACTCAGTGGTTTAACGGTGCTCCCTCCCTCTGTCTACTCAGTGGTTTAACGGTGCTCCCTCCCTCCCTGTCTACCCAGTGGTTTAACGGTGCTCCCTCCCTATGTCTACTCAGTGGTTTAACGTTGCTCCCTCCCTCTGTCTACTCAGTGGTTTAATGGTGCTCCCTCCCTCCCTCTGTCTACTCAGTGGTGTAACGGTGCTCCCTCCCTCCCTCTGTCTACTCAGTGGTTTAACGGTGCTCCCTCCCTCCTTCTGTCTACTCAGTGGTTTAATGGTGCTCCCTCCCTGCCTCTGTCT
Source organism: Oncorhynchus mykiss (assembly GCF_013265735.2). NCBI lineage: Eukaryota > Metazoa > Chordata > Actinopteri > Salmoniformes > Salmonidae > Oncorhynchus > Oncorhynchus mykiss. The sequence goes on along the minus strand of NC_048580.1, from coordinate 71,448,442 downwards.
ACTCAGTGGTTTAACGGTGCTCCCTCCCTCCCTCTGTCTGTCTACTCAGTGGTTTAACGGTGCTCCCTCCGTCTGTCTACTCAGTGGTTTAATGGTGCTCCGTTCCTCCCTCCCTCTGTCTACTCAGGGGTGTAATGGTGCTCCCTCCCTCCCTCTGTCTACTCAATGGTTTAACGGTGCTCCCTCCCTCCCTCTGTCTACTCAGTGGTTTAGCGGTGCTCCCTCCCTCCTTCTGTCTACTCAGTGGTTTAACGGTGCTCCCTCCCTCCCTCGTTCTACTCAGTGGTTTAACGGTGCTCCCTCCCTCCTTCTGTCTACTCAGTGGTTTAACGGTGCTCCCTCCCTCTGTCTACTCAGTGGTTTAACGGTGCTCCCTCCCTCCCTGTCTACCCAGTGGTTTAACGGTGCTCCCTCCCTATGTCTACTCAGTGGTTTAACGTTGCTCCCTCCCTCTGTCTACTCAGTGGTTTAATGGTGCTCCCTCCCTCCCTCTGTCTACTCAGTGGTGTAACGGTGCTCCCTCCCTCCCTCTGTCTACTCAGTGGTGTAACGGTGCTCCCTCCCTCCTTCTGTCTACTCAGTGGTTTAATGGTGCTCCCTCCCTCCCTCTGTCTGTCTACTCAGTGGTTTAATGGTGCTCCCTCCCTATGTCTACTCAGTGCTTTAACGGTGCTCCCTCCCTCTGTCTGTCTACTCAGTGGTTTAACTGTGCTCCCTCCCTCTGTCTACTCAGTGGTTTAACGGTGCTCCCTCCCTCTGTCTACTCAGTGGTTTAATGGTGCTCTGTCCCGCTGTCTACTCAGTGGTTTAACGGTGCTCCCTCCCTCTGTCTGTCTACTCAGTGGTTTAACGGTGCTCCCTCCCTCCCTCTGTCTGTCTACTCAGTGGTTTAATGGTGCTCCCTCCCTCTGTCTACTCAGTGGTTTAACGGTGCTCCCTCCCTCTGTCTACTCAGTGGTTTAACGGTGCTCCCTCCCTCCCTCTGTCTGTCTACTCAGTGGTTTAACGGTGCTCCCTCCCTCCCTCTGTCTGTCTACTCAGTGGTTTAATGGTGCTCCCTCCCTCTGTCTACTCAGTGGTTTAATGGTGCTCCCTCCCTCTGTCTACTCAGTGGTTTAACGGTGCTCCCTCCTTCTGTCTCCTCAGTGGTTTAACGGTGCTCCCTCCCTCTGTCTACTCAGTGGTTTAATGGTGCTCTCTCCCGCTGTCTACTCAGTGGTTTAACGGTGCTCCCTCCCTCTGTCTACCCAGTGGTTTAACGGTGCTCCCTCCCTCTGTCTACCCAGTGGTTTAACGGTGCTCCCTCCCTCTGTCTACCCAGTGGTTTAACGGTGCTCCCTCCCTCTGTCTACCCAGTGGTTTAACGGTGCTCCCTCCCTCTGTCTACCCAGTGGTTTAACGGTGCTCCCTCCCTCCATCTGTCTGTCTACTCAGTGGTTTAACGGTGCTCCCTCCCTCTGTCTACTCAGTGGTTTAACGGTGCTCCCTCCCTCTGTCTACTCAGTGGTTTAACGGTGCTCCCTCCCTCTGTCTACTCAGTGGTTTAACGGTGCTCCCTCCCTCTGTCTACTCAGTGGTTTAACGGTGCTCCCTCCCTCCCTCTGTCTACCCAGTGGTTTAACGGTGCTCCCTCCCTCCCTCTGTCTACCCAGTGGTTTAACGGTGCTCCCTCCCTCCCTCTGTCTACCCAGTGGTTTAACGGTGCTCCCTCCCTCTGTCTACCCAGTGGTTTAACGGTGCTCCCTCCCCCCTCCCCTCCAGTCATGCCTCTCTCCCCAGCCCCCCACCCCTCTACCGCCCCACACCCATCAACCCCCTCTGTCCTCAGCCCTTCCTTGCCCCCCAGCCCCTCAGCCCCCTACCGGTCTTTCCCCAGGCCCCATCGCCGTCTGACTGAGGGCCGCCTGACTGAGGGCCGCCTGACTGAGGGCCGCCTGACTGAGGGCCGCCTGACTGAGGGCCGTCTGACTCCCACCAGTGGTTTCGAGGAACACTTGACGAAGTGTGAGCAGTTATAACAAGTCCTAACAATAGTGTCAGGAGCCTATTTAAGGTATCCACCCTCTGAAAGCAAGATTGTTTAGCAAGGACAGCACACAACTTAATTAAAACACATTGCCTTCTGAAATTATTCAACCTTCTTCCACATTTTGTTAGGTTACAGCCTTATTCTCAAATTTATTAAATTGTTCCTTTTACCCTCATCAATAAACATACAATATCTCATAATGAGAAAGCAAATACAGGTTTTAGACATTTTTTGCTATATTACAAAAAAATTAAAATATCATATTTACATAAGTATTCTGACCCTTTACTCAGTACTTTGTTGAAGCACCTTTGGCAACGATTACAGTCTTGAGTCTTCTTAGGTATGATGCTATAAACTTGGCACACCTGTATTTGGGGAGTTTCTCCCATTTCTTCTCTGCAGATCCTCTCAAACTATGTCAGGATGGATGGGGAGCGTCACTTCATAGCTATTTTCAGGTCTCCAGAGATGTTCGATCGGGTTCAAGTCCGGGCTCTGGCTGGACCGCTCAAGGACATTCAGAGACTTCAGAGTCCAGAGTCCAAAAGCCACTCGTGCGTCGTCTTGCCTGTGTGCTTGTTGTCCTAGGTTAGGATAGGTCAGTGATTCCAGGTGACCCTAATTAGATGTTCCTTAGCATGTTTTTACTACATGTAGTTAGTTAGCTAATCAACATATTCTTTGCCTATTCCTCTATGATAAGATACTGTTGCACAAAAATGCTTGCTGGTACCAGGCAGTATTAACTAGCTAGCTACGTTTGCTCTAACTCTTAATACATTTAGCAAGCTAGCTAGCTACGTTTGCTCTAACTCTTAATACATTTAGCAAGCTAGCTAGCTACGTTTGCTCTAACTCTTAATACATTTAGCAAGCTAGCTAGCTACGTTTGCTCTGAATCTTAATACATTTAGCAAGCTAGCTAGCTACGTTTGCTCTGAATCTTAATACATTTAGCCAGCTAAATAGTGATTAGCATTAGCGGCTAACACAAATGATCTTTGCAAAACCTTGCTAAGAAAATAAAAAGTAGCAAACAGTAGTTTGCAGACAGTAAGAAACACAAACTAAGTTTAATTATACAAGGCTTGTGGAAAGCAAAAAGTAATAACCAACATCTAACTAACAATTCCAAAACTACTGTCTTGTACACAGTGTAAGGGGATAAAGAATATGTACATAAGGATATATGAATGAGTGATGGTACACAGCAGCATAGGCAAGATACAGTAGATGGTATCGAGTACAGTATGTACAAATGAGATGAGTATGTAAACAAAGTGGCATAGTTAAAGTGGCTAGTTATACATGTATTACATAAGGATACAGTCGATGATATAGAGTACAGTATATACGTACATTATAGTCTCCACATTGACTCTGTACCAGTACCCCCTGTATATAGCCTCCACATTGACTCTGTACCGGTACCCCCTGTATATAGCCTCCACATTGACTCTGTACCGGTACCCCCTGTATATAGTCTCCACATTGACTCTGTACCAGTACCCCCTGTATATAGCCTCCACATTGACTCGGTACCGGTACCCCTGTATATAGCCTCCACATTGACTCAGTACCGGTACCCCCTGTATATAGCCTCCACATTGACTCGGTACCGGTACCCCTGTATATAGCCTCCACATTGACTCGGTACCGGTACCCCTGTATATAGCCTCCACATTGACTCGGTACCGGTACCCCCTGTATATAACCTCCTTACTAACCTGTATCCCTGCACATTGACTCGGTACCGGTACCCCTGTATATAGCCTCCACATTGACTCGGTACCGGTACCCCTGTATATAGCCTCCACATTGACTCGGTATCGGTGCCACTGTATATAGCCTCCACATTGACTCGGTACCGGTACCCCTGTATATAGCCTCCACATTGACTCGGTATCGGTACCCCTGTATATAGCCTCCACATTGACTCTGTACCGGTACCCCCTGTATATAGCCTCCACATTGACTCTGTACCGTAACACCCTGTATATAGCCTCCACATTGACTCTGTACCGGTACCCCCTGTATAGAGCCTCCACATTGACTCTGTACCGGTACCCCCTGTATATAGCCTCCACATTGACTCTGTACCGGTACCCC
>NC_048580.1:71321801-71436801 GCF_013265735.2 Oncorhynchus mykiss | reverse complement strand
CCAACACCGGGCTGGTTGGTATTGAGGCTACAGGTTGACCCCAACACCGGGCTGGTTGGTATCTGGGATGCATCCAGACAGTGACTGAGGCAGAGAGTGTATGTGTGTGTACAATGTATTGTGGTTAGACCTTCATAGCGGAGGATGGATGACCCAGCTAAAATCTAGCTAGACCCTCATAGCATTCAATTCAGAGAGCTGAGAGGCAGACACTACATTTTAAAGCATGGACGCACGCTCTCACACACACACACACACACACACACACACACACACACACACACACACACACACACACACACTCTCTAAAGGCATGCTGCTTCCTTTGTTGCAGATGGCTTATCAAGCAGACTGATCCTGGCTCCAGATTGACAGCCTGTCAAAAACCACACTGGAACTGACACGACAACCATTAAAACACTATTATCATAGATCCCTGCTATGCACTACTTAACACACTGATCTAGATTGTTGTCCTTCTATTTCACCATCTGACCACCAACACGTCTCTCTGGACAATATAATACATTTAGCTTTTCATCCAAAGAGAAGTATCCATGTGAGCCCAGGACCAGCACTGTAAACGGAGCCCAATGTGACCAGCAGGAATACACACTGTAAACAGAGAGCCCAATGTGACCAGCAGGAATACACACTGTAAAACTCATAGATACTGCTTAAAACTTCTTCGGGATAGGGTCCTCCTTTCTCCACTTCCTGTCTGAATGATGTGCCCAAAGTAAACTGTCTGTGACTCAGGCCCAGAAGCCAGGATATGCATTGGATAGAAAACACTTGGAAGTTTGTAGAAATGTTAAAATAATGTAGGAGACTAACACGATAGATATGGCAGGAGAAAATCCAAAAGAAAGACCAATCTGAATTATTTTATTTTCTCTTGAGAGAGAGAGAGCCCCATGCTCTTACACTGGAAAGCATAGGAGCATTCTGAAATCTAGCTCAGGATGCAATTCATATGGCTTCCACTGGGTGTCAGCACTCTGTGTTCAAGGTTTCAGGCTTGTTTCTCCCAAACCGAATAAGGAGTTTTAGTACTGGGACACACTATTCGAAATTCGTGTTTGGGCGTGCGATAAAGACAAGACGCACCTGCTAATATCGGTTTCCTATTGAACATACTTCTTTCCATATTAAATATTATAGTTTGATTACATTTTAGGGTATCTGTGCAGTTAGACTAACAATCATTTAAGCTTTCAACCGATATAAGACACTTGTATGTACCTCAATGTTTAATATCCATCATTTTATGATTATTTATTTGAATTGTGCGCCCTCCAGTTTCACAGAAAGTTGCCCCGCTAGCGGGACGCCTAGACTGAAGAAGACATGTTCTATTGCCTTATAACAACGTTATCAAACCAAATCACATTTTATTGGCCGCATTGCGGGAGTAGTGAAATTGTGTTTTTAGCTCTAGCTGTGCAGTAATATCTAACAATACACAACAATTTAAATAGTTAAATTATGGAATTAAGATATACAGTGCCTTGCGAAAGTATTCGGCCCCCTTGAACTTTGCGACCTTTTGCCACATTTCAGGCTTCAAACATAAAGATATAAAACTGTATTTTTTGTGAAGAATCAACAACAAGTGGGACACAATCATGAAGTGGAACGACATTTATTGGATATTTCAAACTTTTTTAACAAATCAAAAACTGAAAAATTGGGCGTGCAAAATTATTCAGCCCCCTTAAGTTAATACTTTGTAGCGCCACCTTTTGCTGCGATTACAGCTGTAAGTCGCTTGGGGTATGTCTCTATCAGTTTTGCACATCGAGAGACTGACATTTTTTCCCATTCCTCCTTGCAAAACAGCTCAAACTCAGTGAGGTTGGATGGAGAGCATTTGTGAACAGCAGTTTTCAGTTCTTTCCACAGATTCTCGATTGGATTCAGGTCTGGACTTTGACTTGGCCATTCTAACACCTGGATATGTTTATTTTTGAACCATTCCATTGTAGATTTTGCTTTATGTTTTGGATCATTGTTCTGTTGGAAGACAAATCTCCATCCCAGTCTCAGGTCTTTTCCAGACTCCATCAGGTTTTCTTCCAGAATGGTCCTGTATTTGGCTCCATCCATCTTCCCATCAATTTTAACCATCTTCCCTGTCCCTGCTGAAGAAAAGCAGGCCCAAACCATGATGCTGCCACCACCATGTTTGACAGTGGGGATGGTGTGTTCAGCTGTGTTGCTTTTACGCCAAACATAACGTTTTGCATTGTTGCCAAAAAGTTCAATTTTGGTTTCATCTGACCAGAGCACCTTCTTCCACATGTTTGGTGTGTCTCCCAGGTGGCTTGTGGCAAACTTTAAACAACACTTTTTATGGATATCTTTAAGAAATGGCTTTCTTCTTGCCACTCTTCCATAAAGGCCAGATTTGTGCAATATACGACTGATTGTTGTCCTATGGACAGAGTCTCCCACCTCAGCTGTAGATCTCTGCAGTTCATCCAGAGTGATCATGGGCCTCTTGGCTGCATCTCTGATCAGTCTTCTCCTTGTATGAGCTGAAAGTTTAGAGGGACGGCCAGGTCTTGGTAGATTTGCAGTGGTCTGATACTCCTTCCATTTCAATATTATCGCTTGCACAGTGCTCCTTGGGATGTTTAAAGCTTGGGAAATCTTTTTGTATCCAAATCCGGCTTTAAACTTCTTCACAACAGTATCTCGGACCTGCCTGGTGTGTTCCTTGTTCTTCATGATGCTCTCAGCGCTTTTAACGGACCTCTGAGACTATCACAGTGCAGGTGCATTTATACGGAGACTTGATTACGCACAGGTGGATTGTATTTATCATCATTAGTCATTTAGGTCAACATTGGATCATTCAGAGATCCTCACTGAACTTCTGGAGAGAGTTTGCTGCACTGAAAGTAAAGGGGCTGAATAATTTTGCACGCCCAATTTTTCAGTTTTTGATTTGTTAAAAAAGTTTGAAATATCCAATAAATGTCGTTCCACTTCATGATTGTGTCCCACTTGTTGTTGATTCTTCACAAAAAAATACAGTTTTATCTTTATGTTTGAAGCCTGAAATGTGGCAAAAGGTCGCAAAGTTCAAGGGGCCGAATACTTTCGCAAGGCACTGTATGTATAGGGGTAAGGAGACAGGGATACTGGAGTGATGGAGGTAGATATGTATAGGGGGAAGGAGACAGGGATACTGGAGTGATGGAGGTAGATATGTATAGGGGGAAGGAGACAGGGATACTGGAGTGATGGAGGTAGATATGTATAGGGGGAAGGAGACAGGATACTGGAGTGAAGGAGGTAGATACGTCTTACTGTACGTGCCTAGGGCCCCGTCAGTGCGCCTAGGGCCCCGTCAGTGCGCCTGGGGCCCCGTCAGTGCGCCTGGGGCCCCGTCAGTGATATACGTCTGATATAGAGGTCTTGGATGGCAGGGAGCTGGGCCCCAGTGATGTACTGGGCTGTCCGCACCACCACCTGTACTGAAACTAATCAGCTGGTGATGAATGTGGAAAAACAGGTTCGAACACATGGTACGACAGTACGCACAATTATGGGAAGGTACTGTCACCTCAGAAAACTGTCTGAAACCCTAGAGACATGCAACCCCAATCTATATATAGAGCACTACCCTGGCCCACAGCAGAGCACTACCCTGGCCCACAGCAGAGCACTACCCTGGTCCACACCAGAGCACTACCCTGGTCCACAGCAGAGCACTACCCTGGTCCACAGCAGAGCACTACCCTGGTCCACAGCAGAGCGCTACCCTGGTCCACAGCAGAGCGCTACCCTGGTCCACAGCAGAGCGCTACCCTGGTCCACAGCAGAGCGCTACCCTGGTCCACAGCAGAGCACTACCCTGGTCCACAGCAGAGCACTACCCTGGTCCACAGCAGAGCACTACCCTGGTCCACAGCAGAGCACTACCCTGGTCCACAGCAGAGCACTACCCTGGTCTCCTCAACCGTCCAAAACACACACAGGCTGATGTTTGGTTAATAGAGGCCTTTACAAGAGAACAGTTTACAAACCAGTGGAATACAACAAGCTAAATGACAGTGTGTGTGTGTGTGTGAGAATGTGCCTGTGTATGTGTGTGTGTGTGTGTGTAGGCCTATATAGGGAAACACATTGAAACAGATGCCGCCGTCTTTGAGACAGCTGTGTAACACAGGCACCAATTACACTGCCACACCCCTCTCTCTCTGTCACACATTATTACACCCCTTAAAACACCTCTCTCTCAGTCTAACACACAGCCTATAATCTTCACAGACACACACTGGAAGAGAGAGAGCGGGACGAGGGAGGGGAGGAACAGAGGAAGGAAGGAAAGGAAAGTTAAGGAGGAAGGAAGGAAGGGGGAGCGGTGACAACACCAGCCAAAGCGCGGGGGGGGGAGGGGGGGGGGGTTAGGAAAAGAGAGAAAAGGGGAAGAGCAAGAGAGAGAGAAAGTGAATCGAACACCCTTTACAGACAGAATGCCCCTGCAATAACAACTTTCAGACAATTAAAAAAAGGTGTCGCATCAACAAACCAAAAAACCCTGCCTTTTCAGATAGTAGAATTCAGCTCCAGCATAGAATGTTGGGTATTGTTTCCCAAGAACAAACGTTGCTGATTGGTCTGCTGCTGTGTTGTTTATGGTAGGGTAGCTACAATGCAGTCGGTAAGTATTAGGACCTCTTGACTTGTTCAACATTTTTCTTAGCCATTTCAACAGGTGTGTGTGTTTTATATACACCTGTTGAAATGGCTAAGAAATCTACAAACTAAAAAAACAATTATTCAGGCTGCAACTGTTTAACTACTTTAGTCTGGTAAAACGCATGATACTGAAGTATCCATTATAACAACCTACAACTCCGACAGACTTTGATCTCCGGTGGACAAACCAGAGGCTTTCTGTTGACTGACTATGCAGCAGACAGGCCGGCGATCGGAGAGGAACAACAAAGGCATACACTCGTAAATATGTACATTGATATTTATTTTCAAATGAGTGGCTGTTCGTGTTAAAAGTTTCGGCATTTGAGTGTAGTTATCGACTGTATTACAGTGAATCCTCTGAGTGTCCCCACCCCTTTCCTTTGTCTACCAAGCCGTCATATCGGCTTAGGCCACTAGGGACTTTTATGTAATTCTGTGATTAAGTTAGTAAATAAATAGACCAATTTGTATATCGCTGATTAATGATTCACTTTCTCTGATCATAGGAACAACATGAATTTGTGCATGAGGCAGATGCAGTGCGACTCGAGCTTCACCATCAGGTGGAAGATGGTGTCCCCTCTCTCTGGGCAGTCTCACCGGAGGAAAGGAAAGAGAGCAGGGACCGTGAGAGGTGGACCCTCAGCGGGAGGGAGAAGGTGGCAGAGACTAATACAGTTTCTAAAACAACTAGGAACTGGGAAATAGCAGACTTCTGACTTCAGTGCGTTCAATACAACTGGGAACTCAAAACAAACTAGATCGACTGGGGAAAATAGTTTGGAACGGTCATCCAACACGCAAGCATCTTTCTACAGCAGACCTGAAGTTCACGGGCATCACGATTTGACTTTTCCCAGAGTTCCCTGTTCTCTTAAATACCATCAGATGCATGAACATCAGTCTAGTAAAATAAAAAGCTAATGATTTGAGCAAATGATGCTCAGCTGTGATAATGTATTAGATCAGGCATATAGCCAACATGCTGTGATAATGTATTAGACCAGGCATATAGCCAATATGCTGTGATAATGTATTAGACCAGGCATATAGCCAATATGCTGTGATAATGTATTAGACCAGGCATATAGCCAATATGCTGTGATAATGTATTAGACCAGGCATATAGCCAATATGCTGTGATAATGTATTAGACCAGGCATATAGCCAACATGCTGTGATAATGTATTAGACCAGGCATATAGCCAACATGCTGTGATAATGTATTAGACCAGGCATATAGCCAATATGCTGTGACAATGTATTAAGCCAGGCACATAGCCAATATGCTGTGATAATGTATTAGGCCAGGCACATAGCCAATATGCTGTGATAATGTATTAGACCAGGTATATAGCCAATATGCTGTGATAATGTATTAGACCAGGCACATAGCCAATATGCTGTGACAATGTATTAGACCAGGCACATAGCCAATATGCTGTGATAATGTATTAGGCCAGGCACATAGCCAATATGCTGTGATAATGTATTAGACCAGGCATATAGCCAATATGCTGTGACAATGTATTAGACCAGGCATATAGCCAATATGCTGTGATAATGTATTAGACCAGGCATATAGCCAATATGCTGTGATAATGTATTAGACCAGGCATATAGCCAATATGCTGTGATAATGTATTAGACCAGGCATATAGCCAATATGCTGTGATAATGTATTAGACCAGGCATATAGCCAATATGCTGTGATAATGTATTAGACCAGGCATATAGCCAATATGCTGTGATAATGTATTAGACCAGGCATATAGCCAATATGCTGTGATAATGTATTAGACCAGGCACATAGCCAACATGCTGTGATAATGTATTAGACCAGGCACATAGCCAACATGCTGTGATAATGTATTAGACCAGGCACATAGCCAACATGCTGTGATAATGTATTAGACCAGGCATATAGCCAATATGCTGTGATAATGTATTAGACCAGGCACATAGCCAATATGCTGTGATAATGTATTAGGCCAGGCACATAGCCAATATGCTGTGATAATGTATTAGACCAGGCACATAGCCAACATGCTGTGATAATGTATTAGACCAGGCACATAGCCAACATGCTGTGATAATGTATTAGACCAGGCACATAGCCAATATGCTGTGATAATGTATTAGGCCAGGCACATAGCCAATATGCTGTGATAATGTATTAGACCAGGCACATAGCCAACATGCTGTGATAATGTATTAGACCAGGCACATAGCCAATATGCTGTGATAATGTATTAGACCAGGCACATAGCCAATATGCTGTGATAATGTATTAGACCAGGCACATAGCCAACATGCTGTGATAATGTATTAGACCAGGCATATAGCCAATATGCTGTGATAATGTATTAGGCCAGGCACATAGCCAACATGCTGTGATAATGTATTAGGCCAGGCACATAGCCAATATGCTGTGATAATGTATTAGACCAGGCACATAGCCAACATGCTGTGATAATGTATTAGACCAGGCACATAGCCAATATGCTGTGATAATGTATTAGGCCAGGCACATAGCCAACATGCTGTGATAATGTATTAGACCAGGCATATAGCCAATATGCTGTGATAATGTATTAGGCCAGGCACATAGCCAATATGCTGTGATAATGTATTAGACCAGGCATATAGCCAATATGCTGTGATAATGTATTAGACCAGGCATATAGCCAATATGCTGTGATAATGTATTAGACCAGGCATATAGCCAACATGCTGTGATAATGTATTAGACCAGGCATATAGCCAATATGCTGTGATAATGTATTAGGCCAGGCACATAGCCAATATGCTGTGATAATGTATTAGACCAGGCATATAGCCAGCATGCTGTGATAATGTATTAGGCCAGGCACATAGCCAACATGCTGTGATAATGTATTAGACCAGGCATATAGCCAATATGCTGTGATAATGTATTAGGCCAGGCACATAGCCAATATGCTGTGATAATGTATTAGGCCAGGCATATAGCCAATATGCTGTGATAATGTATTAGACCAGGCACATAGCCAATATGCTGTGATAATGTATTAGGCCAGGCATATAGCCAATATGCTGTGATAATGTATTAGACCAGGCATATAGCCAGCATGCTGTGATAATGTATTAGGCCAGGCACATAGCCAATATGCTGTGATAATGTATTAGACCAGGCATATAGCCAATATGCTGTGATAATGTATTAGACCAGGCACATAGCCAACATGCTGTGATAATGTATTAGGCCAGGCACATAGCCAACATGCTGTGATAATGTATTAGACCAGGCACATAGCCAATATGCTGTGATAATGTATTAGGCCAGGCACATAGCCAATATGCTGTGATAATGTATTAGACCAGGCACATAGCCAACATGCTGTGATAATGTATTAGACCAGGCATATAGCCAACATGCTGTGATAATGTATTAGACCAGGCACATAGCCAATATGCTGTGATAATGTATTAGACCAGGCATATAGCCAACATGCTGTGATAATGTATTAGACCAGGCACATAGCCAACATGCTGTGATAATGTATTAGACCAGGCACATAGCCAATATGCTGTGATAATGTATTAGACCAGGCACATAGCCAACATGCTGTGATAATGTATTAGACCAGGCACATAGCCAATATGCTGTGATAATGTATTAGACCAGGCACATAGCCAACATGCTGTGATAATGTATTAGACCAGGCACATAGCCAACATGCTGTGATAATGTATTAGACCAGGCACATAGCCAATATGCTGTGATAATGTATTAGACCAGGCACATAGCCAACATGCTGTGATAATGTATTAGACCAGGCACATAGCCAACATGCTGTGATAATGTATTAGACCAGGCACATAGCCAACATGCTGTGATAATGTATTAGACCAGGCACATAGCCAACATGCTGTGATAATGTATTAGACCAGGCACATAGCCAACATGCTGTGATAATGTATTAGACCAGGCACATAGCCAATATGCTGTGATAATGTATTAGACCAGGCACATAGCCAACATGCTGTGATAATGTATTAGACCAGGCACATAGCCAATATGCTGTGATAATGTATTAGACCAGGCACATAGCCAATATGCTGTGATAATGTATTAGACCAGGCACATAGCCAACATGCTGTGATAATGTATTAGACCAGGCACATAGCCAACATGCTGTGATAATGTATTAGACCAGGCACATAGCCAATATGCTGTGATAATGTATTAGACCAGGCATATAGCCAATATGCTGTGATAATGTATTAGACCAGGCACATAGCCAACATGCTGTGATAATGTATTAGACCAGGCACATAGCCGTTACAACAGCCAGAAAGTTGTAGCCTTCATAAAAGGTCTTGAATGTTCCTTCAATCTGCTACAGGGTTTTGATTTTAGTGGTTCAGAAATATGAGGCAGAGACGTTGGCTACATCATCATGGTTCAGAAGAGGGTGAGCAAAGAGAGAAACGTGACAGGAGGTGGTTCAGAGGGTGAGCAAAGAGAGAAACGAGAGGTGGTTCAGAAGAGGGTGAGCAAAGAGAGAAACGAGACGGGAGGTGGTTCAGAAGAGGGTGAGCAAAGAGAGAAACGAGAGGTGGTTCAGAAGAGGGTGAGCAAAGAGAGAAACGAGAGGTGGTTCAGAAGAGGGTGAGCAGAGAGAGAAACGAGAGGTGGTTCAGAAGAGGGTGAGCAAAGAGAGAAAGGAGAGGTGGTTCAGAAGAGGGTGAGCAGAGAGAGAAACGAGAGGTGGTTCAGAAGAGGGTGAGCAAAGAGAGAAACGAGAGGTGGTTCAGAAGAGGGTGAGCAAAAAGAGAAATGTGACGGGAGGTCTGGTGAGCAGTAGCTAAGTTCGAATTTTTGGGGGGTGTAAAATATCAAAAAAAATGTCCAGAACGTGATCTGGATCAGTAGCTTTGAGAAAGAATATCCATATTTGGTCGGGCGGGGTCGAAAACTCTGTATTCACAGCCACAGCCAAAAATGAAAGTGTCCTCCCTAGACAGAAAGAGCGAGATGGAGACAGACAGAGCGAGATGAGCCCTGCAGAGCTCCTGAGGGGGAACTGTGCATCATACATTAAAAAGACCCCATACATATTTAATGACACCTTGAGCGCATCAACACTGAAGCCCCCCCCCCCCATCTTTATGTGTGGGACAGGGTAGGGTGAATCTGACAAGTGATGGAGAGGGGGGGGGGGGGGGGGGGGGGCTCAGCAGTTGGCATGATCAAGGGCTCTCTCTCTCTCACACACACACACACACACACACACAGCGTCAGCACAATTTACACAGCCAGAAACAGACAATGATGTTTTGATGTAATGTTAGCACAACAAAGGAAAAGCATATAGCCTATATTACTGTGTACTGGAATTGTGGGCTGAGAGAAATGAGGGATGCACTGCAACCTGCCACAGACCCAAAACAACACTTCACTTGCTACTGGTAGAGATCATACCACGCTCAGTCACTTAGGTCACTCGTTTTGCCCATTCTAACGTTGGGGTTAACTAACAGAACCACCACGGCTAGCTAACAGGACAACCAGGGCTAGCTAACAGGACCACCAGGGTTAACTAACAGGACCACCAGGGCTAGCTAACAGGACCGCCAGGGTTAACTAACAGGACCACCAGGGCTAGCTAACAGGACCGCCAGGGTTAACTAACAGGACCGCCAGGGTTAACTAACAGGACCGCCAGGGTTAACTAACAGGACCGCCAGGGTTAACTAACAGGACCGCCAGGGCTAGCTAACAGGACCACCAGGGTTAACTAACAGGACCACCAGGGTTAACTAACAGGACCACCAGGGCTAGCTAACAGGACCACCAGGGTTAACTAACAGGACCACCAGGGTTAACTAACAGGACCACCAGGGTTAGGGTTAACTAACAGAACCACCAGGGTTAACTAACCGGACCACCAGGGTTAACTAACAGGACCACCAGGGTTAGGGTTAGCTAACAGGACAACCAGGGTTAGCCAACAGGACCACCAGGGTTAGGGTTAGCTAACAAGACCACCAGGGTAAAGACCACCAGGGTTAGCTAACAGGACCACCAGGGTTGGCTAACAGGACCACCAGGGATAGCTAACAGGACCAACAGGGATAGCTAACAGGACCACCAGGGTTAGCAAACAGGACCACCAGGGTTAGGGTTAGCTAACAGGTCCACCAGGGTTAACTAACAGGACTACAAGGGTTAGCTAACAGGACAGCCAGGGTTAAGACCACCAGGGTTAACTAACAGGACCACCAGGATTGGCTAACAGGACCACCAGGGTTGGCTAACAGGACCACTTGGGTTAGCAAACAGGACCACCAGGGTTAGGGTTAGCTAACAGGTCCACCAGGGTTAACTAACAGGACCACAAGGGTTAGCTAAGAGGACCACCAGGGTTAACTACCAGGACCACCAGGGTTAACTAACAGGACCACCAGGGTTAGCCAACAGGACCACCAGGGTTAGCCAACAGGACCACCAGGGTTAGCCAACAGGACCACCAGGGTTAGCCAACAGGACCACCAGGGTTAGCCAACAGGACCACCAGGGTTAGCCAACAGGACCACCAGGGTTAGCCAACAGGACCAGCAGGGTTAGCCAACAGGGCCACCAGGGTTAGCCAACAGGACCACCAGGGTTAGCTAACAGGACCACCAGGGTTAGCTAACAGGACCACCAGGGTTAGCTAACAGGACCACCAGGGTTAGCTAACAGGACCACCAGGGTTAGCTAACAGGACCACCAGGGTTGGCTAACAGGACCACTTGGGTTAGCTAACAGGACCACCAGGGTTAGGGTTAGCTAACAGGACCACCAGGGTTAGGGTTAGCTAACAGGACCACCAGGGTTAACAGGACCACAAGGGTTAGCTAAGAGGACCACCAGGGTTAAGTAACAGGACCACCAGGGTTACAGTTAGCTAACAGGACCACCAGGGTTAGCTAACAGGACCACCAGGGTTAGCCAACAGGACCACCAGGGTTAACTAACAGGACCACCAGGGTTAACTAACAGGACCACCAGGGTTAACTAACAGGACCACCAGGGTTACCTAACAGGACCACCAGGGATACCTAACAGGACCACCAGGGTTACCTAACAGGACCACCAGGGTTACCTAACAGGACCACCAGGGTTACCTAACAGGACCACCAGGGTTAACTAACAGGACCACCAGGGTTACGGTTAGCTAACAGGACCACCAGGGTTAACTAACAGGACCACCAGGGTTAGCCAACAGGACCACCAGGGTTAGCCAACAGGACCACCAGGGTTAGGGTTAGCTAACAGGTCCACCAGGGTTAACTAACAGGACCACAAGGGTAGGCTAAGAGGACCACCAGGGTTAACTAACAGGACCACCAGGGTTAACTAACAGGACCACCAGGGTTAACTAACAGGACCACCAGGGTTACGGTTAGCTAACAGGACCACCAGGGTTAACTAACAGGACCACCAGGGTTAGCCAACAGGACCACCAGGGTTAGCCAACAGGACCACCAGAGTTAGCCAACAGAACCACCAGGGTTAGCCAACAGGACCACCAGGGTTAGCCAACAGGACCACCAGGGTTAGCCAACAGGACCACCAGGGTTAGCTAACAGGACCACCACGGTTAGCTAACAGGACCACCAAGGTTAGCTAACAGGACCACCAAGGTTAGCTAACAGGACCACCAGGGTTGGCTAACAGGACCACTTGGGTTAGCTAACAGGACCACCAGGGTTAGGGTTAGCTAACAGGACCACCAGGGTTAACTAACAGGACCACCAGGGCTAGCTAACAGGACCGCCAGGGTTAACTAACAGGACCGCCAGGGTTAGCCAACAGGACCACCAGGGTTAGCCAACAGGACCACCAGGGTTAGCTAACAGGACCACCAGGGTTAGGGTTAGCTAACAGGACAGCCAGGGTTAAGACCACCAGGGTTAGCTAACAGGACCACCAGGATTGGCTAACAGGACCACCAGGGTTAGCTAACAGGACCACTTGGGTTAGCAAACAGGACCACCAGGGTTAGGGTTAGCTAACAGGTCCACCAGGGTTAACTAACAGGACCACAAGGGTTAGCTAAGAGGACCACCAGGGTTAACTAACAGGACCACCAGGGTTAACTAACAGGACCACCAGGGTTAACTAACAGGACCACCAGGGTTACGGTTAGCTAACAGGTCCACCAGGGTTAGCTAAGAAGACCACCAGGGTTAACTAACAGGACCACCAGGGTTAACTAACAGGACCACCAGGGTTACGGTTAGCTAACAGGACCACCAGGGTTAACTAACAGGACCACCAGGGTTAGCCAACAGGACCACCAGGGTTAGCCAACAGGACCACCAGGGTTAGCCAACAGGACCACCAGGGTTAGCCAACAGGACCACCAGGGTTAGCCAACAGGACCACCAGGGTTAGCCAACAGGACCACCAGGGTTAGCCAACAGGACCACCAGGGTTAGCTAACAGGACCACCAGGGTTAGCTAACAGGACCACCAGGGTTAGCTAACAGGACCACCAGGGTTAGCTAACAGGACCACCAAGGTTAGCTAACAGGACCACCAGGGTTGGCTAACAGGACCACTTGGGTTAGCTAACAGGACCACCAGGGTTAGGGTTAGCTAACAGGACCACCAGGGTTAACTAACAGGACCACCAGGGCTAGCTAACAGGACCGCCAGGGTTAACTAACAGGACCGCCAGGGTTAGCCAACAGGACCACCAGGGTTACCTAACAGGACCACCAGGGTTACCTAACAGGACCACCAGGGTTACCTAACAGGACCACCAGGGTTACCTAACAGGACCACCAGGGTTAACGAACAGAGCCACCAGAGTTAGGGTTAGCTAACAGGACCACCAGGGTTAGGGTTAGCTAACAGGACAGCCAGGGTTAAGACCACCAGGGTTAGCTAACAGGACCACCAGGATTGGCTAACATGACCACCAGGGTTAGCTAACAGGACCACTTGGGTTAGCAAACAGGACCACCAGGGTTAGGGTTAGCTAACAGGTCCACCAGGGTTAACTAACAGGACCACAAGGGTTAGCTAAGAGGACCACCAGGGTTAACTAACAGGACCACCAGGGTTAACTAACAGGACCACCAGGGTTACGGTTAGCTAACAGGACCACCAGGGTTAACTAACAGGACCACCAGGGTTAGCCAACAGGACCACCAGGGTTAGCCAACAGGACCACCAGGGTTAGACAACAGGACCACCAGGGTTAGACAACAGGACCACCAGGGTTAGCTAACAGGACCACCAGGGTTAGCTAACAGGACCACCAGGGTTAGCTAACAGGACCACCAGGGTTAGCTAACAGGACCACCAGGGTTAGCCAACAGGACCACCAGGGTTAGCTAACAGGACCACCAGGGTTAGCTAACAGGACCACCAGGGTTAGCTAACAGGACCACCAGGGTTAGCTAACAGGACCACCAGGGTTAGCTAACAGGACCACCAAGGTTAGCTAACAGGACCACCAGGGTTGGCTAACAGGACCACTTGGGTTAGCTAACAGGACCACCAGGGTTAGCTAACAGGACCACCAGGGTTAACTAACAGGACCACCAGGGTTAGCTAACAGGACCACCAGGGTTAGCTAACAGGACCACCAGGGCTAGCTAACAGGACCGCCAGGGTTAACTAACAGGACCGCCAGGGTTAGCCAACAGGACCACCAGGGTTAGCCAACAGGACCACCAGGGTTAGCTAACAGGACCACCAGGGTTAGGGTTAGCTAACAGGACAGCCAGGGTTAAGACCACCAGGGTTAGCTAACAGGACCACCAGGATTGGCTAACAGGACCACCAGGGTTAGCTAACAGGACCACTTGGGTTAGCAAACAGGACCACCAGGGTTAGGGTTAGCTAACAGGACAGCCAGGGTTAAGACCACCAGGGTTAGCTAACAGGACCACCAGGATTGGCTAACATGACCACCAGGGTTAGCTAACAGGACCACTTGGGTTAGCAAACAGGACCACCAGGGTTAGGGTTAGCTAACAGGTCCACCAGGGTTAACTAACAGGACCACAAGGGTTAGCTAAGAGGACCACCAGGGTTAACTAACAGGACCACCAGGGTTAACTAACAGGACCACCAGGGTTACGGTTAGCTAACAGGACCACCAGGGTTAACTAACAGGACCACCAGGGTTAGCCAACAGGACCACCAGGGTTAGCCAACAGGACCACCAGGGTTAGACAACAGGACCACCAGGGTTAGACAACAGGACCACCAGGGTTAGCTAACAGGACCACCAGGGTTAGCTAACAGGACCACCAGGGTTAGCTAACAGGACCACCAGGGTTAGCCAACAGGACCACCAGGGTTAGCTAACAGGACCACCAGGGTTAGCTAACAGGACCACCAGGGTTAGCTAACAGGACCACCAGGGTTAGCTAACAGGACCACCAGGGTTGGCTAACAGGACCACCAAGGTTAGCTAACAGGACCACCAGGGTTGGCTAACAGGACCACTTGGGTTAGCTAACAGGACCACCAGGGTTAGCTAACAGGACCACCAGGGTTAGCTAACAGGACCACCAGGGTTAGCTAACAGGACCACCAGGGTTAGCTAACAGGACCACCAGGGCTAGCTAACAGGACCGCCAGGGTTAACTAACAGGACCGCCAGGGTTAGCCAACAGGACCACCAGGGTTAGCCAACAGGACCACCAGGGTTAGCTAACAGGACCACCAGGGTTAGGGTTAGCTAACAGGACAGCCAGGGTTAAGACCACCAGGGTTAGCTAACAGGACCACCAGGATTGGCTAACAGGACCACCAGGGTTAGCTAACAGGACCACTTGGGTTAGCAAACAGGACCACCAGGGTTAGGGTTAGCTAACAGGTCCACCAGGGTTAACTAACAGGACCACCAGGGTTAGCTAACAGGACCACCAGGGTTAGCTAACAGGACCACCAGGGCTCGCTAACAGGACCACCAGGGTTACCTAACAGGACCACCAGGGTTAGCTAACAGGACCACCAGGGTTAACTAACACGACCACCAGAGTTAGGGTTAGCTAACAGGACCACAAGGGTTAACTAACAGGACCACCAGGGTTAGGGTTAGCTAACAGGACCACCAGGGTTAACTAACAGGACCACCAGGGTTACCTAACAGGACCACCAGGGTTAGCTAACAGGACCACCAGGGTTAGCTAACAGGACCACCAGGGTTAGGGTTAGCTAACAGGACCACCAGGGTTAACAGGACCACCAGGGTTAGCTAACAGGACCACCAGGGTTAGCTAACAGGACCACCAGGGTTAGCTAACAGGACCACCAGGGTTAGCCAACAGGACCACCAGGGTTAGCTAACAGGACCACCAGGGTTAGCTAACAGGACCACCAAGGTTAGCTAACAGGACCACCAAGGTTAGCTAACAGGACCACCAGGGTTGGCTAACAGGACCACTTGGGTTAGCTAACAGGACCACCAGGGTTAGGGTTAGCTAACAGGACCACCAGGGTTAGGGTTAGCTAACAGGACCACCAGGGTTAACAGGACCACAAGGGTTAGCTAAGAGGACCACCAGGGTTAACTAACAGGACCACCAGGGTTACAGTTAGCTAACAGGACCACCAGGGTTAGCTAACAGGACCACCAGGATAAGCTAACAGGACCACCAGGGTTAACTAACAGGACCACCAGGGTTACCTAACAGGACCACCAGGGTTAGCTAACAGGACCACCAGGGTTAGCTAACAGGACCACCAGGGTTAGGGTTAGCTAACAGGACCACCAGGGTTAACAGGACCACCAGGGTTAGCTAACAGGACCACCAGGGTTAGCTAACAGGACCACCAGGGTTAGCTAACAGGACCACCAGAGTTAACTAACAGAACCACAAGGGTTAGCTAAGAGGACCACCAGGGTTAACTAACAGGACCACCAGGGTTAGCTAACTAACCCTAACCCACTGTTCCCCTGAACGAGGCAGGTAACCCACTGTTCCCCTGAACGAGGCAGTTTACCCACTGTTCCCCTGAGCGAGGCAGTTAACCCACTGTTCCCCTGAACGAGGCAGTTAACCCACTGTTCCCCTGAGCGAGGCAGTTAACCCACTGTTCCCGTGAACGAGGCAGTTAACCCACTGTTCCCCTGAACGAGGCAGTTAACCCACTGTTCCCCTGAACGAGGCAGTTAACCCACTGTTCCCCAGAACGAGGCAGTTAACCCACTGTTCCCCTGAGCGAGGCAGTTAACCCACTGTTCCCCTGAACGAGGCAGTTAACCCACTGTTCCCCTGAGCGAGGCAGTTAACCCACTGTTCCCCTGAACGAGGCAGTTAACCCACTGTTCCCCTGACAAGGCAGTTAACTCTGAGCACAGAAGACGTGGATATCGATTAAGGCAGCCCCCACACCTCTTTGATTCAGAGGTTGGGTTAAATGAGGAAGACACATTTCAGGTGGACAACTGACTAGGTATCTCCATTTCACTAATAAATATTATTATTATTATTATTATTATTAAGCCAACAAATACTATAATAATGAACCAGAACAAATAGAATAGGGTTTCACCAACTCGGTTCATTATTAGGGGTTCAGCAACTAACGTAGCTGCTGAACCCGTAATGAACTCTTCAGCTTTCCCACAACACAGAAACACTGACAGGTGTGCAGGCGGAGTAAAACCAACTGGTACTATTCACACACACAAAGTTAGCTTTGAACTAGCTAGTTGACCACTTTATACTAGCTACGTAGCATTAAAACACACCAGAGCTGGTCTTTGATGCTAGTTAGTTCAGTTTGATGTGTATGGGGGTGTGAGTTAGCCAAGTTCCCTGTGCAAACACCTGAAGAATGTGAACTATTTTGTGTGCGGCATAGCAGCAAGTGCCGACATATCAATGTAAACTTCGCCAAACACGTCCAAAGAAACACTTTTTCACACGTCAACACAAGCTTACTTCCGACGTTTTAGTAATTCCCTGTAATGTTATGACTACAGGTGTCATGCTACAGGTGCCCAGCATGAACAAGTTAGTGGAACCGGGCAACACACGAACTAAACTCACATCAATGTCCCACAGCCGATAGACAGAAAACACCTACCTCTCATAGACTGACACTTCTCTCTGTTAACCATCCGCTTGTAGAAATACAACTCATCCACATAGATGGTCCGTGTGGTGTTTACGTAGGATGAATGACCGCCAGCGAGTCGAGTCCCTGCCCACAAAACAGCGTAGCTCCGTGGGTAGCTGTGCTTTCAGCTGCAGGGGTTGAGCTCCTGTAGGAAAAGTTTCCTAGGGTGAGTTGAGGTTGGACAGGACCCACAATGCAACACGTGGTAGAGGACAGGGGTGTTTTTAAAAGGGTCTGTGCTATACTGGATCCTTGGGACGTCCCTAAACATTGAAGTTGACCTTTTACAATTGTTAAGTGAGGGTTGTGTTTATGGTTAATGTTATGGTTGGTTTAGGGATGTGTCTAAACATTGAAGTTGACCTTTTACAATTGTTAAGGTGAGGGTTGTGTTTATGGTTAATGTTATGGTTGGTTTAGGGATGTGTCTAAACATTGAAGTTGACCTTTTACAATTGTTAAGGTGAGGGTTGTGTTTATGGTTAGTGTAGGGATGTGTCTAACCATTGAAGTTGACCCACCTAATTGTTAAGGTGAGGGTTGTGTTTATGGTTAGTGTAGGGACATCCCCAGGATTCCAGATAGGTGCAGTGAGGGAGAACTCATCCATTCTTGTGACTGAAAGATGGGTTGGGTGGTTAAGTAACAACACAGATGCGTGTGCAACTATGGGGCAAAATACAGACAGGGTTGGTTAATGATGTTGACAACAGCGGAAAATGAGTCCACCAGACTGGCACACATTCAACAAGGATATTCGTCAAAATCCGTCATGATTCATGTATTGTAACAGGCGGTCACTTAAGTCCGTTTTGGATATAATTGGCTGTTTTCGCTGCATAACATGTGGAAGTTGTCCCTTTTGAGGTTTAGAAGAAGTGACTGCTAAATGCTAACTCCCGTTTGTATGGTTAGCATAGCCATAAATCAGTGGTGGTATTCAGTCGTTTTTAGCTGTAAAGCAGTTGATTGGTAACTCTTACATTAATTAAGGATCGTAGCCTTTTTTTTTCCTTTCAATTTTCACCTAAAATGACATACCTAAATCTAACTGTCTGTAGCCCAGGACCCGAAGCAAGGATATTCATATTATTGATACCATTTGAAAGGAAACACTTTGAAGTTTGTGGAAATGTGAAATGAATGTGGCAGAATATAACGCATTAGCTCTGGTAAAATATAATCCAAACGAGAAAAAAAACATGTGTGTGTTTTTTTTCATCTTTGAAATATGAGAGATGCAGGATCATTAGCATATACACTAACTTTCTCACATCTAGATGTCTGGGCAGGGTGGGTGTGTAGCCATAGACAGCAGTGGGGTCAAACTGTAGACCCCAGTTCCTACATTTTAACATGAAAATGCATTCCATTTAACAATAGTCTAAATGTTGGCTCATTTTGCTGGCTGGCAATGGGGAGATTCGGGATCTTTCCCCTCACGTGTTTCCATGGCAATTCCATTGTTTTGGTCAAGTTCAATGAACCTCTTTACAGCATCTATAGGCCATGTGGTATACCATCAACTAGAATGTGTTCTAACAGTGTTGGGGAACTTCTCTTTGAAACACTGAGGCATTGTGTTCTGGCTCGTCTCCCTCGGCAACCATGGAATGTAGATCCGGGCTCCTCCATTGTGTCCATGCATCAGGAAAGGATTCTTCACATGCTAGTCTAAACTAGCCAAGACCAACAACACAAATACACAGACGATACAGCTACAAGCTGTGAGTGGAGTTGCTAAGTGAATGGACTATACTAAACCTAGTTAAATGTCTTATATGTGATTAAATGTTTAGCCTACTTGGACACCGTTTTAAAAATGTTGATATGTTATAGCCTTATTCTACAGTATTATTATTATTATTATTTATAAAAAAATTATAAAATAAAAAAACAGAAATATCACATTTACATAATCTTTCAGACCCTTTCAGACAGAAGCACGTTTGGCAGCAATTACAGCCTCGATTATTCTTGGGTACGACGCTACAAGCTTGGCACACCTGTATTTGGGGAGTTTCTCCCATTCTTCTCTGCAGATCCTCTCAAGCTCTGTCAGGTTGGATGGGGAGCGTCACTGCACAGCTATTTTAAGATCTTTCCAGAGATGTTCAATCAGGTTCAAGTCCGGACTCTGGCTGGGCCACTCAAGGACATTCAGAGACTTGTCCTGAAGCCACACCTGCATTGTCTTGGCTATGTGCTTAGGGTCGTTGTCCTGTTGGAAGGTGAACCTTTGCCCCAATCTGAGGTCCTGAGCACTCTGGAGCAGGTTTTCATCAAGGATCTCTCTGTACTTTGCTCCGTTCATCTTTCCCTTGATCCTAACTAGTCTCCCAGTCCCTGCTGCTGAAAAACATCCCCACAGCATGATGCTGCCACCATGCTTCCCCGTAGGGATGGTGCCAAGTTTCCGCTTGGTATTCAGGCCAAAGAGTTCAATCTTGGTTTCATCAGACCAGAGAATCTTGTTTTGCTCTGACACTCAAAAGTGATACTGGGATACACCTTCAAATAAAAGTTTATTGGTTGTGTACACAGATTTGCAGATGTTATCGCAGTTCAGTAATATACAATGCTTGTGTTTCTAGCTCCAACAGTACAGTAATATCTAACACTTGTGTTTCTAGCTCCAACAGTACAGTAATATCTAATGCTTGTGTTTCTAGCTCCAACAGTACAGTAATATCTAATGCTTGTGTTTCTAGTTAACAGTACAGTAATATCTAATGCTTGTGTTTCTAGCTCCATCAGTACAGTAATATCTAATGCTTGTGTTTCTAGCTCCATCAGTACAGTAATATCTAACGCCTGGTGGAAAGCTGACTGTACCAGGT
Source organism: Oncorhynchus mykiss (assembly GCF_013265735.2). NCBI lineage: Eukaryota > Metazoa > Chordata > Actinopteri > Salmoniformes > Salmonidae > Oncorhynchus > Oncorhynchus mykiss. Next base: position 71,416,122 of record NC_048580.1, on the reverse strand, counting down.
TTTCCTCTAGGATTGTGGGTGGGCTTAGCTCCATTACGTTTCTTCTTTATCCTGAAAAACTCCCCAGTCCTTAATGATGACAAGCATAACCATAACATGATACATATGTAAGATGTGTAACAGCAGTAGTTATAGCAAATCAAATTGTATTTGTCACATGCACCAAATACAACAGGTAACCTTACTGTGAAATGCTTACTTACAAGCCCTTAACCAATTAATGCAGTTCAAGAAATAGAATAGAATAAATAATTGACTAAATAAACTGAATTTAAAAAATGTAATTAAAAGTCACACAATAAAACAACAACAAGGCTATATACAGGGGGTAGGGGTAAAGTGACTATGCATAGATAATAAACAGCGAGTAGCAGCAGTGTTAAAACAAAGGGGTGAGGGGGGGGGGTCAATGTAAATAGTCCTGGTGGCCATTGGATTAATTGTTCAGCAGTCTTATGGCTTGGGAGTAGAAGCTGTGAAGGAGCCTTTTGGACCTAGACTTGGCTCTCTGGTACCGCTTGCCGTGCGGTACCGAAGTCTATGACTTAGGTGACTGGAGTATTTGACAATTTTCTGGGCCTTCCTCTGACACGCCTAGTATATAGATCCTGAAGCTTGGCCCCAAGCTCTTAACCAACAATGCAGTTGAAGAAATAGAGTTAAGAAAATATTTACCAAATAAACTGATCAACAAGTAACACAATAAAATAACAATAATGAGGCTATATACAGTGGATACCAGTATGAGTCAATGTGCGGGGGTACAAGGTTGGTCAAGGTCATTTGTAAAGTGACTATGCATAGATAATAAACAGCGAGTAGCAGCAGTGTAAAAACAAAGGGGGGGGGGGGGGGGGGGGGTCAATGTAAATAGTCTGGGTGGCCATTGGATTAATTATTCAGGAGTCTTATGGCTTGGGGGTAGAAGCTGTTAAGGAGCCTTTTGGTCCTAGACTTGGTGCTCCGGTACTGCTTGCCGTGCGGTAGGAGAGGGAACAGTCTATGACTTGGTGACTGGAGTCTTCCAGCCTTCCTCTGACACCACCGATTATATAGGTCCGGAAGCTTGGCCTCAGTGATGTACTGGACTGTACGCACTACCCTCTGTAGTGCCTTGCGGTCAGACGCCGAGCAGTTGCCATACCAGGCGGTGATGCAACCGATCAGGATGCTCTCGATGGTGCAGCTGTAGAACGTTTTGAGGATCTGGGGACCCATGCCAAATCTTTTCAGTCTCCTGAGGGGGAAAAGGTGTTGTCGTGCCCTCTTCACAACTGTCTTGGTGTGTTTGGACCGTGATAGTTCGTTGGGGATGTGGACACTAAGGAAAGTGAGTGTGTTTGGACCGTGATAGTTCGTTGGGGATGTGGACACTAAGGAACGTGAGTGTGTTTGGACCGTGATAGTTCATTGGTGATGTGGACACTAAGGAACGTGAGTGTGTTTGGACCGTGATAGTTCGTTGGTGATGTGGACACTAAGGAACGTGAGTGTGTTTGGACCGTGATAGTTCGTTGGGGATGTGGACACTAAGGAACGTGAGTGTGTTTGGACCGTGATAGTTCGTTGGTGATGTGGAAACTCTCAACCCGCTCCACTTCAGCCACGTCGATAATAATGGGGGCCTGTTCGGCCCTCCTTTTCCTGTAGTCCATGATCAGCTTTTTTGTCTTTCTCACATTGAGGGAGAGGTTGTTGTCCTGGTACCACACTGCCAGGTCTCTGACCTCCGACCTATAGGCTGTTTTATCGTTGTCGGTGATCAGGCTGTTGTGTCGTGAGCAAACTTAATGATGGTGTTGGAGTCGTGCCTGGCCATGCAGTTGTAGTTGAACAGGGAGTACAGGAGTGGACTAAGCACGCACCCCTGAGGAGCCCCTGTGTTGAGGATCAGCGTGGCAGATGTGTTGTTGCCTACCCTCACCACCTGGGGGCGGCCCGTCAGGAAGTCCAGGATCCAGTTGCAGAGGGAGGTGTTTAGTCCCAGAGTCTTAGCTTAATGATGAGCTTCGTGGGCACTATGGTGTTGAATGCTGAGCTGTAGCTAATGAATAGCATTCTCACATGGGTGTTCCTTTTGTCCAGGTGGGAAAGGGCAGTGTGGAGTGAGATTGAGATGGCATCATCTGTGTATCTGTTGGGGCATTTTTCGAATTGGAGAGGGTTTAGGGTTTCCAGCATGATGGTGTTGATATAAGCCATGACCAGCCTTTCAAAGCACTTCATGGCGACCGACGTGAGTGCTACGGGGCGGTAATCATTTAGGCAGGTTACCTTCGCGTTCTTGGGAACAGGGACGATGGTGGTCTGTTGGAAACATGTAGACATTACAGACAGAGTTGATCTGGTGAAGCCAGCTAGCTCTATATTATCTAGCTCTATATTATCTAGCTCTATATTATCCAGCTCTATATTATCCGTCTTGTCGTTCAGCCACGACTCGGTGACACATAAGATATTACAGTTTTTAATGTCCCGTTGGAAGGATAGTCTTAATCGTAGATCGTCCAGTTTGTTTTCCAATGATTGAACGTTGGCCAATAGGAATTCTTACAAGGCACCCCGCCCTCCTGCCCCTTTTCCTCCATCTTTTCTTCACGCTGATGACGGGCATTTGGGCCTTGGACAAAGCAGTATATCCTTCGCGTCGGACTCAATAAAGAAAAAGCCTTCATCCAATTTGAGGTGATTAATCGCTGTTCTGACGTCCAGAAGCTCTTTACGGTCATAAGAGACGGTAGCAGCAACATTATGTACAAAATAAGTTACAAACAATGCGAAAAAACTAACTATCAAATCAAATGTTATTTGTCACATACACATGGTTAGCAGATGTTAATGCGAGTGTAGCGAAATGCACAGTTGTTTAGGAGCAGGTAAAACAGCCGCCATCCCCTCCGGAGTCACTATATATTTGTGATCTTTGTCACGGGCAGGTCTACTCTAAGTCTTTCTGCTACAGAGTAAAGTTTCCACTAGGTACAGATCTAGGATCAGCTTCCCTTCCCCCAATCCTTAGCGGAGGAAAATGCAAAGGTAGTTGTCGTTCTCAGCAACTTGAACCAGCACTGAAATTTGAGTAGTGAGGTTCATTTCTTCTCCCCCTTTGGCCTTATGTTTCTGCTCTGAACTCCTCAGATTGAAGCACATCCCACCCCATCACCCAGACAGATGTAAACTGCTTGGGAACCTCCCGCCCACCAGGGAAATCACCCTATCACAGGGGGTTGTCAGGGAAATCACCCTATCACAGGAGGTTTGTCAGGAAAATCCCCCTATCCTATGAGGTTAGTCAGGAAAATCACTCTATCCTAGGAGTTGTCAGGAAAATCACCCTATCCTAGGAGTTGTCAGGAAAATCACCCTATCCTAGGAGTTGTCAGGAAAATCAACCTATCCTATGAGGTTAGTCAGGGAAATCACCCTATCCTAGGGGTTTAGTCAGGAAAATCACCCTATCCTAGGGGTTTAGTCAGGAAAATCACCCTATCCTAGGAGTTTAGTCAGGAAAATCACCCTATCCTAGGAGTTTAGTCAGGAAAATCACCCTATCCTGGGAGTTGTCAGGAAAATCACCCTATCCTGGGAGTTGTCAGGAAAATCCCACTATTCTAGGAGTTGTGTCAGTTTGTCCAGCAGTGTGTAGCATCACTACGTTAGAAGTAGATCCACATACTGTATGTTATTCTCTATCATGTAGAATTGTCATCTCCGTGTAACATACGAAACTCCTTCTAAAATACAGACGTGGGTGATTTCTGCCCCAGTGCACTGCACACCGGGCAGGGTTGTATTCCTGCCCAGCACAGTGTTCAGCTATTCATCGTCTACAATTTAGATCACCATTAGTTGAAGGAGGTGGCTGTCATGATTAAAATGTCCCTCGTGTACTGAACAAGCTTTAGAATGGTGAATGGTGAATCTCCTTGACGTCCCTCACTAGTGGATCCTAAAATGTTTATTCTATTCTACTGAGCCATTTACTTTGTGTTCATATTCTTATCTTTTATATTTTCTTATTGTTGTTTCATTGCTGAGAAGGAACCTGCAAGTAAGCATTTGGTTGGACCATATGTATCCTGTACATACAACTAACAAAACTTGTACAATGGACTGTGTTCTAATGGACTGTGTTCTAATGGACTGTGTTCTAATGGACTGTGTTCTAATGGACTGTGTTCCAATGGACTGTGATCTAATGGACTGTGTTCTAATGGACTGTGATCTAATGGACTGTGTTCTAATGGACTGTGTTCTAATGGACTGTGATCTAATGGACTGTGTTCTAATGGACTGTGATCTAATGGACTGTGTTCTAATGGACTGTGATCTAATGGACTGTGATCTAATGGACTGTGTTCTAATGGACTGTGATCTAATGGACTGTGTTCTAATGGACTGATCTAATGGACTGTGTTCTAATGGACTGTGTTCTAATGGACTGTGTTCCAATGGACTGTGATCTAATGGACTGTGTTCTAATGGACTGTGTTCTAATGGACTGTGTTCCAATGGACTGTGTTCTAATGGACTGTGATCTAATGGACTGTGATCTAATGGACTGTGATCTAATGGACTGTGTTCTAATGGACTGTGTTCTAATGGACTGTGTTCCAATGGACTGTGTTCCAATGGACTGTGTTCTAATGGACTGTGTTCTAATGGACTGTGTTCTAATGGACTGTGATCTAATGGACTGTGTTCTAATGGACTGTGTTCCAATGGACTGTGTTCCAATGGACTGTGTTCCAATGGACTGTGTTCTAATGGACTGTGTTCTAATGGACTGTGATCTAATGGACTGTGATCCAATGGACTGTGTTCCAATGGACTGTGTTCTAATGGACTGTGTTCTAATGGACTGTGTTCTAATGGACTGTGTTCTAATGGACTGTGATCTAATGGACTGTGTTCTAATGGACTGTGATCTAATGGACTGTGTTCTAATGGACTGTGATCTAATGGACTGTGATCTAATGGACTGTGATCTAATGGACTGTGTTCTAATGGACTGTGATCTAATGGACTGTGTTCTAATGGACTGTGTTCTAATGGACTGTGATCTAATGGACTGTGTTCTAAGGATCCATGCAGATACAGGAAAACCAATAAATGAGTTAATATTTATTCAAAATGAGTGTTGACGTTTCCACACGGTTCTGGTTCTGAGGCTTGGTCATCTGGTTCTGAGGCTTGGTCATCTGGTTCTGAGGCTTGGTCATCTGGTTCTGAGGCTTGGTCATCTGGTTCTGAGGCTTGGTTCATCTGGTTCTGAGGCTTGGTCATCTGGTTCTGAGGCTTGGTCATCTGGTTCTGAGGCTTGGTTCATCTGGTTCTGAGGCTTGGTTCATCTGGTTCTGAGGCTTGGTTCATCTGGTTCTGAGGCTTGGTTCATCTGGTTCTGAGGCTTGGTTCATCTGGTTCTGAGGCTTGGTTCATCTGGTTCTGAGGCTTGGTTCATCTGGTTCTGAGGCTTGGTTCATCTGGTTCTGAGGCTTGGTTCATCTGGTTCTGAGCCTTGGTTCATCTGTCCAATCCCCTGCAAGGAGAGAGAAAGGCATTAATAACATTACAATACTGTATTCATTTAAGTTATCCTTAAAACACATGCCAGTGTTGGTTTTGTATCCAATGCATTGAAGTAGTCTAGGCCTTCTAATCTAGTTGTATTGTAATCATATCGCCCATCTGTTATCGATGCATAAAGTGAGTATAAAAACAGGCCATCGTGAACGTCAGTGTCATTTAATAATACACATGGGTGTTATAATGTATCTCAAGCCTTCTCATCGGAAATAAAAACACAAGCCGTCCTAATGCAGTATCAGCTTCACAGTGACAAGTGGAATCCTGGGCAGTCTATCTGTATCAGTCTGTCTGTATCAGTCTATCTGTATCAGTCTGTCTGTATCAGTCTATCTGTATCAGTCTATCTGTATCTGTATCAGTCTATCTGTATCAGTCTATCTGTATCAGTCTGTCTGTATCTGTATCAGTATCAGTCTATCTGTATCAGTCTATCTGTATCTGTCTATTTGTATCTGTATCTGTCTATCTGTATCTGTATAAGTCTGTCTATCTGTAGCAGTCTATCTGTATCTGTAGAAGTCTATCTGTATAAGTCTGTCTGTGTCAGTCTATCTGTATAAGTCTGTCTTTTGTATCTGCCTCTGTGCATCTGCCCTTGGAGGTGCTGAGGTCCAGGTTACCGGGTCGTGGTGACAGGTTGTCATGGTGACAGGGTCTTGGTGGTCAAGGTGTAGTCATGGTAACGGCTTGGTTCAATCTGTCCTTGAAGGTGGGTTCGGAGGTCGGGATTGTGGTGACTGGGCCACCGCCAGGGTCGTGGTGTTGAGGGTCTTGTGGGGGGGGGGGGGGGGGTGGTGTCTATCTGTCCTGAGGAGATGCAGAGGCTCGTGATCGGGGGGGGGGGGGGGTTGGTCCTCTACATATCCTTGACGGTACGTAAGTCAGTAGTAACCATAGGAGGTCCGTGGTCAGGGGATAGTTCAAGGGTCATGGGCAGGAGGATTGGGGGTCTACCTATCCTTGGCGGTGCGGAGGTCGGTGGTAACAGGGTCGTGCTGGATGGTCTGGTGCAGCATGAGGGCCAGGAGACCTGCTCTATTGGTCATGGCTGTTCGGACGTTCCTCTCCTGCTCAAAGAGCTCGTCCAGCTTGTACCACTAGACAAGAGGAGAGGGGACGAAGAAGAGGGGACGAAGGAGAGGACAAGAGGAGAAGGGACGAAGGAGAGGACAAGCGGAGAGGGGACGAAGGAGAGGACAAGAGGAGAGGGGACGAAGGAGAGGACAAGAGGAGAGGGGACGAAGGAGAGGACAAGAAGAGAGGGGACGAAGGAGAGGGGACGAAGGAGAGGACAAGAGGAGAGGGGACGAAGGCGAGGACAAGAGGAGAGAGGACGAAGGAGAGGGGACGAAGGAGAGGACAAGAGGAGAGGGGACGAAAGATGACAAGAGGCGAGGGGACGAAGGAGAGGGGACGAAGGAGAGGACAAGAGGAGAGGGGACGAAGGAGAGGGGACGAAGGAGAGGACAAGAGGAGAGAGGACGAAGGAGAGGACAAGAGGAGAGGGGACGAAGGAGAGGGGACGAAGGAGAGGACAAGAGGAGAGGGGACGAAGGAGAGGGGACGAAGGAGAGGACAAGAGGAGAGAGGACGAAGGAGAGGACAAGAGGAGAGGGGACGAAGGAGAGGGGACGAAGGAGAGGACAAGAGGAGAGGGGACGAAGGAGAGGGGACGAAGGAGAGGACAAGTGGAGAGGGGACGAAGGAGAGGGGACGAAGGAGAGAGGACAAGTGGAGAGGGGACGAAGGAGAGAGGACAAGTGGAGAGGGGACGAAGGAGAAGGGACGAAGGAGAGGACAAGAGGAGAGGGGACGAAAGAGGGGACAAGAGGAGAGGGGACGAAGGAGAGGACAAGAGGAGAGGGGACGAAGGAGAGGACAAGAGGAGAGGGGATGAAGGAGAGGACAAGAGGAGAGGGGACGAAGGAGAGGACAAGTCATATGAGAGAATAAACAGTTAACATGATGACTAAAAAGGGCCTGAAATGTGGACTACATATGAGAGACTGACTTAACGTAACCTAGCTATATGATTATTATGACACTGACCACTCGGACTCTCTCCAGGTCCACCTCAGCCCTCCTCAGTTTCTCCCAGCAGTAATGCTTGTTACACTTGCGCTTCGACACCCGGCAGTACTCTCCTGTGGGCTGGAAGACGTCTCTCACCAGGGGACAGCCACACACCTCGTCCACAGTAACCTGGAAGGAGACAGGGCTCAGGTGGGAGGGACCACTGAAACATAACGGTTGTGGAGTCATAAAGTGTTATTGAATGGAATAAAAATGCTAAATGGCGTATATTGTTCTGAAGATTATGTGTAGGATCAAGGCTTATAAATAGATGAGAAGGTGAGAGAAACCTACCTTGGGTTCTAAACCTACCTTGGAGTCTAAACCTACCTTGGGTTCTATACCTACCTTGGAGTCTAAACCTACCTTGTAGTCTAAACCTACCTTGGAGTCTAAACCTACCTTGTAGTCTAAACCTACCTTGGAGTCTAAACCTACCTTGGAGTCTAAACATACCTTGGAGTCTATACCTACCTTGGAGTCTAAACCTACCTTGGAGTCTAAACCTACCTTGGAGTCTATACCTACCTTGGAGTCTATACCTACCTTGGAGTCTAAACCTACCTTGGAGTCTAAACCTACCTTGGAGTCTAAACATACCTTGTGGTCTCTAGAGTGTTCAGGACACAACACCTGCAGTCTCTTGCAGTAGGTTTTACTCTGAGGGTTGCTATGACAGCTATTAATGTGTTATGAAGGGTATGTGTAGGTTGTTATAAGTCTACCTTAGGGTCTAAACCTACCTTAGGGTCTAAACCTACCTTGGAGTCTAAACCTACCTTAGGGTCTAAACCTACCTTGGGTTCTAAACCTACCTAGGAGTCTAAATCTACCTTGGAGTCTAAACCTACATTAGGGTCTAAACCTACCTTAGGGTCTCTAGAGTGTTCAGGACACAACACCTGCAGTCTCTTACAGTAGGTTTTACTCTGAGGGTTGTATACGTCACAGAACAGTCTGGTTGCACTGCGGAGAGAGACAAGACAGAAAATAAACAACTAACTAACTCAAGTAAATAACACTCTCATTTCCTACTCACTACTTTACTATGAGTGTGATTTATACACTGAGTATATCAAACAGTAACAACTCTTTAAACTACAGTCCTGGCCAAAGGTTTGAGAATGACACAAATATACATTTTCACAAAGTCTGCTGCCTCAGTCTGGTGTCATGATGGCAATTTGCATATACTCCAGAATGTAATGAAGAGTGATCAGATGAATTGCAAAGTCCCTCTTTGCCATGCAAATTAACTGAATCCCCCAAAAAAACATTTCCACTGCAATTCAGCCCTGCAACAAAAGGACCAGCTGACGTCATGTCAGTGATTCTCTCGTTAACACAGGTGTGAGTGTTGACGAAAGGACAAGGCTTGAGATCACTCTGTCATGCTGATTGAGTTCGAATAACAGACTGGAAGCTTCAAAAGGATTCATTGTTCTTCCTCTGTCAACCATGGTTACCTGCAAGGAAACACGTGCCGTCATCATTGCTTTGCACAAAAAGGGCTTCACAGGCAAGGATATTGCTGCCAGTAAGATTGCACCTAAATGAACCATTTATCGGATCATCAAGAACTTCAAGGAAAGCGGTTCAGTTGTGAAGAAGGCTTCAGGGCGCCCAACGAAGTCCAGCCAGCGCCAGGACCGTCTCCTAAAGTTGATTCAGCTGCGGGATCTGGGCATCACCAGTACAGAGCTTGCTCAGGAATGGCAGCAGGCAGGTGTGAGTGCATCTGCACGCACAGTGAGGCAAAGACTTTTGAAGGATAGCCTGGTGTCAAAAAGAGCCACAAAGAAGCCACTTCTCTCCAGGAAAAACATCAGGGACAGACTGATATTCTGCAAAAGGTACAGGGATTGGGCTGCTGAGGACTGGGGTAAAGTCATTTTCTCTGATGAATCCTCTTTCCGATTTTTTTGGGGCATCCGGAAAAAAGCTTGTCCGGAGAAGACAGAGCGCGGATTGCAGAGGTCTTGAAAAAGAAGGGTCAACACTACAAATATTGACTCTTTGCATCAACTTCATGGTTGTAGTATTAACATTCATGGTTGTTCCCATTAACAATCACCCATATTAGCATATTACCTATTTGATTTCAAACGTCACATTTCTTTCGTACAGGCTACTGATCTTAATGAACGATATCAGTCAAATACCTGAGACCAGTGGTAGGTGTAGATCACGTCCCAGCTCTACTGTGATATGTGGTTGTCCCACCTAGCTATCTGAATATGAATATACTAACTACTGTGATATGTGGTTGTCTCACCTAGCTATCTGAATATACTAACTACTGTGATATGTGGTTGTCCCACCTAGCTATCTGTATATACTAACTACTGTGATATGTGGTTGTCTCACCTAGCTATCTGAATATACTAACTACTGTGATATGTGGTTGTCTCACCTAGCTATCTGAATATACTAACTACTGTGATATGTGGTTGTCTCACCTAGCTATCTGAATATACTAACTACTGTGATATGTGGTTGTCCCACCTAGCTATCTGAATATACTAACTACTGTGATATGTGGTTGTCTCACCTAGCTATCTGAATATACTAACTACTGTGATATGTGGTTGTCCCACTTAGCTATCTGAATATACTAACTACTGTGATATGTGGTTGTCTCACCTAGCTATCTGAATATACTAACTACTGTGATATGTGGTTGTCCACCTAGCTATCTGAATATACTAACTACTGTGATATGTGGTTGTCCCACCTAGCTATCTGAATATACTAACTACTGTGATATGTGGTTGTCTCACCTAGCTATCTGAATATACTAACTACTGTGATATGTGGTTGTCCCACCTAGCTATCTGAATATACTAACTACTGGGATATGTGGTTGTCTCACCTAGCTATCTGAATATACTAACTACTGTGATATGTGGTTGTCCACCTAGCTATCTGAATATACTAACTACTGTGATATGTGGTTGTCCCACCTAGCTATCTGAATATACTAACTACTGTGATATGTGGTTGTCTCACCTAGCTATCTGAATATACTAACTACTGTGATATGTGGTTGTCCCACCTAGCTATCTGAATATACTAACTACTGGGATATGTGGTTGTCTCACCTAGCTATCTGAATATACTAACTACTGTGATATGTGGTTGTCTCACCTAGCTATCTGAATATACTAACTACTGTGATATGTGGTTGTCCCACCTAGCTATCTGAATATACTAACTACTGTGATATGTGGTTGTCTCACCTAGCTATCTGAATATACTAACTACTGTGATATGTGGTTGTCTCACCTAGCTATCTGAATATACTAACTACTGTGATATGTGGTTGTCTCACCTAGCTATCTGAATATACTAACTACTGTGATATGTGGTTGTCTCACCTAGCTATCTGAATATACTAACTACTGGGATATGTGGTTGTCCCACCTAGCTATCTGAATATACTAACTACTGTGATATGTGGTTGTCTCACCTAGCTATCTGTATATGAATATACTAAATGTATGTCCCTGTGGATAAATGACTAGAATGTAAATGTAAAGCTATAACAATTTTCCATCAATTTCATTGACATTTGGTGTCAGTCGTAGGTATGTGATGTTGCCGGTGGGATTGGTCCTTACCCTTCGATGCGTGTGGGGTACATGGAGCCGAAGGAGGTCTGGCTCTCGTACTGCACAAGGAAAACAACACATTTATTACAACACAGTTTTATTACAACACATTGCTGCTCAAATGTTTTTGACCTACTGACCTTAGCGTAGCATCTCTCCATGTGTCTTAGCGCCACCTTGGGGTTGACGGGGTGACTGCAGGACACGCAGAATATCTGCAGGTCTGTATCTGTGTCCCCCTCTGCCTCATTCACCTAAAAGAGAGCAACAAATAAATAAAACAAAGTGAAACGAATCAACAAATAATAACTCAGAATGGACGGGCTTTTGAGGCTGTGTTTGAGGATGTGTTTGAGGATGTGTTTGAGGCTGTGTTTGGGGTTGTGTATGAGGCTGTGTTTGTGGCTGTGTTTGAGGATGTGTTTGAGGATGTGTTTGAGGCTGTGTTTGAGGCTGTGTTTGGGGTTGTGTATGAGGCTGTGTATGAGGCTGTGTTTGGGGTTGTGTTTGAGGCTGTGTATGAGGCTGTGTATGAGGCTGTGTATGAGGCTGTGTATGAGGCTGTGTTTGAGGATGTGTTTGAGGCTGTGTATGAGGCTGTGTATGAGGCTGTGTTTGTGGCTGTGTTTGAGGCTGTGTTTGAGGCTGTGTGTGAGGCCGTGTATGAGGCTGTGTTTGTGGCTGTGTATGAGGCCGTCTCTCCGTCTCTCTCTCTCTCTCTCTCTCTCACCTCTTCGTCCTGTTGCACCACCTGTTGCTTAGCCTTGGCGATGATCCCCTCCAGCTCGTGGAAGCGTTTCTCCATGTCCGTGAGTCTCAGGCGGGCTGACTGCTGATCTCTCCTGATTCGCTCCAGCAGCTTCTTGCCCTGCTCCTCAGCTATACAGGGAGACTGCTGCCACTGCTGTATCCTCTGAGGCAAGATCTCATAGATACGACTGGTGGGGACAGAGAGAGACAGAGAGTTAGAGAGAGAAAGAGAACGCAATAGAGATGGAGAGAGAATCCATGGAATCTAACCACTTCTGGGAAAATTGGAAAACACTAAACAAACAACAATACGAATAGTTATTTATCCAAAATGGAGATGTACGCTGCCCTACCAAGCAAAAAGGCAGTAACTGCTCACAGCGTGGAACTTTGTCTCCCTTGGTTTCTCAGTAACCTTATGCAGTTACTGCTAACATGACCCCACACTTTTTGCTTGGTAGGGCAGTATGGATAAACCACTTCTCCAATCTTTTTGGCTCTATAACAAAGAACAAACAGCAAAAACATATACATGATCAAATACAGATCTTAGAATCAACTATTAAAGACTACCAGAACCCACTGGATTCTCCAATTACATTGAATGAGTTACAGGACAAAATGAAAACCCTCCAACCCAAAAAGGCCTGTGGTGTTGATGGTATCCTTAATGAAATGATCAAATATACAGACAACAAATTCCAATTGGCCAATTGGCTTAAACTCTTTAACATCATTCTTAGCTCTGGTATCTTCCTCAATATTTGGAACCAAGGACTGATCACCACAAATTTGAGCCCAATAACTACTGTGGGATATGCATATGCATCAACAGCAACCTTGGGTAAATCCTCTGCATTACCATGATCAGCAGAAACCTACATTTCCTCTGTGAAATTTTTTGTTGTTGTTTTTTTATTACCAAATTACCATATGACAGACCACGTATTCACCCTGCACACCCTAATTGACTTCTCATGCTTTGTTGATTTCAAAAAGGTTACTGACTCAATTTGGGTCTGCTTTATAAATATAAATAGTGGTGTTGGGTAAAAAAAACAACTACATTATAAAATCAAACTGTTTAAAATTGGCAAAAAACATAGATTTATTTTCCACAGGGAGAGAGCTAGAGAGCTTCCTACTGCTTGAGCTATGTTGTTGATGTAAATTGAGAAGAGCGTGGGGCCTAGGATCAAGCCTTGGGGTACCCCCTTGGTGACAGGCAGAGGCTGAGACAGCAGATGTTCTGACTTTATACACTGCACTCTTTGAGAGAGGTAGTTAGCAAACCAGGCCAAAGACCCCTCAGAGATACCAATACTCATTAGCCGGCCCACAAGAATGGAATGGTCTACCGTATCAAAAGCTTTGGCCAAGTCGATAAAAATAGCAGCACAACATTGCTTAGAATCAAGGGCAAACCAGGCCAAGGACCCTGGGGTGGCAGGTAGCCTAGTGGTTAGAGCGTTGGACTAATAACCGGAAGGTTGCAAGATCGAATCCCCTGAGCTGACAAGGTAAAACTCTGTTGTTCTGCCCCTGAACATGGCACTGAACTAGGCCGTCATTGAAAATAAGAATTTGTTCTTAACTGACTTGCCTAGTTAAATAAAAGGTATAAAAAAATGAGTCAAGGGCAATGGTGACATCACTGAGGACCTTTAAGGTTGCAGTGACACATCCATAACCTGAGCAGAAACCAGATTGCGTACCAGAGAGAATAATATAGACATCAAGAAATGCCAGTCAGTTGATTATTGACAAGTATTTCCAACATTTTTGATAAACAGGGAAAAATAGAACAGTTAGGATCAGCTTGATCTCCCCCTTTAAATAAAGGATGAACTGTGGCTGCCTTCCAAGCAATGGGAACCTCCCCAGAGAGGAGAGACAGGTTTAAAAGGGTCAGAGATGGGCTTGGCGATGATAGGGGCAGCAACCTTTAAGAAGAAAAGGGTCTAAACCATCTGACCCAGATGTTTTAGGTTTAACATCTCGGACTCAGTTATTGCCTGCAGGGAGAAACTTTGTAGCGGGGGGAAAAGAGGGAGAAGCATCAGGCCTAGTCGCATTAGAAGGGGTGAGAGATGAGGAAATGTTGGATGGGCAAGGAGGCATGGCTGAGTCAAATAGGAATCCTGACTTAATGAAGTGGTGATTAAAGAGCTCAGCCATGTGCTTCTAGTCAGTAACAACCACATCATCAACATTAAGGGACAACGGCATCTGGGAGGAGGAGGGTTTATTCTCCAGGTCTTTAACTGTTTTCCAGAACTTCTTGGGGTTAGACCCACAGAGAGAGAACTGCTCCTTAAAGTAACAAACTTTGGCCTTCCGGATCACCTGAGTGCACTTATTTCACATTTGCCTGAACAAGAGCCAGTCAGCCAGAGTATGCGTGTGCTGAGCGATTTGCCAAATGCAATTGTTGAGGTGGAGTAACTCCGCCAGATCAAGGTCGAACCAGGGGCTGAACCTGTTTTTAATTCTCATTTTCTTTATGGCCATGTATTTGTTAATGAAAAGAAGGTCCAAGCGTCTTCGACAGAGGGGATCAAGCTGATTGTATACCAATATACAGAGGCCAGGTCATGAAGGAAGGCTTACTCATTTAAGTTTTTTAGAGAGTGTCTATAACAAGTCAGGACAGGTTGTTTCACTGAGCAGCCATTACGAACACAGGCTGTAAAACAGTGATCACTAAGGTTATTACAGAAAACACCACACTGATAACTATCAGGATTATTTGTGAGGATGACATCGAGGAGAGGCCTTTTCTGGGTGTTTGGAGTCCTACCTTGTGGAATTGTTAACAATCTGAGAAATATTTAGGGAGTCCCATGGCTTTAGGATTTGGTCAGGTGGTTTAAGCATGTCTCAGTTTAGGACACCTAGCAGGACAAATTCAGACTTAGTGTAAGGGGCCAGGAGAGAGTTTAGGGCAGGCAGGGTACAGGCCGGTGCTGATGGAGGACGATAACACCCAGCAACAGTCAACAAAGAGCTATTTGAAAGTTTAATGCTTAAAACCAGCAAATCAAATTGTCTGGGGACAGATTTGGTGGAGACAACCGAGCACTGAAGGTGTTCCTTGGTAAAGATTGTCACTCCCCCACCTTTGGAAGATCTGTCTTGTCGAAAAAGATGTTCAAAACACTCTTCCTTAACTATGTCTCAGTAATTCCCAAAACATCTGGATTGGAGCTGTGAACCCACACTTTCAATTGGTCCATTTTTAGGTAACACTGCCATAGGCTAGGTCATGGAACTGCCATAGGCTAGGTGATGGAACTGCCATAGGCTAGGTCACGGAACTGCCATAGGCTAGGTCACGAAACTGCCATAGGCTAGGTCACGAAACTGCCATGAGCTAGGTCACGGAACTACCGTAGACTAGGTCACGGAACTGCCATAAGCTAGGTCACAGAACTGCCATAGACTAGGTCAAGGAACTGCCATAGACTAGGTCATGGAACTACCATAGACTAGGTCAGGGAACTGCCATAGGCTAGGTCATGGAACTACCATAGGCTAGGTCATGGAACTACCATAGGCTAGGTCATGGAACTACCATAGGCTAGGTCATGGAACTACCATAGACTAGGTCATGGAACTACCATAGACTAGGTCAGGCAATAAAGATACTATGTGCTCTGAAAAAAGGAAAAAGCAGACATTGAGCTATTACAAGAGACACACCTCTGTGATGCCGAACATGCAGAACTTGGGTGGGACAGGTGTATTTCTCATGTTTCAAATCAAACAGTAGAGGCACACCTCTGTGATGCCGAACATGCAGAACCTGGGTGGGACTGGTGTATTTCTCATGTTTCAATTCAAACAGTAGAGGTACACCTCTGTGATGCCGAACATGCAGAACTTGGGTGGGACAGGTGTATTTCTCATGTTTCAATTCAATCAGTAGAGGTACAGCCATACTTATCCATAAGAATGTTCCATTCATAATTGACAAAAACATATCTGATCCGGAGGGGAGATTTATTTTGAAAACTGGGTCACTGTATGGGCAACTAATTACTATCTTAAATACATATGCACATAACACAGATACCCTTGATTTCATGTCCATAACACCTACTCTCGTATAGTAGCGTACATTTTTATCCCAAAGATTTTCAGCAATTCTGCCACTTGTACACTCGGACCCATAGCACTTTCAGATCACGCCTTTGTCCACCTGCGCTTTGACCTCTGCAGAAACATCCCGAGGTCAAAGAGCTGGAAATTCAACACCTCCATGCTATCAAATGAAGCGTTCCATACATTGCTTACTACATGGATAGACGACTACACACAAGACAACAAAGACTCTCCAGGAAGCATGTGCTTCCTCTCAGAAAAAAAGCATTCCAGCTCCCAACGCTGCGAAAAAGTACATAAACAATCCCCAGACAGCGCCTCCTGGAGTCAACTTAAAGCAGCCAAAGCCAAACTAAACTTGGACTATACTCGGGATGTAACAGTTGTCTTCGGTGGAAGGAGATGAGGACCAAGGCGCAGCGTGGTAAGTTTTAATAAAATAACTGAACACGGAAAAAAACAATAAACGACAAACGAACAGTCCCATAAGGTGAATGAAAAAACACTAAACAGGAAATAAACACCCACAAAACACAGGTGGGAAAAGGCTACCTAAGTATGATTCTCAATCAGAGACAACGAACGACAACTGCCTCTGATTGAGAACCATACCAGGCCAAACACAAAACTACAACATAGAAAAAAGAACAGAGTACCCAACCCAACTCACGCCCTGACCAAACTAAAACAAAGACATAACAAAGGAACTAAGGTCAGAACGTGACACAGGAGATAAAACAAGTTGTCTTTACTAAACAGAAACACCATGAGTATAGCAATAGGCCTAGCAGATTGCTTGCTTACCAATTAAAAAAAGGCCACAATCATCCGAACCATTGATGACGAGTTCACATATGATCCAAATAAGATACATTTGAACTTTTCACGATTTTTACTTGAAAGTATATACTTCTGAGAGAAAACATACAGATGCAGAATTCCATTCCTTCCTAGAGGGAATCTCGCTACCTAAACTATCAGAGACCGACCAAGAAGATCTCATCTCCCCCTTCACTCCTGAGGAGGTCCTAGAGGCAATTACCTCCATGCCACCTAACAAGTTCCCAGGCCCAGACGTGTTTCCCAGAAAGCTTTTTGGCCCCAGCTTAGCCCTATTTTCATGCCAACGCTGGATGATATTTTTTTGCAAATACAGAGCTCTCCCAGACTATGTACACAACCCACATTAAAGTGTTGCTCAAAAAAGACAAGGACCCTCTATTCTGCTCGTCCTTCTGGTCCACTCTTCTTCCCAAAATAATAAAAGCGGACCAAACTGGATTTATTAGAGACAGGTACTCTTCTGATAACATTCTCAGACTTGTTGATATTATTGATCAAGTAAACACTCAGAAGACTCCTGTCCTGCTGGAGGCTGAGAAGGTGTTCCACACCCCTGTCCTGCTGGCTTCCCTGGAGGCTGAGAAGGTGTTCCACACCCCTGTCCTGCTGGCTTCACTGGAGGCTGAGAAGGCGTTCCACACCCCTGTCCTGCTGGTTTCACTGGAGGCTGAGAAGGTGTTCCACACCCCTGTCCTGCTGGCTTCACTGGAGGCTGAGAAGGTGTTCCACACCACTGTCCTGCTGGCTTCACTGGAGACTGAGAAGCCGTTCCACACCCCTGTCCTGCTGGCTTCACTGGAGGCTGAGAAGGTGTTCTACACCACTGTCCTGCTGGCTTCACTGGAGACTGAGAAGCCGTTCCACACCCCTGTCCTGCTGGCTTCACTGGAGGCTGAGAAGGTGTTCTACACCACTGTCCTGCTGGCTTCACTGGAGGCTGAGAAGCCGTTCCACACCCCTGTCCTGCTGGCTTCACTGGAGACTGAGAAGCCGTTCCACACCCCTGTCCTGCTGGCTTCACTGGAGGCTGAGAAGGTGTTCTACACCACTGTCCTGCTGGCTTCACTGGAGGCTGGGAGGCATTCGACAGGATGGAGTGGAGCTTTCTGTTAGAAAAGTTCAATATGGGCCCAAACTTTATTAAATGGATTTTGTCCCTATACTGTCATCCAAATGCCATGGTGACTACTAACGGTCTGATGTGGCACAAGACAAGGATGCTCTCTGTCCCCCTGCTTTACTTGTTAGGGGCGGAGCCTTTGGCAGAGTTCATATAAGGAGCAATCTAACTATTATGGGTGTTTCTGCAGACGGCCTTCAGCACAAGATTTCTCTCTACGTGGATGATGTCTTGCTCTACGTATCCAACCCTGAGAAATCCCTCCCTCTCATTTTAGACACAATTGGTCAGTAGGGCAAGTTTTCAAGCCATAAGATACATTTGAACAAGTCCATTGTTTGTCCTCTCAATCTTCCACTCACCAGCTCTATGAAGACAATATGTCTGTCTCTATCTGTCAGTTCCAATGGAAGACTGTCTCTATCTGTCAGTTCCAATGGAAGACTGTCTCTATCTGTCAGTTCCAATGGAAGACTGTCTGTATCTGTCTGTTCCAATGGAAGACTGTCTCTATCTGTCTGTTCCAATGGAAGACTGTCTGTATCTGTCTGTTCCAATGGAAGACTGTCTCTATCTGTCAGTTCCAATGGAAGACTGTCTCTATCTGTCAGTTCCAATGGAAGACTGTCTGTATCTGTCTGTTCCAATGGAAGACTGTCTCTATCTGTCTGTTCCAATGGAAGACTGTCTGTATCTGTCTGTTCCAATAGAAGACTGTCTCTATCTGTCAGTTCCAATGGAAGACTGTCTCTATCTGTCGGTTCCAATGGAAGACTGTCTGTATCTGTCTGTTCCAATGGAAGACTGTCTCTATCTGTCAGTTCCAATGGAAGACTGTCTCTATCTGTCAGTTCCAATGGAAGACTGTCTCTATCTGTCAGTTCCAATGGAAGACTGTCTCTATCTGTCAGTTCCAATGGAAGACTGTCTCTATCTGTCAGTTCCAATGGAAGACTGTCTCTATCTGTCAGTTCCAATGGAAGACTGTCTGTATCTGTCTGTTCCAATGGAAGACTGTCTGTATCTGTCTGTTCCAATGGAAGACTGTCTCTATCTGTCAGTTCCAATGGAAGACTGTCTCTATCTGTCAGTTCCAATGGAAGACTGTCTCTATCTGTCAGTTCCAATGGAAGACTGTCTCTATCTGTCAGTTCCAATGGAAGACTGTCTCTATCTGTCAGTTCCAATGGAAGACTGTCTCTATCTGTCAGTTCCAATGGAAGACTGTCTGTATCTGTCTGTTCCAATGGAAGACTGTCTGTATCTGTCAATTCCAATGGAAGACTGTCTGTATCTGTCTGTTCCAATGGAAGACTGTCTGAATCTGACAGTTCCAATGGAAGACTGTCTCTATCTGTCAGTTCCAATGGAAGACTGTCTCTATCTGTCAGTTCCAATGGAAGACTACCTGGGGTTTCAATACCTTGGGATCTTCGTAACACCAAATCTGCAGTATTGATTCCAGTATTGATGGAATTATTGAGGCTCCCATCTACAGGTGAAGTTAGAAATGTATGTACACTTAGACTGGAGTCATTAAAACTCATTTTTCAACCACTCCACAACTTCTTGTTAACAAACTATAGTTTTGGGAAGTCGGTTCGGACATCTACTTTGTGCATGACACAAGTAATCTTTCCAACAATTGCTTACAGACAGATTATTTCACTTATAACTCACTGTATCACAATTCCAGTGGGTCAGAAGTTTACATACACTAAGTTGACTGTGGCTTTAAACAGCTTGGAAAATTCCAGAAAATTATGTCATGGCTTTAGAAGCTTCTGATAGGCTAATTGACATCATTTGAGTCAATTGGAGGTGTACCTGTGGATGTATTTCAAGGCCTACCTTCAAACTCAGTGCCTCGTTGCTTGACATCATGAGAAAATCTAAAGAAATCAGCAAAGACCTCCCAAAATTGTAGACCTCCCCAAGTCTGGTTCATCCTTGGGAGCAATTTCCAAACGCCTGAAGATACCACGTTCATCTGAACAAACAATAGTACACAAGTATAAACACCATGGGACCACGCAGCCGTCATACCACTCAGGAAGGCGACGCGTTCTGTCTCCTAGAGATGAACGTACTTTGGTGCGAAAAGTTAAAATCAATCCCAGAACAACAGTAAAGGACCTTGTGAAGATGCTGGAGGAAACAGGCACAAAAGTATCTATATCCACAGTAAAAAAGAGTCCTATATCGACATAACAATGTCTGATGTGCAATGTCTCCAAACCCCCTCTGATTTTAAATCAAGATCTGGTTTTGGTATTCTTAATTTAAATGTACGCAGCCTGTTGTCAAAAGTTGATGGGTTAGGATTTGGGCTAAATCAACTGATGCTGATGTAGTTGTGTTTTCTGAAATCTGGCTCAGCAAGTCTGTTTTTGATAAGGATATTTGTATAAGTGGTTACAATGTACAGTGGGGCAAAAAAGTATTTAGTCAGCCACCAATTGTGCAAGTTCTCCCACTTAAAAAGATGAGAGAGGCCTGTAATTTTCATCATAGGTACACTTCAACTATGACAGACAAAATGAGGAAAAAAAATCCAGAAAACCACATTGTAGGATTTTTTATGAATTTATTTGCAAATTATGGTAAGTCGGCAAGTAGCCTAGTGGTTAGAGTGTAGAGGTGGCAGGTAGTCTAGTGGTTAGTGTGTAGAGGTGGCAGGTAGCCTAGTGGTTAGAGTGTAGAGGTGGCAGGTAGCCTAGTGGTTAGAGTGTAGAGGAGGCAGGTAGCCTAGTGGTTAGAGTGTAGAGGTGGCAGGTAGCCTAGTGGTTAGAGTGTAGAGGTGGCAGGTAGACTAGTGGTTAGAGTGTAGAGGTGGCAGGTAGCCTAGTGGTTAGAGTGTAGAGGAGGCAGGTAGCCTAGTGGTTAGAGTGTAGAGGAGGCAGGTAGCCTAGTGGTTAGAGTGTAGAGGTGGCAGGTAGCCTAGTGGTTAGAGTGTAGAGGTGGCAGGTAGCCTAGTGGTTAGAGCTGTTGGACTAGTAACCGAAAGGTTGCAAGATCGAATCCCCCGAGCTGACGAGGTACAAAATCTATCATTCTGCCCTTGAACAAGGCAGTTAACCCACTAGGCCGTCATTGTAATTAAGAATTTGTTCTTAACTGCCTTGTCTAATTAAATAAAGGTTAAATAAAACATTTAAAAATAATAATTTGATTAAGAATCTGGGAAAAGGACCTTGGTCTGACTATCAGTGATGAGTTATGGGCGGATGTTTGCGACAGGGTATACGGCTCCTCTACTAATATAAAAAGGAATCTGATTTTAAAATGCAATACACATTTTATTACACCCCAGTGAGACTCCATGTGTTTTGGAGTTGTAGAGAGGTTACCATATTTTGGCAAACTATACATAGTGCTGCACAGAACATACTAGATGAATAGTTTGATATGACCCCGTGTCTCTATCTTCCTAATGTCCAGCAGGACTTTGTTCTTGATCCAGACAGAGAAAATGTGTTCATGACTATCACATATTTTGCTAAGAAATCTATTTTCCAGCTGTGGGCTTCTAATTCTTCTCTCATCTTTTAAAATGTGGATTGACCAGATTGTTGACTTTCTCCCTCTTGAAAAGCTCACTTATGACCTCCTGCAAGAGACAGCCCAGGTTTGATAGACTCTGGTCTCCACTACTCAACTATATTTCAAACTGGACAGAGTGAATGCAGTGATTAAGGAACTGAGTGTATATACATGTTGTGTAAGGTGCTGTAAAACACATTTATTTGTTAGCCGTCTCAGCTAAAGCTGGAAATATGTTTGTTTTGTTAGATATTCTATTTTGATTCTATTATTTATTATTTATGTGTTTTGTTTGATTTTTTTGATTGAAAAACAAGAAAAACTGAAAAAAAAAATTAAAAATACAACAAAAACACTTTGTCATTACGGGGGTATTGTGTGTAGATGGCTGTATCACGGTAAAATGTGGAATAAGTCAAGGGGTATGAATACTTTCCGAAGGAAGGGAGCCTGCTGTCGCTGCTGTATTCTCATAGATACGGCTGGTTGGGGGGGGGCATAAGGACGGGCAGAGAGACAGATGGAAACAGATACATGTCCAAAAGGTTTCCTTCAAGTTTCCTACAAGTTTCCTACAAGTTTCCTTCAAGTTTCCTACAAGTTTCCTTCAAGTTTCCTACAAGTTTCCTTCAAGTTTCCTTCAAGTTTCCTACAAGTTTCCTTCAAGTTTCCTTCAAGTTTCCTACAAGTTTCCTTCAAGTTTCCTACAAGTTTCCTACAAGTTTCCTTCAAGTTTCCTTCAAGTTTCCTTCAAGTTTCCTACAAGTTTCTCCTACAAGTTTCCTTCAAATTTCCTACAAGTTTCCTTCAAGTTTCCTACTCTCATCAGACAAACAGGCCCAATCAAAGCATTTAAAGACTATATTATGTTTGTGATAAAACATTACAAACAAATGTTTTAACATAACTTTAAGTGATTCAGACAATAAATATTTTACATTGATTAAGGGTTTGCTACTTAATTGACAGTACATTGTTTTCGTGAATGATTCTGTTGTGTGTTTAATAAGTAATTCCTCTTACTTGGTAGCCAGTTTCATGCCGCAGTCCTCTGAGCAGTATTTGGAGCCGGCCCTGGCGACCTCCACACACCCTGGTCCCAAACACTGTCTCATCCCCCCTCCTCCTCCACCACTGTCCCCCCGAGCCTCGCCGCCGCCCCCGCCACCCCTCTCACTGTGCTTCAGTCGCTCACGGTGCTTCAGCTTCTGCTTGTGGCGACGCACCTCCTTCTGGGGGGGAAACAAGGGACAATATAGGAGGTGGTTGGATTAACTGGACTTCAGTCAACTGAGCAGTACAGAAATAGTCAACCGTTTATCATATATCTATAATACCTCTCTCTATAATATCTCTATAATATATCTCTCTATATCTCCAAAATATATCTCTCTATAGTATCTCTATAATATATCTCTCTATATCTCCATAATATATCTCTCTATAATATATATCTCTTTATATCTCTTTATAATATATCTCTCTATAGTATATCTCTATAATATATCTCTCTATATCTCCATAATATATCTCTCTATAATATATCTCTATAATATATCTCTCTATAGTATATCTCTATATCTCCATAATATATCTCTCTATAGTATATCTCTATAATATATCTCTCCTTATCTCCATAATATATCTTTCTATAGTATATCTCTATATCTCCATAATATATCTCTCTATAATATATCTCTCCTTATCTCCATAATATATCTCTCTATAGAATATCTCTATTATATATATATCTCTTTATATCTCTATAATATATCTCTCTATATCTCCATAATATATCTCTCTATAATATAATATATATCTCTTTATATCTCTATAATATATCTCTCTATATCTCCATAATATATCTCTCTATAATATAATATATATCTCTTTATATCTCTATAATATATATCTCTATAATATATCTCTCTATAGTATATCTCTATAATATATATCTCTATAATATATCTCTCTATAATATAATATATATCTCTTTATATCTCTATAATATATCTCTATAATACAGTGCCTTGCGAAAGTATTCGGCCCCCTTGAACTTTGCGACCTTTTGCCACATTTCAGGCTTCAAACATAAAGATATAAAACTGTATTTCTTTGTAAAGAATCAACAACAAGTGGGACACAATCATGAAGTGGAACGACATTTATTGGATATTTCAAACTTTTTTAACAAATCAAAACTGAAAAATTGGGCGTGCAAAATTATTCAGCCCCTTTACTTTCAGTGCAGCAAACTCTCTCCAGAAGTTCAGTGAGGATCTCTGAATGATCCAATGTTGACCTAAATGACTAATGATGATAAATACAATCCACCTGTGTGTAATCAAGTCTCCGTATCAATGCACCTGCACTGTGATAGTCTCAGAGGTCCGTTAAAAGCGCAGAGAGCATCATGAAGAACAAGGAACACACCAGGCAGGTCCGAGATACTGTTGTGAAGAAGTTTAAAGCCGGATTTGGATACAAAAAGATTTCCCAAGCTTTAAACATCCCAAGGAGCACTGTGCAAGCGATAATATTGAAATGGAAGGAGTATCAGACCACTGCAAATCTACCAAGACCTGGCCGTCCCTCTAAACTTTCAGCTCATACAAGGAGAAGACTGATCAGAGATGCAGCCAAGAGGCCCATGATCACTCTGGATGAACTGCAGAGATCTACAGCTGAGGTGGGAGACTCTGTCCATAGGACAACAATCAGTCGTATATTGCACAAATCTGGCCTTTATGGAAGAGTGGCAAGAAGAAAGCCATTTCTTAAAGATATCCATAAAAAGTGTCGTAAAGTTTGCCACAAGCCACCTGGGAGACACACCAAACATGTGGAAGAAGGTGCTCTGGTCAGATGAAACCAAAATTGAACTTTTTGGCAACAATGCAAAACGTTATGTTTGGCGTAAAAGCAACACAGCTGAACACACCATCCCCACTGTCAAACATGGTGGTGGCAGCATCATGGTTTGGGCCTGCTTTTCTTCAGCAGGGACAGGGAAGATGGTTAAAATTGATGGGAAGATGGATGGAGCCAAATACAGGACCATTCTGGAAGAAAACCTGATGGAGTCTGCAAAAGACCTGAGACTGGGACGGAGATTTGTCTTCCAACAAGACAATGATCCAAAACATAAAGCAAAATCTACAATGGAATGGTTCAAAAATAAACATATCCAGGTGTTAGAATGGCCAAGTCAAAGTCCAGACCTGAATCCAATCGAGAATCTGTGGAAAGAACTGAAAACTGCTGTTCACAAATGCTCTCCATCCAACCTCACTGAGCTCGAGCTGTTTTGCAAGGAGGAATGGGAAAAAATTTCAGTCTCTCGATGTGCAAAACTGATAGAGACATACCCCAAGCGACTTACAGCTGTAATCGCAGCAAAAGGGGCGCTACAAAGTATTAACTTAAGAGGGCTGAATAATTTTGCACGCCCAATTTTTCAGTTTTTGATTTGTTAAAAAAGTTTGAAATTTCCAATAAATGTCGTTCCACTTCATGATTGTGTCCCACTTGTTGTTGATTCTTCACAAAAAAATACAGTTTTATATTTTTATGTTTGAAGCCTGAAATGTGGCAAAAGGTCGCAAAGTTCAAGGGGGCCGAATACTTTCGCAAGGCACTGTATGTCTCTCTATATCTCCATAATATATCTTTCTATAGTATATCTCTATAATATATCTCTCTATAGTGTCTCTATAATATATCTCTCTATAGTGTCTCTATAATATATCTCTCTATATCTCTATAATATATCTCTATAATATATCTCTCTATATCTCCATAATATATCTCTCTATAATATATATATCTTTATATCTCTATAATATATCTCTCTATAATATATCTCTATAGTATATCTCTCTATATCTCCATAATATCTCTCTCTATAGTTCTCTATAATATATCTCTATAATATATATCTCTATATCTCCATAATTTACCTCTCTATAATATATATCTCTTTATATCTCTATAATATATCTCTCTATAATATATCCATAATATATATCGCTATAATATATCTCTATAATATATCTATAATATATAGCTCTAAAATATAAATCTCTATAATATCTCTATAATATATCTATAATCTCTCTATAATATATATTTCTCTATAATATATCTATAATATATATTTCTATAATATATATCTCTAATATATATCTCTCTATAATATATCTCTCTATAATACATCTTTCTATAATATATCTCTCTATAATACATCTTTCTATAATATATATCTCTATAATATATCCATAATATATCTATAATATATCTCTCTATAATACATCTCTCTATAATATATATCTCTCTATAATACATCTCTCTATAATATATATCTCTCTATAATATATCTCTCAATAATATATATTTCTCTATAATATATCTATAATATATATTTCTATAATATATCTCTCTATAATATATCTCTACAATATATATCTCTATAATATATATCTCTCTATAATACATATCTCTATAATATATATATCTCTATATCTCTATAATATATCTATAATATATCTCTCTATAATATATATCTCTCTATAATATATCTATAATATCTTTCTATAATATTTATCTTTATAATATATCTCTCTATAATATATATCTCTCTATAATATATCTATAATATCTTTCTATAATATTTATCTTTATAATATATCTCTCTATATCTCCATAACATATCTATAATATATATTTCTATAATATATCTCTTTATAATATATCTTTCTATATCTTCATAATATATCTCTCTATAATATCTCTATTATATATCTCTATAATATATGTCTCTATAAAGCATCTTTCTATAATATCTCTCTCTATAATATCTCTATAATATATCTCTCTATAATATCACTTTCTATAATATCTCTATAATATATCTTCATAATATCTCTCTATAATATCTCTATTATGTATCTCTAATATATCTCTCTATAACATATCTCTATTATATCTCTCTATAATATCACTCTCTATAATATCTCTATAATATATCTCTCTATAATATATCTCTCTATAATATCTCTCTCTATTATATCTCTCTATAATGTATATCTCTATTATATCTCTCTATAATATATCTCTATTATATCTCTCTATAATATATCTATAATATATCTCTTTATAATATATCTATAATATATCTCTCTATAATATATCTCTTTATAATATATCTCCCTCTATAATATATCTCTCTATAATACCTCTATAATATATATCTTTATAATATATCTCCCTCTATAATATATCTCTCTATAATATCTCTATAATATATATCTTTATAATATATCTATAATATATCTCTTTATAATATATCTCCCTCTATAATATATCTCTCTATAATATCTCTATAATATATATCTTTATAATATATCTCCCTCTATAATATATCTCTCTATAATATCTCTATAATATATATCTTTATAATATCTCCCTCTATAATATCTCTATAATATATCTCTCTATAATATATCTATAATATATATCTTTATAATATATCTCTCTATAATATATCTATAATATATATCTTTATAATATATCTCTCTATAATATCTCTATAACATATTTCTCTATAATATATCTATAATATCTCTCTCTATAATATATCTATAATATATTTCTCTATAATATATCTCTCTATAATATCTCTATAACATATCTCTCTATAATATATTTCTCTATAATATATCTCTATAATATATTTCTCTATAATATCTCTATAATATATCTATAATATATTTCTCTATAATATCTCTATAACATATTTCTCTATAATATATCTATAATATATTTCTCTATAATATCTCTCTAATATCTCTGTAAATATATTACGTATTGTTGAAGAAAAGTTTGAAATTAAATCACGCTGCCAGATTACAATTAGGTTTATGGTCAATTCGACTGTTTTTTCCCCCCACATTGCTTTTGCAACACTAAACACATCCCATGGCGTTATGGAGAAAGGTCTAGTGCCTTCTGTACCTTGTCCTTCTTGTCCCATCTCTTCTCTCGTCTCTTGACGTGCTTGACCTTCACAGCCCTCTTCCGCTGCACGGGGTCAAAGGCCGCTTCCTCATCATCACTATGCCATGGCTGCATAGATACCACAGGAGATAATCAATCAATAAATGATGAATCGATCAATCAGTCAATAAAAATGCATTCATGTATCACGTTTAACTAACAAAGCTAACAAAGCTAGTATACTGTATGTATGTGTGTGTGTCCGTCCGTCCGTCCGCCCGTCTGCCCGCCCGCCCGCCCGTCCGTCCGTCCGTGTGTGTGTGGGTGTACCATATTGTCTGTCCGTCCGTGTGTGTGTGTGGGTGTACCATATTGTTATCCTCGTAGCCTGCAGCCTTGTACTGCTGGTAGAGCTCCATCTCATTCTCACTGTAGTCATCAAACAGAGGCCCCCCTCTTCTCAGACTCCCTCTGGCCCCCCGACCAGACAGGGCAAACTCCTCATCTTTTACACGAAGCATTTTCTACAGCGAGAGAGAGACAGAGAGAGAGAGAGATAGACGGAATGTCAACCCAACATCTTTTAGGTAAAGAAATCCAAACCTCCTTGACGAGTTTGCTCGTTTCAGAGGCTTCATTAGTTGTAAATGAATAAAGAATGCACCCCCATTTTGTCAAGTTTTGGTGGTTTCTTGGGAGGCATAAATCAAATGCCCAATACTAAAATAGTCTACGGTCCAAATGAACCATCTATCTACCTTTATGGACTCACCCGAGCTCGAACGTCACACTGCCGGAGCCTGCACTTCTGTCTGATCTTATTGGGTCCTCCAAACTTCTTCATGTCTTTACAGAAATCACACTGAGCACAGTCCTCAGTCCTCCTGCACGGCTCACACTCTCCACACATACGGGCCGAACGCTTCACCTGCACACAAGGGAATCACACTGAATCACATTGGAATCACACTGGAATCACACTGGAATCACATTGGAATCACACTGGAATCACACTGGAATCACATTGGAATCACACTGGAATCACATTGGAATCACACTGGAATCACACTGGAATCACATTGGAATCACACTGGAATCACACTGGAATCACATTGGAATCACATTGGAATCACACTGGAATCACACTGGAATCACATTGGAATCACACTGGAATCACATTGGAATCACACTGGAATCACATTGTAATCACACTGGAATCACATTGGAATCACACTGGAATCACACTGAAATCACATTGGAATCACACTGGAATCACACTGGAATCACATTGGAATCACACTGGAATCACATTGGAATCACACTGGAATCACACTGGAGTCACACTGGAATCACACTGGAATCACACTGAAATCACATTGGAATCACACTGGAATCACATTGTAATCACACTGGAATCACACTGGAATCACACTGGAATCACATTGTAATCACATTGGAATCACACTGGAATCACACTGGAATCACATTGTAATCACACTGGAATCACATTGGAATCACACTGGAATCACACTGGAATCACATTGGAATCACACTGGAATCACACTGGGTTTATACAGGCAGCCCAAGTCTGATCTTTTTACCACTTATTGGCCTTTAATAAATCAGATCTTTGCCTGTGTACAATTTACATTTTAGTCATTTAGCAGACGCTATTATCCAGAGCGATTTACAGTTAGTATATTCATATTCAGATAGCTAGGTGAGACAACCACATATCACAGTAGTTAGTATATTCAGATAGCTAGGTGGGACAACCACATATCACAGTAGTTAGTATATTCAGATAGCTAGGTGAGACAACCACATATCTCAGTAGTTAGTATATTCAGATAGCTAGGTGAGACAACCACATATCACAGTAGTTAGTATATTCAGATAGCTAGGTGAGACAACCACATATTACAGTAGTTAGTATATTCAGATAGCTAGGTGAGACAACCACATATCACAGTAGTTAGTATATTCAGATAGCTAGGTGGGACAACCACATATCACAGTAGTTAGTATATTCAGATAGCTAGGTGAGACAACCACATATCTCAGTAGTTAGTATATTCAGATAGCTAGGTGAGACAACCACATATCACAGTAGTTAGTATATTCAGATAGCTAGGTGAGACAACCACATATCACAGTAGTTAGTATATTCATATTCAGATAGCTAGGTGAGACAACCACATATCCCAGTAATTAGTATATTCATATTCAGATAGCTAGGTGAGACAACCACATATCCCAGTAATTAGTATATTCATATTCAGATAGCTAGGTGAGACAACCACATATCCCAGTAATTAGTATATTCATATTCAGATAGCTAGGTGAGACAACCACATATCCCAGTAATTAGTATATTCATATTCAGATAGCTAGGTGAGACAACCACATATCACAGTAGTTAGTATATTCAGATAGCTAGGTGAGACAACCACATATCTCAGTAGTTAGTATATTCAGATAGCTAGGTGAGACCACCACATATCACAGTAGTTAGTATATTCAGATAGCTAGGTGGGACAACCACATATCACAGTAGTTAGTATATTCAGATAGCTAGGTGGGACAACCACATATCACAGTAGTTAGTATATTCAGATAGCTAGGTGGGACAACCACATATCACAGTAGTTAGTATATTCAGATAGCTAGGTGGGACAACCACATATCACAGTAGTTAGTATATTCAGATAGCTAGGTGAGACAACCACATATCACAGTAGTTAGTATATTCAGATAGCTAGGTGGACAACCACATATCACAGTAGTTAGTATATTCAGATAGCTAGGTGGGACAACCACATATCACAGTAGTTAGTATATTCAGATAGCTAGGTGGGACAACCACATATCACAGTAGTTAGTATATTCAGATAGCTAGGTGGGACAACCACATATCACAGTAGTTAGTATATTCAGATAGCTAGGTGAGACAACCACATATCACAGTAGTTAGTATATTCAGATAGCTAGGTGGGACAACCACATATCACAGTAGTTAGTATATTCAGATAGCTAGGTGGGACAACCACATATCACAGTAGTTAGTATATTCAGATAGCTAGGTGAGACAACCACATGTCACAGTAGTTAGTATATTCAGATAGCTAGGTGGGACAACCACATGTCACAGTAGTTAGTATATTCAGATAGCTAGGTGAGACAACCACATATCACAGTAGTTAGTATATTCAGATAGCTAGGTGGACAACCTCATATCACAGTAGTTAGTATATACAGATAGCTAGGTGGGACAACCACATATCACAGTAGTTAGTATATTCAGATAGCTAGGTGGGACAACCACATATCACAGTAGTTAGTATATTCAGATAGCTAGGTGAGACAACCACATATCCCAGTAGTTAGTATATTCAGATAGCTAGGTGAGACAACCACATATCACAGTAGTTAGTATATTCAGATAGCTAGGTGGGACAACCACATATCACAGTAGTTAGTATGATCAGATAGCTAGGTGGGACAACCACATATCACAGTAGTTAGTATATTCAGATAGCTAGGTGAGACAACCACATATCACAGTAGTTAGTATATTCAGATAGCTAGGTGGACAACCACATATCACAGTAGTTAGTATATTCAGATAGCTAGGTGGACAACCACATATCACAGTAGTTAGTATATTCATATTCAGATAGCTAGGTGGACAACCACATATCACAGTAGTTAGTATATTCAGATAGCTAGGTGGACAACCACATATCACAGTAGTTAGTATATACAGATAGCTAGGTGGGACAACCACATATCACAGTAGTTAGTATATTCAGATAGCTAGGTGAGACAACCACATGTCACAGTAGTTAGTATATTCAGATAGCTAGGTGGGACAACCACATATCACAGTAGTTAGTATATTCAGATAGCTAGGTGAGACAACCACATGTCACAGTAGTTAGTATGATCAGATAGCTAGGTGAGACAACCACATATCACAGTAGTTAGTATGATCAGATAGCTAGGTGGGACAACCACATATCACAGTAGTTAGTATATTCAGATAGCTAGGTGGACAACCACATATCACAGTAGTTAGTATATTCAGATAGCTAGGTGAGACAACCACATGTCACAGTAGTTGATACAAGTTATGTATCAAGATAAGGTGACAATAATGCCTACCATGGATGTTTCCCAATTGCTTTGAACGTTAAAAACCATAGTGTCAGAAGACTTTTAAAGCTTCAAAGGATAAGATGATCCAACTTTCAAAACAAGTCCTTTTTGGCTAGACACAACAGCCGACTAGCTAGCTAGACACAACAGTCGACTAGCAGGCTAGACACAACAGTCGACTAGCAGGCTAGACACAACAGTCGACTAGCTAGCTAGACACAACAGTCGACTAGCTAGCTAGACACAACAGTCGACTAGCAGGCTAGACACAACAGTCGACTAGCTAGCTAGACACAGCTATGTAGCTGTTTAGATTTTAACACATTCACTCATTTGTTTGTAAATAATGAACAAGCTACCAAATGTTGTTGTCAAACTGTCAACAGAGCAGCAAACAAG
Source organism: Oncorhynchus mykiss (assembly GCF_013265735.2). Taxonomy (NCBI): domain Eukaryota; kingdom Metazoa; phylum Chordata; class Actinopteri; order Salmoniformes; family Salmonidae; genus Oncorhynchus; species Oncorhynchus mykiss. Next base: position 71,383,938 of record NC_048580.1, on the reverse strand, counting down.
CAATAAGATATGTCAAATAACAGTCTAAAAATATCAGGGGCAAATATCAGATTTGACCGTTCAGACACAAAGCGCATGGCCAGGAATCAGATTTGACCGTTCAGACACAAGGCGCATGGCCAGGAATAAGATTTGACCGTTCAGACACAAGGCGTATGGCCAGGAATCAGATTTGACCGTTCAGACACAAGGCGTATGGCCAGGAATCAGATTTGACCGTTCAGACACAAGGCGCATGGCCAGGAATCAGATTTGACCGTTCAGACACAAGGCGCATGGCCAGGAATCAGATTTGTATACGAGTGAGTCCACAGAGTGAGTATACAGAGTGAGTCCACAGAGTGAGTATACAGAGTGAGTTCACAGAGGGAGTCCACAGAGGCAGTCCACAGAGGGAGTCCACAGAGTGAGTCCACAGAGGGAGTCCACAGAGTTAGTCATGAAACGTATTATGTGACTTGTTTAAGCACATTTTTACTCCTGAACTTATGTTGCCATAGAAAAAGGGTGAAGTACTTATTTGACTCAAGACATTTCAGTAATTCATTTGTAATTAAACTGCACAAAAAAAAGTTTTAAAAAATATTCCACTTTGTCATTATATGGTATTGTGATGTCATTATGGGGTATTGTGATGTCATTATGGGCTATTGTGTGTAGGCCAGTGACCAAAACAAATCTACATTTAATACATTTTAATTTCAGGCTGTAACACAACAACATGTGGAAAATGTCAAGGGGTGTGAATACTTTCTGAAGGCTCTGTATATATTCAGTGAATTATTGGTTGTTACCCGTGAACCTCGGCGGTGTTCTATATTCAGGTCTGGAGTGTGATGCTGCTTCTCCGTCTTCTCCTGGTCTCCCGTCTCCTTCTCCGTCTTCTCCTGGTCTCCCGTCTCCGTCTTCTCCTGGTCTCCCGTCTCCTTTTTCTCCTGGTCTCCCGTCTCCTTCTTCTCCTGGTCTCCCGTCTCCTTCTTCTCCTGGTCTCCCGTCTCCTTCTTCTCCTGGTCTCCCGTCTCCTTCTTCCCCTGATCTCCCGTCTCCTTCTCCGTCTTCTCCTTGGTCTTCTTGGGACGATACTTTATCTCCAGGGTCCCGTCTTTGGCTAGATAACAACACAATAATCAGTGGATTTAATTCATTTAAATGATTGGATGTACATATCCCTTTAAGACTGCTTCATTGGCAGTTTAGATCACAAAAGGAGTGCCATGGTTTTCGTGTTTGTCTCTTTTTCTCGACACGTCTGCATTATTTGGTTATCATCATCACTAAAACAGAGGACAGACTTACCACGACATTTCTCACAGTACCACACCCGGATGACTTTAGCTGCCTTCTCTGATATGCCGATGCAGTCACCATGAAACCACTCGTTACAGCAGTCACAACCACTGCAGAGACAAGAGACAGCGGAAACACATATATGAGAGGCCTGTTCCACCGTCCTGTCGTTTGTCATCTTTGTTCGTTCGTTCGTTCAGACACAGACAGACAGACAGACAGACAGACAGACAGACAGACAGACAGACAGACAGACAGACAGACAGACAGACAGACAGACAGACAGTTACATCATGAAGCAGTTGATGTCAGGTCTGCGACAGACACAGTAGACAGGTGCGTTTCCCCCCTCCATCATGGGTCCTACAGGTCTGTCAGGGCCAGGGGCTGGGTTGAGGTCTGATACCTCACTGTGACTGTCCTGAGGGGTAGAGGAGCAGAAGCAACATTTGATACATCCGGAGTGTGTGTGTGTGTGTGTGTGTATTTGCCCATGGTGATGATAGCCTAAATTAGCTAAATTCTTATTATGTCAACAAAGATGAGAGGAAGAATCAATATTCAGTAAAGAAAAAACGATAATAGATTGACTAAGGAAATTGGAATTTGGCTTTAGGTATCCATATTAAAAAGTATATTATTAAAATCTGTATTCATCTTGTTGCTCGGTGGTAACACTGGCAGCCCAATTCTGATCTTCCACTAAAATAATATTTTGACCAATCAAATCAGCTCTTTGCCAATATTTCGACAAATGTTGGCAATAATTGGGAAAAATGTTGGCAATATTTAATTGGGCTGCTTGTGTAAACTTTGATTTGTTTTTCATATGACTTTGAACGAATGAATTCATGAATTAATGTATATCAGAATTTTTAACATGAAACGACCATGACTAGAAAAACGAATATAAACCTGTTTTGCGATGCAGAATCACACATACCCACATCACCGTATCATCCCGCTTTGTGAAGATGGACAATGCCCTATGGCTAGATGCTGAAAATGATGAGATGCTCTTTCACTTACCATGATGACTGGGGATCGCGTTGGGCGAGACACTTACAGAAAAACCGGGTAGAGTAGAGAAATAATGTCCAACCACTGCATGAGAAAATAAAACATTTGATTTCACATTTAGATGTTTTGATTTAGCACGATTTTCTTTCAAAAACATCTGCAGAAAATGGTTGCTTCCGGTTCCTCCTTCTTTGGTTATTTTCAAAGCGAGCCACAAGTAGTCTTTTGAGGTAGCGCGCCACCTGCTGTTTGTTAGGAGATAATGCAAGTCCAATTTCTACAACTCTGATCTGAAAAGTATTGCGTACCACCCCAACATGAAACAATAAATATTTCCCGGACGTTGAAATCAGGTGCATTTAGGTGCTCAAAAATACGTATTTTATCTATCTTTCAGGACGTTGAAAATACGTATTTTTATTCATTGGGGATCGGGGATCGAGCCAAATATTAACTTCACATACATTTTCAATGAGGCAATCGTTATATCACAACACTTTTTTAAAAACCTCTTAGTATTGGAAAGAGGAGCCAACTGGAGGTCACAACAGAACATTTTATTATTGTTCCCGTCTGCCTCTACCAGCTATCTTAGCTTTTTACAAAAGGCTTAAAAACTGGCAGCAATGATGTTGAAAGCAACTCAGGCAACTGAATAAACCAACAGACGAATTCAACTACAATAACATTCTCAGTAAGTCCGGACAAAGTTGAATTACTTTAATACGTTACTTTAATTAACGGATACCACGCCTCACTTTTCTCCACACCCCGAAAAGAAACAACAATAAATCAGATGCGTTATTTTGCAGTCAATATATGCGGCTCTTTGTTGATAAACGCACTGTCCGCTCTCCCTTGAGGCTTTCCCAAGTTGATACCCAAGAGACCAGACCGACTCAGATCACTCGCTCAGATCATGTCCGAGCCTCGGATTGGACAGTGAAACACGCGCTCAGATCATGTCCGAGCCTCGGATTGGACAGTGAAACACGCGCTCAGATCATGTCCGAGCCTCGGATTGGGCAGTGAAACACACGCGCTCAGATCATGTCCGAGCCTCGGATTGGACAGTGAAACACACGCGCTCTCACCTACAGGTGACGGGCAGATGTTTCATTTCTCGCTCATGCCGTGATGGCTGAATTCAGCACAAATTCATACTATTATGTGTCCAGGTTAACCGTGGGACGTCCCTCATTAATAAACAAACCGTCGGTTAAATTCATGGTTATTGAATCATTTTCAGATCTATTAGAAGCGATTAATATACGAAACAACAATGTAATTTAACCAATTGACTGGCCAGAGATCAGAGTATTCATCAGCAAAGACGCAGTGCAAACTGATAATATTTTAGACAACTAAAGTGAAGGGAAAATGATTGATGAAATCGAAGTGTGTCAGCTGTATGGGGATTTGCGATTCATAACTTACATTTTACCGGTACAACCAGTAGTAGTAGGCCAACCGGTAACCAGGAAGGAATGCGTCTGAAGAGATGACGCGCCGCCGAGAACAGTCAACATGTCCAACACACACACTTGGAGCAGATCAGCAGGTCGGGGAGGCTTTTCGTGGCAGCGGGACGAAACCAATCGAAGAAGGATGCGGTGAGCAAAGTTACTGGGCTCGAATTTAGTCCAGCTTGCTCTATATAGATTGATGCTTCTAATTGTGCATGTTATAAACATATATTTTTTGGGGGGGGATGATGAAAGGTTATACTCTATGGTTGGATTTATGTAATTCTTTGTTGGCAGACCTAACTTGATTGACCCTCTTTCTACAAGGCCTAGTCTATGAGAGGCCTAATCATATGTGTATGGATATTCTGTTAACGCCTATAAGCTTTAGAGATGCATTCAGTTAATGAACTCATTATTTTAGTTTGATTACAATGATTTATTTTCAATCATTGTTGAATTTGTTAGACTTTACTATTACGTAGAACTGATAATACATGACTTTTTTTTCTATAATTTTTGAATTTGACAGAAATTGTACTCTATTATACATTATATGTGAATAATGCTTATTAATGTTCATTCGTATATTAATAATAATAACCGGGAAAATCAGTCTGAAAGTGAATATTTCTCCTATTGTTCATGTCCATATAGCCTAGGACAATGTGATAAAGTACTGTTATTCCTTATCCACTTAATGTCATTATTTTCTTTCTTTTTTTTTTTTTTTTTTGCTCGCTCGCCTCACTTTTCCTGGGGGGAAAATCCGTTAAACAGTGAATCAATTTTGTCTGGTTACATAAATTATTTTCTTGCTATGACTGTAATGTGTTTCTGTAATGTTTTTTTATTTTTTTATTGTGAAAACAAAACTTGCAAAGTATGTTGGGTATTATTCTAATGAGCTCCGCCCCCCCAAACCAGTACACATTTGCTTGGTGCGGACCAGATCCAAATCTGAACGAATTATAGACGTCTAGGCTACGTTTCACAAGTTTGAACATCACAGTACAGTGGGACACAGTTTAGTACTGTAGAGCACAGTACAGTACAGTACAGTACAGTGCAGTGCAGAACAGTTTAATTCAGGAGAATTCAGTAGAGTACACTACAGTACAGTATAGTTCAGTAGAGTACAGTACATTCAAGTAAAGTAGGGTACAATGCTGTCCACTATACTTAACTGTTCTTTACTCTACAGTGCTCTACTGTACTCTACAGTGCTCTACTGTACTCTACAGTGCTCTACTGTACTCTACAGTGCTCTACTGTACTCTACTGTACTCTACAGTGCTCTACTGTACTCTACAGTGCTCTACTGTACTCTACAGTGCTCTACTGTACTCTACTGTACTCTACAGTGCTCTACTGTACTCTACTGTACTCTACAGTGCTCTACTGTACTCTACTTTACTCTACAGTGCTCTACTGTACTCTACAGTGCTCTACTGTACTCTACTGTACTCTACTGTACTCTACAGTGCTCCACAGTACAGTATTGTGATGTACTGTGCTGTCCAAACTTGTGAAACATAGATGTACCGTACCAAATCTAAACCACTTATAAATTAAATCAAATTTTACAATACACAACAATACACACAAATTTAAAAAGTCTAAGAATAGAATGAAGGAATATATAAATATTAGGATGAGCAATGTCGGAGTCCGGAGTGTATATATATACACCAGTCTCAGCATCAACAGTTGCTCCGGGATGCTGGCCCTTCTAGGCAGAGGTCCTCTTGTCCAGTCTCAGCATCAACAGTTGCTCCGGGATGCTGGCCCTTCTAGGCAGAGGTCCTCTTGTCCAGTCTCAGCATCAACAGTTGCTCCGGGATGCTGGCCCTTCTAGGCAGAGGTCCTCTTGTCCAGTCTCAGCATCAACAGTTGCTCCGGGATGCTGGCCCTTCTAGGCAGAGGTCCTCTTGTCCAGTCTCAGCATCAACAGTTGCTCCGGGATGCTGGCCCTTCTAGGCAGAGGTCCTCTTGTCCAGTCTCAACATCAACAGTTGCTCCGGGATGCTGACCTTCTAGGCAAAGTTACAAAGAAAAAGCCAAATCTCAGACTGGCCAATAAAAAGAAAAGATTAAGATGGGCAAAAGAACACAGACACTGGACAGAGGACCTCTGCCTAGAAGGGCAGCATCCCGGAGTCGCCTCTTCACTGTTGACGTTGAGAGTGGACAGAGGACCTCTGCCTAGAAGGGCAGCATCCCGGAGTCGCCTCTTCACGTTGAGACTGGTGTTTTGCGGGTACTATTTAATGAAGCTGCCAGTTTAGGACTTGTGAGGCGTCTCTAATGAACTTGTCCTTTTGCTCAGTTGTGCACCGACCGGGGCCTCCCACTCTTCTGTCTATTCTGGTTGTTTGTTTATTCCATGTGTAACTCTGTGTTGTTGTATGTGTCGAATTGCTACACTTTATCTTGGCCAGGTCGCAGTTGTAATTGAGAACTTGTTCTCAACTTTCCTACCTGGTTAAATAAAGGTGAAATAAATGTTAAAATAAAATGTTTAGAGCCAGTTTGCGCTGTTCTGAGAAGGGGGTAGTACACAGCGTTGTACCAGATCTTCAGTTTCTTGGAAATTTGTCACATGGAATAGCCTTCATTTCTCAGAACAAGAATCGACTGACGAGTTTTAGAAAAAAGTCTTTGTTTCTGGACATTTTGAGCCTGTAATCGAACCCACAGACGCTGATGCTCCAGATACTCAACTAGTCTAAAGAAGGACAGTTTTCTTGCTTCTTTAATCAGAACAACAGTTTTCAGCTGTGCTAACATAATTGAAAAATTGTTTTTTAATGATCAATTAGCCTTTTAAAATGATACACTTGGATTAGCTAACACAACGTGCCATTGGAACACAGGAGTGATGGTTGCTGATAATGGGACTCTGCCTATGTAGATATTCCATTAAAAATCAGCCGTTTCCAGCTACAATAGTCATTTACAACATTAACAATGTCTACACTGTATTTCTGATCTATTTTATTTTATTTAAATGGACAAAAAATGTACTTTTCTTTCAAAAACAAGGACATTTCGAAGTGACCCCAAACTTTTGAACGGTAGTGTATATTATATATACAGTACCAATATAGTATAGTATGAATATATATTATATATACAGTACCAATATAGTATAGTATGAATATATATTATATATACAGTACCAATATAGTATAGTATGAATATATATTATATATACAGTACCAATATAGTATGTATATATATATATACATTACCAGTCTAAAGTTTTAGAACACCTATTTTTATTTTTACTATTTTCTACATCATGAAATAACACATGTGGAATTAAAAACTGTGATATTTTATGTTTCGCCGAGTTGTGGCTGAACAACCACATTAAGAACATACAGCTGGCGGGTTATACACTCTATCAGCAGGATAGACAGACACGGGGCGGGGGCCTTTGCATATTTGTAAACAATAGCTGGTGCACGATATCTAAGGAAGTCTCAAGGTTTTGCTCGTCTGAGGTAGAGTATTTTTTTTTTAATTTTTTGATTTACCTTAATTTAACTAGGCAAGTCGGTTAAGAACAAATTCTTATTTTCAATGACAGCCTAGGAACAGTGGGTTAACTGCCTGTTCAGGGGCAGAACGACATATTTGTACCTTGTCAGCTCGGGGGTTTGAATTTGCAACCTTCCGGTTACTAGTCCAACGCTCTAACCACTAGGCTACCCTGCCGCCCCGTCTGAGGTAGAGTATCTCATGATAAGCTGTAGACCACACTATCTACCTAGAGTGTTTTCATCTGTATTTTTCATAGCTGTCTACATACCACCACAGACCGATGCTGGCACTAAAACCACACTCAATGAGTTGTATTCTGCCATAAGCAAACAGGAAAACACAAATTTTAACCATATTCAGAGGCTAAACAATGTTTGTTTAAAATTACATTGTTACTAACAATTGAGTTGAACAAATACATTTTTGGGGTTCTGATGCGGTTCTGATGGAGTTCTGATGTGGTTCTGATGAGGTTCTGATGGGGTTCTGTTGTGGTTCTGATGCGGTTCTGATGCGGTTCTGATGGAGTTCTGATGTGGTTCTGATGCGGTTCTGATGGGGTTCTGGTGGGGTTCTGATGCAGTTCTGATGCAGTTCTGATGTGGTTCTGATGGGGATCTGTTGTGGTTCTGATGCAGTTCTGATGGGGTTCCGATGTGGTTCTGATGTGGTTCAGATGGGGTTCTGGTGGGGTTCTGATGCAGTTCTGTTGTGGTTCTGATGCGGTTCTGATGGAGTTCTGATGCGGTTTTGATGGAGTTCTGATGTGGTTCTTATGGGGTTCTGATGCGGTTCTGATGCGGTTCTGATGCGGTTCTGATGGGGTATGACAATTGGACTAAGCTCATGAAGCATTTATGATATAAGTTATATTCTTCAAGTGTGTAAATAATTAAAAAGTCCAAAACATTGATGAAGCAATCACAGATGGACCCTTTCAATACTCTTAATTTATACATTTCTCAAGACCATAGCACGATTGTTTGATCCTATCATAACCCATCATTATAAGGTTGCATTATGCTATCGTTTATAACAGGAACCTTAGCCTTGTATAGCATCAAAATACGTTCACAAGCGTCCAACTACCTTGTCCATTTTCCCGTCTGAGTAGGTTTATGTATTAGGCTAGGTCAAATATAGGGTTAAGGAGTGGTTTCACGGACACAGATTACACACCTGGACTAGAAACCATTTTGGCTGGAGATTCTCCATTGATCTTGTTTATTAGTCCAGGACCCCATAATGTTTAAATGAGTGGAATGGGACGATGTCGACCCATCGTGTGTATTAGGCTGTTTGAGAGAAGGTTTGAATCCTAGTCAACCCATCCAATGTGAGTACATCTGTTGTTGAAGTCCAGCTGATCAGTCAAGCTACATTACCGTAGCAGCAGACCAGCTGATCAGTCAAGCTACATTACCGTAGCAGCAGACCAGCTGATCAGTCAAGCTACATTACCGTAGCAGCAGACCAGCTGATCAGTCAAGCTACATTACCATAGCAGCAGACCAGCTGATCAGTCAAGCTACATTACCGTAGCAGCAGACCAGCTGATCAGTCAAGCTACATTACCGTAGCAGTAGACCAGCTGATCAGTCCAGCTACATTACCGTAGCAGCAGACCAGCTGATCAGTCAAGCTACATTACCGTAGCAGCAGACCAGCTGATCAGTCAAGCTACATTACCGTAGCAGCAGACCAGCTGATCAGTCAAGCTACATTACCGTAGCAGCAGACCAGCTGATCAGTCAAGCTACATTACCGTAGCAGCAGACCAGCTGATCAGTCAAGCTACATTACCGTAGCAGCAGACCAGCTGATCAGTCCAGCTACATTACCGTAGCAGCAGACCAGCTGATCAGTCCAGCTACATTACCGTAGCAGCAGACCAGCTGATCAGTCAAGCTACATTTCTGTAGCAGCAGACCAGCTGATCAGCTTTGGAATTTCCTTTCGGCTTTTTTCCTTTTTTTTCGGCTACAAACAAAGTATTTCATTTATAACATCGAGCCCCTACTGTAAAGAGGGTCACTTCAGCGATCCAGATTGATTAGAGCCCCTACTGTAAAGAGGGTCACTTCAGTGATCCAGATTGATTAGAGCCCCTACTGTAAAGAGGGTCACTTCAGTGATCCAGATTGATTAGAGCCCCTACTGTAAAGAGGGTCACTTCAGCGATCCAGATTGATTAGAGCCCCTACTGTAAAGAGGGTCACTTCAGCGATCCAGATTGATTAGAGCCCCTACTGTAAAGAGGGTCACTTCAGTGATCCAGATTGATTAGAGCCCCTACTGTAAAGAGGGTCACTTCAGCGATCCAGATTGATTAGAGCCCCTACTGTAAAGAGGGTCACTTCAGCGATCCAGATTGATTAGAGCCCCTACTGTAAAGAGGGTCACTTCAGCGATCCAGATTGATTAGAGCCCCTACTGTAAAGAGGGTCACTTCAGCGATCCAGATTGATTAGAGCCCCTACTGTAAAGAGGGTCACTTCAGCGATCCAGATTGATTAGAGCCCCTACTGTAAAGAGGGTCACTTCAGTGATCCAGATTGATTAGAGCCCCTACTGTAAAGAGGGTCACTTCAGCGATCCAGATTGATTAGAGCCCCTACTGTAAAGAGGGTCACTTCAGTGATCCAGATTGATAAATTAAGTTATTCCACACCCATAATATAGATTCTATGGTTAAGTTATTCAACACCCATAACATAGATTCTATGGTTAAGTTGTTCCACACCCATAATATAGATTATATGGTTAAGTTGTTCCACACCCATAATATAGATTATATGGTTAAGTTGTTCCACACCCATAATATAGATTATATGGTTAAGTTGTTCCACACCCATAATATAGATTATATGGTTAAGTTGTTCCACATGCATAATATAGATTCCAGGGTTAAGTTGTTCCACACCCATAATATAGATTAGATGGTTAAGTTGTTCCACATCCATAATATAGATTCCAGGGTTAAGTTATTACACACCCATAATATAGATTATATGGTTAAGTTGTTCCACATCCATAATATAGATTCCAGGGTTAAGTTGTTCCACACCCATAATATAGATTATATGGTTAAGTTGTTCCACACCCATAATATAGATTCTATGGTTAAGTTGTTCCACATCCATAATATAGATTCCAGGGTTAAGTTGTTCCACACCCATAATATAGATTCCAGGGTTAAGTTGTTCCACATCCATAATATAGATTCCAGGGTTAAGTTGTTCCACACCCATAATATAGATTATATGGTTAAGTTGTTCCACACCCATAATATAGATTCTATGGTTAAGTTGTTCCACATCCATAATATAGATTCTATGGTTAAGTTGTTCCACATCCATAATATAGATTCCAGGGTTAAGTTGTTCCACACCCATAATATAGATTATATGGTTAAGTTGTTCCACATCCATAATATAGATTCCAGGGTTAAGTTGTTCCACACCCATAATATAGATTATATGGTTAAGTTGTTCCACACCCATAATATAGATTATATGGTTAAGTTGTTCCACATCCATAATATAGATTCCAGGGTTAAGTTGTTCCACACCCATAATATAGATTATATGGTTAAGTTGTTCCACATCCATAATATAGATTCCAGGGTTAAGTTGTTCCACATCCATAATATAGATTCTATGGTTAAGTTATTCCACATCCATAATATAGATTCTATGGTTAAGTTATTCCACACCCATAATATAGATTCTATGGTTAAGTTATTCCACACCCATAATATAGATTCTATGGTTAAGTTGTTCCACACCCATAATATAGATTCTATGGTTAAGTTTCAGACCCATAATATAGATTCTATGGTTAAGTTATTCCACACCCATAATATAGATTCTATGGTTAAGTTATTCCACACCCATAATATAGATTCTATGGTTAAGTTGTTCCACACCCATAATATAGATTCTATGGTTAAGTTTCAGACCCATAATATAGATTCCAGGGTTAAGTTGTTCCACACCCATAACATAGATTATATGGTTAAGTTGTTCCACATCCATAATATAGATTCTATGGTTAAGTTTCAGACCCATAATATAGATTCTATGGTTAAGTTGTTCCACACCCATAATATAGATTCCAGGGTTAAGTTGTTCCACATCCATAATATAGATTCTATGGTTAAGTTGTTCCACACTCATAACATAGATTCTATGGTTAAGTTGTTCCACACCCATAACATAGATTCTATGGTTAAGTTGTTCCACACCCATAATATAGATTCTATGGTTAAGTTGTTCCACACCCATAATATAGATTCTATGGTTAAGTTTCAGACCCATAATATAGATTCCAGGGGTTAAGTTGTTCCACATCCATAATATAGATTATATGGTTAAGTTGTTCCACACCCATAATATAGATTCTATGGTTAAGTTTCAGACCCATAATATAGATTCTATGGTTAAGTTGTTCCACACCCATAATATAGATTCTATGGTTAAGTTGTTCCACATCCATAATATAGATTCTATGGTTAAGTTGTTCCACACCCATAATATAGATTCTATGGTTAAGTTGTTCCACACCCATAATATAGATTATATGGTTAAGTTGTTCCACACCCATAATATAGATTCAATGGTTAAGTTGTTCCACACCCATAATATAGATTCTATGGTTAAGTTGTTCCACACCCATAATATAGATTCTATGGTTAAGTTATTACACACCCATAATATAGATTCCAGGGTTAAGTTGTTCCACACCCATAACATAGATTCTATGGTTAAGTTGTTCCACATCCATAATATAGATTCTATGGTTAAGTTGTTCCACACCCATAATATAGATTCAATGGTTAAGTTGTTCCACACCCATAACATAGATTCTATGGTTAAGTTGTTCCACACCCATAATATAGATTCAATGGTTAAGTTGTTCCACACCCATAACATAGATTCTATGGTTAAGTTGTTCCACACCCATAATATAGATTCTATGGTTAAGTTTCAGACCCATAATATAGATTCTATGGTTAAGTTGTACCACACCCATAACATAGATTCTATGGTTAAGTTGTTCCACACCCATAATATAGATTCTATGGTTAAGTTTCAGACCCATAATATAGATTCTATGGTTAAGTTTCAGACCCATAATATAGATTCCAGGGTTAAGTTGTTCCACACCCATAATATAGATTCCAGGGTTAAGTTGTTCCACAGTTTCAGACCTGAATAAAAACACACAATCTTTCCAACAGCAAGAACATGTTTTATATTATAAGAGCAAATAAATATTCACGTTTTCATATCGCTGCATTTGAATTTAAACAAAAATACCTACAGTATGTACATACAGCCATAAAATCTTTGTTAAAATACCGCCTGCTCTGAATGCACATGTACACGTCCTAATGTCCTGACAATTTTACAATGACCTTTTCCCTCCCCCCCCATCGCTAGACACAAACACAACGTTATATTCCTGTCCATTCCCTCTGCTGTTACAGAGACATGGTAATACAGTCTATTCCAGAGAACACGTGTCATCGTTATTAGAGAGCACTGTGCGTACATTCACGTTTATAATACAGTCTATTCCAGAGAACACGTGTCATCGTTATTAGAGAGCACTGTGCGTACATTCACGTTTATAATACAGTCTATTCCAGAGAACACGTGTCATCGTTATTAGATAGCACTGTACGTACATTCATGTTTATAATACGGTCTATTCAATAAAAGTGCTGACACATGCTAACAGAGATCACAATAACGTCATGAAGACATTTCATTTACAACATTTACAACGGCCTTTACTTTATTTACTTCTCCTTCCTGTATCTTACGTACGCACCCCCCCCCCCCACAGATCATGACATCATCTGGCGAGCAGAGGGTACACGAAGGATGAATTAAAGTACAACGGGGTAAGAATGGAAAAGGCCCCTGCTAAGTCTGGTTGATAATATGGAGCATTAGAGAAAGAACCGGTCGAAGCAACACACAGGGCATTGGGAATTACATGACATAGTACACAGGCTGAGTCTCTGTCCGTCAGCCCTGGGCCAGCCAATCAGAAAGCGGTAAATCCTGAGTGGTGGTGTGGGGGAGTTAGAAGGGGAGGAGCCATGGTGGAGTATGAACTGGGGGTGGTGCAGCAGGATTGGAGGAGAGGCACTGTTTTTGCAAAAACCTTTTTGATAAAGCCGGTGTGTGTTCTGATCCTGTATACAAAGGTGTGTACTTCGTTAGTCCAGTTATCTTGAGTCCGTATGAAGACCAACCGTGTGTTAGCGACGCAGGCTAGTTAGTAACTGTTAGATCAAACCAGACGTCCATAGTACTGCAGTTCCAATGGCTCGCCCCACACAAAACAAACAAACAGTCTCATCTTCAATCATTTTGGCGCATTTGATCATCTTGGCCACGTTCTGTTATAATCTCCACCCGGCACAGCCAGAAGAAGACTGGCCATCCCCTCATAGCCTGGTTCCTCTCTAGGTTTCTTCCTACGTTTTGGCCTTTCTAGGGAGTTTTTCCTAGCCAACGTACTTCTACACCTGCATTGCTTGCTATTTGGGGTTTTAGGCTGGGTTTCTGTACAGCACTTTGAGATATCAGCTGATGTAAGAAGGGCTTTGTAAATACATTTGATTTGATTCAAACAGTAGTACAAACAGCCCGAAACAATCGTTAACAGTAATAGTAGTAGCTGTTACACCACACCAACAATAGCAAAATTAGCATCAACAGGAATCTTCATTGTCATTGTAGTTTAATCCCAACAATTCTGACCTCAACCATGTAAATTCATTCCTCTCAAGTACCATCAATGTCTAAGAGGATGACCTGGGAACGCTGATATGTCTAAGAGGATGACCTGGGAACGCTGATATGTCTTAGAGGATGACCTGGGAACGCTGATATGTCTAAGAGGATGACCTGGGAACGCTGATATGTCTAAGAGGATGACCTGGGAACGCTGATATGTCTTAGAGGATGAATGACCTGGGAATGCTGATATATCTTAGAGGATGAATGACCTGGGAACACTGATATGTCCAAGATGATGACCTGGGAATGCAGATATGTCTAAGATGATGACCTGGGAATGCAGATATGTCTAAGAAGATTACATGGGAAGGCTGAAATGTCTAAGAGAAAGGATGACTAAGTTGATGACCTGGGAATTATGATATGTCTTACAGGATTGATGACCTGGGAACACTGATATGTCTGAGCTGATGACCTGGGAACGCAGATATGTCTAAGAGGATGACCTGGGAATGCAGATATGTCTAAGATGATGACCTGGGAATGCTGATATATCTTAGAGGATGAATGACCTGGGAACACTGATATGTCCAAGATGATGACCTGGGAATGCAGATATGTCTAAGATGATGACCTGGGAACGCTGATATGTCTTAGAGGATGAATGACCTGGGAACACTGATATGTCTAAGATGATGACCTGGGAATGCAGATATGTCTAAGATGATGACCTGGGAATGCAGATATGTCTAAGAAGATTACATGGGAAGGCTGAAATGTCTAAGAGAAAGGATGACTAAGTTGATGACCTGGGAATTATGATATGTCTTACAGGATTGATGACCTGGGAACACTGATATGTCTGAGCTGATGACCTGGGAACGCAGATATGTCTAAGAGGATGACCTGGGAATGCAGATATGTCATAGAGGATGACCTGGGAACGCTGATACGTCTTCGAGGATGACCTGGGAACACTGATATGTCTGAGCTGATGACTTGGGAACACATAAATGTCTAAGAGGATGCCCAAGGAATGCAGATATGTCTAAGAGGATGACCTGGGAACGCTGATATGTCTAAGAAGATGACATGGGCATGCTGATATGTCTAAGAGGATGACCTGGGGATGCTGATATGTCTAAGAGGATGACCTGGGAACTCTGAAATGTCTAAGAAGATGACATGGGAACTCTGATATGTCTAAGAAGATGACATGGGAACTCTGATATGTCTAAGATGATGACCTAGGAACGCAGATATATCCACGACAATGACCTGGGAATGCTGATATGTCTTAGAGGATGAACGACCTCGGAATGCTGATATGTCTACGAGGATGACCTGGGAATGCAGATATGTCTTAGAGGATGAATGACCTGGGAACGCTGATATGTCTAAGATGATGACCTGGGAATGCAGATATGTCTAAGATGATGACCTGGGAATGCAGATATGTCTTAGAGGATGAATGACCTGGGAACGCTGATATGTCTAAGAGGATGCCCAAGGAATGCAGATATGTCTAAGTGGATGACCTGGGAACGCAGATATGTCAAAGAGGATGACCTGGGAATACTGATATGTCTAAGAGGATGACCTAGGAATCCAGATATGTCTAAGAAGGTGACCTGGGAATGCTGGTGTGTCTACGAAGATGACCTGGGAACTCTGAAATGTCTAAGAAGATGACATGGGCGTGCTGATATGTCTAAGTGGATAACCTGGGAATGCTGATATGCCTGAGAGGATGAATGACCTGGGAACGCAGATATATCTATGACGATGACCTGGAAATGCTGATATGTCTAAGAGGATGACCTGGGAATACTGATATGCCTGAGAGGATGGATGACCTGCGGACGCTGATTTGTTTAAGTGTATGACTTGGGAATGCTGATATGTCTAAGAGGATGAATGACCTGGGAACACAGATATGTCTGAGAGGATGACCTGGGAACACTGATATGTCTAAGAGGATGACCTAGGGACGCTGATATGTCTAAGAGGATGACCTAGGGACGCTGATATGTCTAAGAGGATGACCTAGGGACGCTGATATGTCTAAGAGGATGACCTAGGGACGCTGATGTGTCTAATTTTGAAGTATGACCTGGGATCGCCAATATGTCTAAGATGATGAATGACCTGGGTATGCAGTTATGTCTGACGGATTACCTGGGAATGCTGATATGTCGAAGAGGATGACTTGGGAATGCTGATATGTCTAAGATGATGACTTGGGAATGCTGATGTGTCTAAGAGGATGACTTGGGAATGCAGATATGTCTAAGATGATGACTTGGGAATGCTGATATGTCTAAGAGGATGGCCTGGGAATGCAGATATGTCTAAGAGGATGGCCTGGGAATGCTGATATGTCTAAGAGGATGGCCTGGGAATGCTGATATGTCTAAGAGGATGGCCTGGGAATGCTGATATGTCTAAGAGGATGGCCTGGGAATGCAGATATGTCTAAGAGGATGGCCTGGGAATGCTGATATGTCTAAGAGGATGGCCTGGGAATGCTGATATGTCTAAGAGGATGGCCTGGGAATGCTGATATGTCTAAGAGGATGGCCTGGGAATGCTGATATGTCTAAGAGGATGGCCTGGGAATGCTGATATGTCTAAGAGGATGGCCTGGGAATGCTGATATGTCTAAGACAATGGCCTGGGAACTCTGATATGTCTAAGAGGATGGCCTGGGAACACTGATATGTCTAAGAGGATGGCCTGGGAACGCCTATATTTTGTTATGTTTTTTTTGCTCCATCCAAATATATATATATTTGTAAGTGTACCCGTTTTATACAGTGACCAGAAAGTGTTAGTTCAAGTACAAGCATACCAGTATTTTCAGTAGGACAGATTTTCTCTATATTTGTACTTTATCTTTGGTGAATTGTAAAAATCATATTTCCGTGGTAGTAAGTGATAATGACTTGAAAGAACGTATAAAATGCTCAATGACTTCATAAATTGTTTTATTAGAATTCCTGAAAGTATTGAGGGAGTTGCGCTGGTAAAATTGTTTTGCAAATACTAAACTAATATACTTTACAGTACACATGTTTTTTTTGTGGAAACTACAAGAAATCTAAATAGGGAAACATGCTTTCTATCATTACTAAATCGTGTGTAAACCTAATGCTAATCGTGGGTGTGTAAACGTAATGCTAATCATGGGTGTGTAAACCTAATGCTAATCGTGGGTGTGTAAACGTAATGCTAATCATGGGTGTGTAAACCTAATGCTAATCGTGTTAGTGTAAACCTAATGCTAATCGTGGGTGTGTAAACCTAATGCTAATTGTGGGAGTGTAAACCTAATGCTAATCGTAGGTGTGTAAACCTAATGCTAATCATGGGAGTGTAAACCTGCTAATCGTGGGTGTGTAAACCTAATGCTAATCGTGGGAGTGTAAACCTAGTGCTAATCGTGGGAGTGTAAACCTAATGCTAATCGTGGGAGTGTAAAGCTAATGCCAATCGTGGGTGTGTAAACCTAATGCTAATCGTGGGAGTGTAAACCTAGTGCTAATTGTGGGTGTGTAAACCTAATGCTAATCATGGGTGTGCAAAGCCCCAAGATATTTTCACATTCTATACTGGAATGGTTGGGACAGAAGCCCCAATATATTTTCATATTCTCTGCTGGAATGGTTGGGACAGAAGCCCCAAGATATTTTCATATTCTATACTGGAATGGTTGGGACAGAAGCCCCAAGATGTTTTCATATTCTATACTGGAATGGTTGGGACAGAAGCCCCAAGATGTTTTCATATTCTATACTGGAATGGTTGGGACAGAAGCCCCAAGATATTTTCATATTCTATACTGGAATGGTTGGGACAGAAGCCCCAAGATATTTTCATATTCTGTACTGGTATGGTTGGGACAGAAGCCCCAAGATGTTTTCATATTCTATACTGGAATGGTTGGGACAGAAGCCCCAAGATATTTTCATATTCTATACTGGAATGGTTGGGACAGAAGCCCCAAGATATTTTCATATTCTGTACTGGAATGGTTGGGACAGAAGCCCCAAGATATTTTCATATTCTGTACTGGCATGGTTGGGACAGAAGCCCCAAGATATTTTCATATTCTGTACTGGTATGGTTGGGACAGAAGCCCCAAGATATTTCCATATTCTGTACTGGTATGGTTGGGACAGAAGCCCCAAGATATTTTCATATTCTGTACTGGAATGGTTGGGACAGAAGACCCAAGATATTTTCATATTCTGTACTGGTATGGTTGGGACAGAAGCCCCAAGATATTTTCATATTCTGTACTGGCATGGTTGGCTCATTCCACTGTACCAAATATACAGTATATTCAAAGAAAATCATTGACAAATATTTGATAGGACTACAAGACATTTCACCTGTTGTTGTCCCAAGTGATTGGGGAGTGTTTAGGATGTAACACTTATAGTCCTCCAGCACTTTGGATTTGAAATCATACAGTCACTATGAGGTCAAAGTGCAATGTTTCCAAACACTATTTCATTCACGTGGATGCTACCATGATTACGGATAATCCTGAATTAATCATGAATAATGATGAGTAAGAAAGTTACAGAGGCATAAATTATGGTGAGAGGTTAGCATGAGTTGGGGGGTATGATATAAAATGCTAACCTCCCCTGTTATTGTAATGGTGAGAGGTTAGCATGTCTTGGAGGTATGATATAAAATGCTAACCTCCCCTGTTATTATAATGGGGAGAGGTTAGCATGTCTTGGGGGTATGTAATAAAATGCTAACCTCCCCTGTTATTGTAATGGGGAGAGGTTAGCATGTCTTGGGGGTATGATATAAAATGCTAACCTCCACTGTTATTGTAATGGGGAGAGGTTAGCATGTCTTGGGGGTATGATATAAAATGCTAACCTCCACTGTTATTGTAATAGGGAGAGGTTAGCATGTCTTGGAGGTATGATATAAAATGCTAACCTCCACTGTTATTGTAATGGGGAGAGGTTAGCATGTCTTGGAGGTATGATATAAAATGCTAACCTCCACTGTTATTGTAATGGGGAGAGGTTAGCATGTCTTGGAGGTATGATATAAAATGCTAACCTCCACTGTTATTGTAATGGGGAGAGGTTAGCATGTCTTGGAGGTATGATATAAAATGCTAACCTCCACTGTTATTGTAATGGGGAGAGGTTAGCATGTCTTGGAGGTATGATATAAAATGCTAACCTCCCCTGTTATTGTAATGGGGAGAGGTT
Source organism: Oncorhynchus mykiss (assembly GCF_013265735.2). Taxonomy (NCBI): domain Eukaryota; kingdom Metazoa; phylum Chordata; class Actinopteri; order Salmoniformes; family Salmonidae; genus Oncorhynchus; species Oncorhynchus mykiss. The sequence goes on along the minus strand of NC_048580.1, from coordinate 71,364,612 downwards.
AGCATGTCTTGGGGGTATGATATTCGTGCGTTTGTAACTTTCACACTCATCGTTATTCCCGATTCATTCAGGACCAGCCATAATCATGGTATCATCCACGTTAATGTAGAAGTGTTTAGAAACATATTATATTCTTATTTACAATAAAAGTGACTCCAAAATGACACAATACATTATTTACAATTCATTTCTATTGGTCACAAAATAATCTGAAACACAACCAGAACAAACAGCAGATGCATCCAACACGTTTGTAAAGTCACATGCTTTGATGTAATCATTGCGTGCTAGGAATATAGGACCAAATAGGAAACCTCAGAACACATACGAGAATTTGTCCCAATACTCTTAAAATGTGGAGACTACACACACAAATTGCTGTCATTTCTAAACGGTTCACCCGATATGATTGAGAATACACTCCAATTAAAGCTGACAGTCACATGTATCATTTCAAAACCTGCTGGAGTACAAAAGAGCCCCCCCCCACCCCCAAAAAAAAAACGACACATGTCACTGTCCCAATACTTTTGGGAGCTCACTGTACCATGAGGTCACACGTACGTACATGCCACACAAAGACACAGAAAACCACTTCCTCTTCAGCAGCACACTCAACTCACTATCTCTCGTTCCTTCTTCTCGTGTCAACTATCAACCTCTATACTGTCCATGAGTCACGGAATGTCTTTACAACTATCAACCTCTATACTGTCCATGAGTCACTGAATGTCTTTACAACTATCAACCTCTATACTGTCCATGAATCACGGAATGTCTTTACAACTATCAACCTCTATACTGTCCATGAGTCACTGAATATCATTTTTTTTGTGTGTGTCTTCCTCTTCCTCTAGTCTCTGAGTCTGGAGAGCGAGTCAGACTTTCAGTGAGTTAGTATCTTCCTCTTCCTCTCTTCCTCTTCAGTGAGTTAGTATCTTCCTCTTCCTCTCTTCCTCTTCAGTGAGTTAGTATCTTCCTCTTCCTCTCTTCCTCTTCAGTGAGTTAGTATCTTCCTGTTCCTCTTCAGTGAGTTAGTATCTTCCTCTTCCTCTCTACCTCTTCAGTGAGTTAGTATCTTCCTGTTCCTCTTCAGTTAGTTAGCATCTTCCTCTTCAGTGAGTTAGTATCTTCCTCTTCCTCTCTACCTCTTCAGTGAGTTAGTATCTTCCTCTTCAGTGAGTTAGTATCTTCCTCTTCCTCTCTACCTCTTCAGTGAGTTAGTATCTTCCTCTTCAGTGAGTTAGTATCTTCCTCTTCAGTGAGTTAGTATCTACCTCTTCAGTGAGTTAGTATCTTCCTGTTCCTCTTCAGTGAGTTAGCATCTTCCTCTTCAGTGAGTTAGTATCTTCCTCTTCCTCTCTACCTCTTCAGTGAGTTAGTATCTTCATCTTCAGTGACTTAGTATCTTCCTCTTCAGTGAGTTAGTATCTTCCTCTTCAGTGAGTTATTGTCTTCCTCTTCAGTGAGTTAGTATCTTCCTCTTCTGTGAGTTACTGACTTCCTCTTCCTCTTCAGTAAGTTAGTGTCTTCCTCTTCAGTGAGTTAGTGTCTTCCTCTTCCTCTTCAGTGAGTTAGTATCTTCCTCTTCAGTGAGTTAGCATCTTCCTCTTCAGTGAGTTAGTATCTTCCTCTTCAGTGAGTTAGTATCTTCCTCTTCAGTGAGTTAGTATCTTCCTCTTCAGTGAGTTAGTATCTTCCTCTTCAGTGAATTAGCATCTTCCTCTTCAGTGAGTTAGTATCTTCCTCTTCAGTGAGTTAGTATCTTCCTCTTCAGTGACTTAGTATCTTCCCCTTCCTCTCTACCTGAATGTGAATCTGTGAGGAAACCGGAGGTGGAAGTAACACAGCCTGAGCAAGTCCCACCTCCTCCTGCCTCTCCCAGAGCGCCGGCGGCCATATTGGATGACCTGGACGTGGCCCCTCTTAAACCTGTAGTTGTCCTGGTCTGATGACCTCAGTCTGACGAGCGGTGCCCCCTGGTGTCTGGGAGGGTTGTTGCGTCTCCTGACACTCACACCACCGTGCTGATGCGGTTGATAGGCTTTGACTTGGAGCTGGTGGTGCTGCCCGACCCCGTGCTGCTGTTGCCCCCGCCAGACCCCTGCTGCCCTCCCTGGAGCTGGGGTGGGTGGCTGGGCGGCTGGAGCTGGAGGGTGTAGGGGGAGAGAGGGGTAAGCGGGGTGTGAGGGGAGGAAGGGGGGGGTAAAGGGGAGTGAGGAGGGGGAGGGGGTATGGAGGAGAGCGGGAGGTACTGGGCGTGGCTGTGGGCGTCGGCCTGTGGAACGTGCCGGGCGGAAGGGGTCTGTGGGGGCGGGGCGGCAAAGATGAAGTGAGTCTGGTGCTGAGGGTGTTGGGCGAGATGGGGGCTGAGGGAAAGGCCGGGATGGGGGCTGTGGTTGTGGGAATGAGCAGTAAGATGAGGGACATGGGTGTGGGCGTGAGGGTGGGGCTGCGAGCGCGAGAGAGTAAGAGGGAGCTTGGCGACTTCTCCTCCTCCTCGACCGTGAGTGGAGTGTGTGTGGTAGAGGGTCGGGGGCCCAGGGGAGTGAGGAGAATGTGGAGAAAGGGGCGGAGGGGGGCAGCCTACCCCCATAGAAATTCCCATGTTGGTATAGAACCCCCCCTGACCCTGTACACCATGCTGCAGCAGCTGGGAGGGAGCAGGAGCGGGGCCCGGCCGCTTGGGGACCCCAACCAGGGGGCCCCTGTTGATGGTATGAGGCCCAGGGGCCCCCTGGGCGGTGGAGGAGGGCTGACTGGGAGCGGGCCCTGTCTGGGCGTGGTAGCGGTGGTGGTGATGGTAGTAGGATGGAGGAGGCTGCTGCCCTGCGGTACTGTTGTGGCAGTACTGGGCGTGCAGGGCCTGGATCTTGGAGGGCCCTCCTGGGTCGGAGTTGCTGAGGGCGGAGGGGGAGTGTGGGGGCGGGCCGCCGGTGGTGGGCGGGGGGACAGGTGCAGGGTAGTGTGGCAGCCCAGGTGGGAGGAGAGGGGGGAGAGAGGGGAGAGGACCAGGGGGCTTGGTGTTGGAGCGCTTGCTCCCAAACAGGGAACCCAGGAAGGAGCCTCCACTGCCCCCTCCCCCTCCAGACCCGCTCCCCAGGGCTCCCGTCCCCCCTCGGTCTCCGCTGCTGGGACCCAGTGCCGTCGTCCCAGTAGCGGTATTGTGATTTAGCCCCGGCCCACCCCCCACCCCCGTCCCGGGGCTCAGGATGGGGTGGTGAGGCCGGTAGTCTTGGATGTCATAGCAGCCGGGTGGCATTACACCCCCAGCCATGTGGGGGCGCTGATGAGGCCTGGGACTGTTAATGATGGAGCCCTGACCAGAGAAGGATAGGAAGAGAGAGATGAGAGATGAGGAGAGAAAAAGAGGAGGGGAAGAGAGAGACAGAGGGGAGGAGGGAGAGAGGAGACAGAGGGGAGGAGGGAGAGAGGAGGGAGAGAGGAAAGAGAGGAGAGAGAGAGGAGAGAGAGGAGAGAAAGACAGAGGGGAGGAGGGAGAGAGGAGAGAGAGACGGAGGGGAGGAGGGAGAGAGGAGAGAGAGGAGAGAGAGACAGAGGGGAGGAGGGTCAGTAAAGGGCTGTTTTTATTTCATCATTATAAGGACAGAACACACACCTCCGGCACTGACGACAGATGTTAAATACCACCAATAAAGTTAACAGCCTAAAAGACATGCCATATCTATGTTACTGCCATCCCATCAGCAACTGGTGAGGCAAACACATGCATGTAAGGCCCTTTCAATCCACCACGATATCAAGCAGTAGTGAATAGTACCATGCAGGGTATTGAAAACATCCAGAAGCATCATGCCATATTGCAGTGGTAGTTTGATTGGGGAGGAACCCACCCCTCCCCTGTCCCTTCTATATCAGACTAGCAGACCAACACTGACCCTCCCCTGTCCCTTCTATATCAGACTAGCAGACCAACACTGACCCTCCCCTGTCCCTTCTATATCAGACTAGCAGACCAACACTGACCTCCCCCCCCTTCTCCTGTCCCCTCTATATCAGACTAGCAGACCAACACTGACCCCCCCCCCTTCTCCTGTCCCCTCTATATCAGACTAGCAGACCAACACTGACCCTCCCCTGTCCCTTCTATATCAGACTAGCAGACCAACACTGACCCTCCCCTGTCCCTTCTATATCAGACTAGCAGACCAACACTGACCTCCCCCCCCTTCTCCTGTCCCCTCTATATCAGACTAGCAGACCAACACTGACCCCCCCCCTAACCCTTCTATATCAGACTAGCAGACCAACACTGACCCCCCCCCCCTTCTCCTGTCCCCTCTATATCAGACTAGCAGACCAACACTGACCCCCCCCTAACCCTTCTATATCAGACTAGCAGACCAACACTGACCCCCCCCCTTCTCCTGTCCCCTCTATATCAGACTAGCAGACCAACACTGACCCCCCCCTAACCCTTCTATATCAGACTAGCAGACCAACACTGACCCCCCCCCCCTTCTCCTGTCCCCTCTATATCAGACTAGCAGACCAACACTGACCCCCCCCTAACCCTTCTATATCAGACTAGCAGACCAACACTGACCCCCCCCCCCCTTCTCCTGTCCCCTCTATATCAGACTAGCAGACCAACACTGACCCTCCCCTGTCCCTTCTATATCAGACTAGCAGACCAACACTGACCTCCCCCCTTCTCCTGTCCCCTCTATATCAGACCAACACTGCCCCCCCCCTTCTCCTGTCCCCTCTATATCAGACTAGCAGACCAACACTGACCCCCCCCTAACCCTTCTATATCAGACTAGCAGACCAACACTGACCCCCCCCCCCCCCCTTCTCCTGTCCCCTCTATATCAGACCAACACTGCCCCACCCCTCCCCTGTCCCCTCTATATCAGACTAGCAGACCAACACTGACCTCCCCCCCTTCTCCTGTCCCCTCTATATCAGACTAGCAGACCAACACTGACCTCCCCCCCTAACCCTTCTATATCAGACTAGCAGACCAACACTGACCTCCCCCCCTTCTCCTGTCCCCTCTATATCAGACTAGCAGACCAACACTGACCTCCCCCCCTTCTCCTGTCCCCTCTATATCAGACTAGCAGACCAACACTGACCTCCCCCCCTTCTCCTGTCCCTTCTATATCAGACTAGCAGACCAACACTGACCCCCCCCCCCTTCTTCTGTCCCCTGTATATCAGACTAGCAGACCAACACTGACCCCCCCCTAACCCTTCTATATCAGACTAGCAGACCAACACTGACCCCCCCCCCTTCTCCTGTCCCCTCTATATCAGACTAGCAGACCAACACTGACCCCCCCCCCCTTCTCCTGTCCCTTCTATATCAGACTAGCAGACCAACACTGACCCCCCCCCCCCCTTTTTCCTGTCCCCTTTATATCAGACTAGCAGACCAACACTGACCTCCCCCCCATCCCCTCTATATCAGACTAGCAGACCAACACTGCCCCCCCCCCCCCCAGACTAGCAGACTTACTTCCATAGTGCTGTCCAGAGAGCCAACACTGTTCCGGCGGCCCCGCTTTCCTGCACCCAGCAAGGAATAACAAAAGTCATATATTGTGGTGTCATGTAGACTGCATTATTATTATGCTGTATCAGTGAACACTAACACGAGATTCTAATGTGGACTATTTCTCTCTAAACTACAGTTCTGCTGTTGGGACAGCAGGTGGATAACTACAGTTCTCCTGTAGGACAGCAGGTGGATAACTACAGTTCTCCTGTTGGGACAGCAGGTGGATAACTACAGTTCTCCTGTTGGGACAGCAGGTGGATAACTACAGTTCTCCTGTAGGACAGCAGGTGGATAACTACAGTTCTCCTGTAGGACAGCAGGTGGATAACTACAGTTCTCCTGTAGGACAGAAGGTGGATAACTACAGTTCTCCTGTAGGACAGAAGGTGGATAACTACAGTTCTCCTGTTGGAACAGCAGGTGGATAACTACAGTTCTCCTGTAGGACAGCAGGTGGATAACTACAGTTCTCCTGTAGGACAGAAGGTGGATAACTACAGTTCTCCTGTTGGAACAGCAGGTGGATAACTACAGTTCTCCTGTAGGACAGCAGGTGGATAACTACAGTTCTCCTGTAGGACAGCAGGTGGATAACTACAGTTCTCCTGTAGGACAGCAGGTGGATAACTACTATTCATGAGGAGACAGACCACCAGATATACCCTGGTATTATGTAGCTGAGGCAGACCACCAGATATACCCTGGTATTATGTATTCATGAGGAGGCAGACCACCAGACATACCCTGGTATTATGTAGCTGAGGAGACAGACCACCAGATATACCCTGGTATTATGTAGTCATGAGGAGACAGACCACCAGATATACCCTGGTATTATGTATTCATGAGGAGACAGACCACCAGATATACCCTGGCATTATGTAGCTGAGGAGACAGACCACCAGATATACCCTGGTATTATGTAGTCATGAGGAGACAGACCACCAGATATACCCTGGTATTATGTAGTCATGAGGAGACAGACCACCAGATATACCCTGGTATTTTGTAGTCATGAGGAGACAGATCACCAGATATAACCTGGTATTATGTAGTCACTAGGAGACAGATCACCAGATATACCCTTGTATTATGTAGTCATGAGGAGACAGACCACCAGATATACCCTGGTATTGTGGAGACAGACCACCAGATATACCCTGGTATTATGTAGTCATGAGGAGACAGACCACCAGATATACCCAGGTATTATGTAGTCATGAGGAGACAGACCAGATATACCCTGGTATTATGTAGCCACGAGGAGACAGACCACCAGATATACCCTGGTATTATTTGGCTGAGGAGACAGACCACCAGATATACCCTGGTATTATGTAGTCATGTGGAGACAGACCACCAGATATACCCTGGTATTATGTAGCTGAGGAGACAGACCACCAGATATACCCTGGTATTATGGAGACAGACCACCAGATATACCCTGGTATTATGTAGTCATGAGGAGACAGACTACCAGATATACCCTGGTATTATGTAGTCATGAGGAGACAGACCACCAGATATACCCTGGTATTATGTAGTTATGAGGAGACAAACCACCAGATATACCCTGGTATTATGTATTCATGAGGAGACAGACCACCAGATATACCCTGGCATTATGTAGTCATGAGGAGACAGACCACCAGATATACCCTGGTATTATGTATTCATGAGGAGACAGACCACCAGATATACCCTGGCATTATGTAGCTGAGGAGACAGACCACCAGATAGATATACCCTGGTATTATGTAGTCATGAGGAGACAGACCACCAGATATACCCTGGTATTATGTAGTCATGAGGAGACAGACCACCAGATATACCCTGGTATTATGTAGTCATGAGGAGACAGACCACCAGATATACCCTGGCATTATGTAGTCATGAGGAGACAGACCACCAGATATAACCTGGTATTATGTAGTCACTAGGAGACAGACCACCAGATATACCCTGGTATTATGTAGTCATGAGGAGACAGACCACCAGATATACCCTGGTATTATGTATTCATGAGGAGACAGACCACCAGATATACCCTGGTATTATGTATTCATGAGGAGACAGACCACCAGATATACCCTGGCATTATGTAGCTGAGGAGACAGACCACCAGATAGATATACCCTGGTATTATGTAGTCATGAGGAGACAGACCACCAGATATACCCTGGTATTATGTAGTCATGAGGAGACAAACCACCAGATATACCCTGGTATTATGTATTCATGAGGAGACAGACCACCAGATATACCCTGGCATTATGTAGTCATGAGGAGACAGACCACCAGATATACCCTGGTATTATGTATTCATGAGGAGACAGACCACCAGATATACCCTGGCATTATGTAGCTGAGGAGACAGACCACCAGATAGATATACCCTGGTATTATGTAGTCATGAGGAGACAGACCACCAGATATACCCTGGTATTATGTAGTCATGAGGAGACAGACCACCAGATATACCCTGGTATTATGTAGTCATGAGGAGACAGACCACCAGATATAACCTGGTATTATGTAGTCACTAGGAGACAGACCACCAGATATACCCTGGTATTATGTAGTCATGAGGAGACAGACCACCAGATATACCCTGGTATTATGTATTCATGAGGAGACAGACCACCAGATATACCCTGGCATTATGTAGCTGAGGAGACAGACCACCAGATAGATATACCCTGGTATTATGTAGTCATGAGGAGACAGACCACCAGATATACCCTGGTATTGTGGAGACAGACCACCAGATATACCCTGGTATTATTTGGCTGAGGAGACAGACCACCAGATATACCCTGGTATTATGTAGTCATGTGGAGACAGACCACCAGATATACCCTGGTATTATGTAGCTGAGGAGACAGACCACCAGATATACCCTGGTATTATGGAGACAGACCACCAGATATACCCTGGCATTATGTAGTCATGAGGAGACAGACCACCAGATATAACCTGGTATTATGTAGTCACTAGGAGACAGACCACCAGATATACCCTGGTATTATGTAGTCATGAGGAGACAGACCACCAGATATACCCTGGTATTATGTATTCATGAGGAGACAGACCACCAGATATACCCTGGCATTATGTAGCTGAGGAGACAGACCACCAGATAGATATACCCTGGTATTATGTAGTCATGAGGAGACAGACCACCAGATATACCCTGGTATTGTGGAGACAGACCACCAGATATACCCTGGTATTATTTGGCTGAGGAGACAGACCACCAGATATACCCTGGTATTATGTAGTCATGTGGAGACAGACCACCAGATATACCCTGGTATTATGTAGCTGAGGAGACAGACCACCAGATATACCCTGGTATTATGGAGACAGACCACCAGATATACCCTGGTATTATGTAGTCATGAGGAGACAGACTACCAGATATACCCTGGTATTATGTAGTCATGAGGTGACAGACCACCAGATATACCCTGGTATTATGTAGTCATTAGGAGATAGACCATCAGATATACGCTGGTATTATATAGCTGAGGAGACAGACCACCAGATATACCCTGGTATTCTGTAGTCATGAGGAGACATACCACCAGATATACCCTGTTATTATGTCGTCATGAGGAGACAAACCAAAAGATATACCCTGGTATTATGTAGTCATGAGGAGATAGACCACCAGATATACGCTGGTATTATGTAGCTGAGGAGACAGACCACCATATATACCCTGGTATCATGTAGCTGAGGAGACAGATCACCAGATGTACCCTGGTATTATGTAGCCATGAGGAGACAGACCACCAGATATACCCTGGTATTATGTAGCTGAGGAGATAGATCACCAGATATACCCTGGTATTATGTAGCTGATGAGGCAGACCACCAGATATACCCTGGTATTATGTAGTCATGAGGAGACAGATCACCAGATATACCCTGGTATTATGTAGTCATGAGGAGACAGACCACCAGATATACCCTGGTATTATGTAGCCATGAGGAGACAGACCACCAGATATACCCTGGTATTATGTAGTCATGAGGAGACAGACCACCAGATATACCCTGGTATTATGGAGACAGACCACCAGATATAGCCTGGTATTATGTACTTATGAGGTGACAGACCACCAGATATACCCTGGCATTATGTAGTCATGAGGAGACAGACCAACAGATATACCCTGGTATTATGTAGCTGAGGAGACAGACCACCAGATATACCCTGCTATTATGGAGACAGACCACCAGATATACCCTGGTATTATGTAGTCATGAGGAGATAGACCATCAGATATACGCTGGTATTATGTAGCTGAGGAGACAGACCACCATATATACCCTGGTATTCTGTAGTCATGAGGAGACAGACCACCAGATATACCCTGTTATTATGTAGTCATGAGGAGACAGACCACCAGATATACCCTGGTATTATGTAGTCATGAGGAGACAGACCACCATATATACCCTGGTATCATGTAGCTGAGGAGACAGATCACCAGATATACCCTGGTATTATGTAGCCATGAGGAGACAGACCACCAGATATACCCTGGTATCATGTAGCTGTGGAGACAGATCACCAGATATACCCTGGTATTATGTAGCCATGAGGAGACAGACCAAAAGATATACCCTGGTATTATGTAGTCATGAGGAGACAGACCACGAGATATACCCTGGTATTATGTAGTCATGAGGAGATAGACCACCAGATATACGCTGGTATGATGTAGCTGAGGAGACAGACCACCATATATACCCTGGTATCATGTAGCTGAGGAGACAGATCACCAGATATACCCTGGTATTATGTAGCCATGAGGAGACAGACCACCAGATATACCCTGGTATTATGTAGTCATGAGGAGACAGACCACCAGATATACCCTGGTATTATGTAGTCATGAGGGGAAACTGAAATGTTTTCTTGTCACATGTGTATTTCCATTTGCAAAATATTTTGATTAAGCCTGGAATAAAATAATTAAGGGCGACCTATAATTAAATTACTGTCATCTTCTGTGTGTTAAATGGCATACGTGTGAATATAGAGTGTGTATAGGCTTGTCTCCCACATGAATGTTCTCTTTGTGCCAGACTCGATTCAAGTGACTTCTGTTCATTTTATACATCTATATATGAATATATATGAATATGAATATATCTATGTATGAATATTTATATCTATGTATGAATATTTATATCTATATATGAATATTTATATCTATGTATGAATATTTATATCTATATATGAATATTTTTTACTACGCTAGGTTAGCTTCAGTTTCAGGTTATTGAAAGAAAAATGATATCCCTAAAGTAGTAAAAGAAAATACTATTTATTATGTTTTTATATATATATATATATACAGTGCCTTGCGAAAGTATTCGGCCCCCTTGAACTTTGCGACCTTTTGCCACATTTCAGGCTTCAAACATAAAGATATAAAACTGTATTTTTTTTGTGAAGAATCAACAACAAGTGGGACACAATCATGAAGTGGAACGACATTTATTGGATATTTCAAACTTTTTTAACAAATCAAAAACTGAAAAATTGGGCGTGCAGAATTATTCAGCCCCCTTAAGTTAATACTTTGTAGCGCCACCTTTTGCTGCGATTACAGCTGTAAGTCGCTTGGGGTATGTCTCTATCAGTTTTGCACATCGAGAGACTGACATTTTTTTCCCATTCCTCCTTGCAAAACAGCTCGAGCTCAGTGAGGTTGGATGGAGAGCATTTGTGAACAGCAGTTTTCAGTTCTTTCCACAGATTCTCGATTGGATTCAGGTCTGGACTTTGACTTGGCCATTCTAACACCTGGATATGTTTATTTTTGAACCATTCCATTGTAGATTTTGCTTTATGTTTTGGATCATTGTCTTGTTGGAAGACAAATCTCCGTCCCAGTCTCAGGTCTTTTGCAGACTCCATCAGGTACTCACACAAAACACAAAACAACTACCCACAACTCGTAGTGGGAAAACAGGCTGCCTAAGTATGGTTCTCAATCATGGGCAATGATTGGTCAAGCACCTAGAAATATAACACACAGAACACAAACATAGAATGCCTCACGCCCTGACCGAACTAAAATAGAGACATAAAGAAGGAAGGACGTGACAACATATATATTTTATTTTCACTCTTTTTGTGATGTTCACTGCAGAGAACACAGGAAGAAGAATGGTCATTTAATTACCACAGTGAATTATTCTAATGTTCGCTTTTGTGTCAGTTAATCCCATAAGGGTTGGGTTGCCAAATGGCGATTTTGTCACGAAAATAAAATGCCATTCATCATTCATATAGGCAATTTTGACTTAACAACTGGGCCCATCTAACGGAAATTCGCTCAGTTCTGCCTCAAGGACCAGACTCAGTCCATTTATAAACGTCAACCTGCTGCAATAACAGCTCCTTAGCACTGTGCCATCTCTCTCTTTTCTGTGGAGCACGACCTGATCTATAATTAACATTTCACTCCCTCACAACTCAGCAAGCCTTGGCTCTGACCTTCAGGCAGAATGTCTGTACAGTGCCCTGCCGAATGACTGTTCTGTGGCAAACGGTTTGTTTCAAATCACTTTGTTTTCACATGTCGAGGACTCTATTGATTTCTTCTCTGAATGTATGACAGACAAGATATTCAGCATTGTAGATGTCTAGATATATTTAAGTGAGCAATTACACAAACTGCCAGTGAAAAGATATTCATAAGGTTTTTTTTTGATAAGGTCATATTTATAACAATTGTATTGAACTTTTTTTAAACTAGGCAAGTCAGTTAAAAACAAATTCTTATTTTCAATGACGGACTAGGAACAGTGGGTTAACTGCCTTGTTCAGGGGCAGAACGACAGATTTTTACCTTGTCAGCTCGGGGATTTGATCTGGCATCCTTTCAGTTACTAGTCCAACACTCTGACCACTAGGCTACCTACTGTAGGCCTACATATTATAAAGTATTTCACCCAAGTATTGTGTGTGTGTGTGTGTGTGTGTGTGTGTGTGTGTGTGTGTGTGTGTGTGTGTGTGTGTGTGTGTGTGTGTGTGTGTGTGTGTGTGTGTGTGAGTGCGTGTGTGTGTACATACCTGTGTCTGCTAGGTCTCTCAGTGATGAGCTGAGCGCAGTACGTTTGAGTCCATCTGCAGAGGCATAGCTGTCGTCCAGACTGGGCCTACGCAGAATGCCGTTCACCGCCTTCACGCCGCCGCTGGGACCACCACCGTCAGGCCCGGCCACAACAGGCCTCATCACTCCTCTCTGCTTCTCCAACTCCGCTGTAGAGAGGGAGGAGGAGAGGAGGAAAGAGGGGAGTAGGGAGGGAGCAAAGTGGAGAAAGGGAAAGAGAGAGGAGGAAGAGAGAGGAGAGAATGAGAGGAGAGAGAGAGGGAGAGAGAGAGAGAGTGGAGAATGGTGTGGAAGAGGGTGAGAGAGAGAAAGAGAGGAGGAGGGTGAGGAAGAGGGCGAGAGAGATAAAGAGAGGAGGAGGGTGAGAGAGAGAAAGAGAGAAGAGAAAGAGAGGAGGAAGGTGAGGAAGAGGGCGAGAGAGAGAAAGAGAGGAGGAGGGTGAGGAAGAGGGCGAGAGAGAGAAAGAGAGGAGGGTGAGGAAGAGGGTGACCGAGAGAAGAGAGCAAGAAGTGAGTAGAGAATAAGAGTGGGAAAGGATTACTTTGCTTTAAAATGTATATGTAATCACATTAGGGATTACTTTGCTTTAAAAGGTGTACGATGATCACATTAGTTGTATATTCTACAATTCTGTTGTATTCCCCTACAGAATAATACAGTATTCTATAAAGCCATGTATAGTTCTACTCACACTCCACCCTGTATAGTTCTACTCACACTCCACCCTGTATAGTCCTACTCACACTCCACCCTGTATAGTCCTACTCACACTCCACCCTGTATAGTTCTACTCACACTCCACCCTGTATAGTTCTACTCACACTCCACCCTGTATAGTTCTACTCACACTCCACCCTGTATAGTTCTACTCACACTCCACCCTGTATAGTTCTACTCACACTCCACCCTGTATAGTTCTACTCACACTCCACCCTGTATAGTTCTACTCACACTCCACCCTGTATAGTTCTACTCACACTCCACCCTGTATAGTCCTACTCACACTCCACCCTGTATAGTCCTACTCACACTCCACCCTGTATAGTCTACTAGTATAGTATAGTCCTACTCACACTCCACCCTGTATAGTCTACTAGTATAGTATAGTCCTACTCACACTCCACCCTGTATAGTTCTACTCACACTCCACCATGTATAGTCCTACTCACACTCCACCCTGTATAGTTCTACTCACACTCCACCCTGTATAGTCCTACTCACACTCCACCCTGTATAGTTCTACTCACACTCCACCATGTATAGTCCTACTCACACTCCACCCTGTATAGTTCTACTCACACTCCACCCTGTATAGTTCTACTCACACTCCACCCTGTATAGTTCTACTCACACTCCACCCTGTATAGTCCTACTCACACTCCACCCTGTATAGTTCTACTCACACTCCACCCTGTATAGTTCTACTCACACTCCACCCTGTATAGTTCTACTCACACTCCACCCTGTATAATCCTACTCACACTCCACCCTGTATAGTTCTACTCACACTCCACCCTGTATAGTCCTACTCACACTCCACCCTGTATAGTTCTACTCACACTCCACCCTGTATAGTTCTACTCACACTCCACCCTGTATAATCCTACTCACACTCCACACTGTATAGTTCTACTCACACTCCACCCTGTATAGTCCTACTCACACTCCACCCTGTATAGTCTACTAGTATAGTATAGTCCTACTCACACTCCACCCTGTATAGTCTACTAGTATAGTATAGTCCTACTCACACTCCACCCTGTATAGTTCTACTCACACTCCACCCTGTATAGTCCTACTCACACTCCACCCTGTATAGTCCTACTCACACTCCACCCTGTATAGTCTACTAGTATAGTATAGTCCTACTCACACTCCACCCTGTATAGTCTACTAGTATAGTATAGTCCTACTCACACTCCACCCTGTATAGTTCTACTCACACTCCACCCTGTATAGTTCTACTCACACTCCACCCTGTATAGTTCTACTCACACTCCACCCTGTATAGTCCTACTCACACTCCACCCTGTATAGTCCTACTCACACTCCACCCTGTATAGTTCTACTCACACTCCACCCTGTATAGTTCTACTCACACTCCACCCTGTATAGTCCTACTCACACTCCACCCTGTATAGTTCTACTCACACTCCACCCTGTATAGTCCTACTCACACTCCACCCTGTATAGTTCTACTCACACTCCACCCTGTATAGTTCTACTCACACTCCACCCTGTATAGTACTACTCACACTCCACCCTGTATAGTTCTACTCACACTCCACCCTGTATAGTCCTACTCACACTCCACCCTGTATAGTTCTACTCACACTCCACCCTGTATAGTTCTACTCACACTCCACCCTGTATAGTTCTACTCACACTCCACCCTGTATAGTCCTACTCACACTCCACCCTGTATAGTTCTACTCACACTCCACCCTGTATAGTTCTACTCACACTCCACCCTGTATAGTACTACTCACACTCCAACCTGTATAGTCTACTAGTATAGTATAGTCCTACTCACACTCCACCCTGTATAGTCCTACTCACACTCCACCCTGTATAGTCCTACTCACACTCCACCCTGTATAGTCCTACTCACACTCCACCCTGTATAGTCTACTAGTATAGTATAGTCCTACTCACACTCAACCCTGTATTTCTCCATCTCCGTCACCTCAGCGATGCTCTCTCTCAGGTCGGAGGTAAAACGCGTTCTGTCCTGCTGGCTCGGCGCGTTAAACACTATCAGAACCTTTCTGTCCCCACCAGGGTTGGCTGACGTCAGACGGATACCGTGGGGATAGTCTGCAGGGGAGAGAGGAGACGTGTTTAACACAGACGCAGTGGACATCTCATAGGGTTCTGGTCAGAGGTACCGCAAAGGAAAGAGGACTGAATCACAGTCTTCACCAGAGAGGAGGTGTCTTCACACAAACACCCACGTACAACTAACCATCCAATACCACAATCATATGGTTGTAATTTACAAACTATAATGCAGTTATGTTATAGTGGTGAGAATGCAATTGTAGTTGTCTCAAAAATAACTGTCATGTCATGTACAAAAATGAAAGAAATAGACATAAATGTAATTATCGAGGGTGAATTATCACTAAACAGGACGAAGGTTTAAAATGGCCTCCTCTGTGCTGTGATCAGAGAATAGATACGGTGATGTATTTATAGCAGAGATTGCTTTGGCAATTAACACATGTTTCCCATGCCAATAAAGCCCCTTGAATTGAGAGAGAAAGAGAGAGAAAGAGAGAGAGAGAAAGAGAGAGAGAGAGAAAGAGAGAGAGAGAAAGAGAGAAAGAGAGAGAAAGAGAGAGAGAGAAAGAGAGAAAGAGAGAAAGAGAGAGAGAGAAAGAGAGAAAGAGAGAAAGAGAGAGAGAGAAAGAGAGAGAGAAAGAGAGAAAGAGAGAAAGAGAGAAAAAGAGAGAAAGAGAGAAAGAGAGAAAGAGAAAAAGAGAAAGAGACAGACAGACAGACAGACAGACAGACAGACAGACAGACAGACAGACAGACAGACAGACAGATAGATAGATAGATAGATAGATAGATCACTTTATATATTCACTTTATATATTATCTACCTCACTTGCTTTGGCAATGTTAACACATGTTTCCCATGCCAATAAAGCCCTTGAATTGAATTGAATTGATAGGGTTAGAGAGGGACAGATGGAGAGACAGATGGCCGGAGAGACACATACTGCCTCCCAATTCTGCACCCTTCTCCCATAGTGTGCACGTGAACACTTTCTGTCATGGCTATCAACAATGGTGAAATTCCCTCCAGCTAATGTTTACACCAATCCTATGATTTAATATCCATGACACACTGTGAAGCACACGCTGGGAGGAGGGTGGAGAATCTGGATATAGCTCAGTACTTACAGGAGTACACACACACACACACACACATACACACACACACACACACACACACACACACACACACACACTTACATTGTTTCTGGAAAATGTGAACGTGCATCTCGACCAGGGGGAAGGACTGTCTGAAACTGTATGTCACAGAGGTCTTCTTCTTCTGGAAGATCTTGGTTACCTGTAGGGGAGAAGAGGGACGTCTCTTTATGATCCCAGCTAGCACATAACGTTCTGAGAACCAGATGTTTCTTAGAGCTTGGTAAGAGCATGGTTGTCCTATGGTTAATTTGCGAACAAACCTTCGCACGACGTTCTAGGAATGGTGCAGGATAGTTGCTCGGTTTTTGGGAAAATTCTCGGCACGAGGAGCTTGATATTTATTGTTTTGGTATTTCATTACTTTAACGAAACGTTTCCTAAAAAGTTCAAACATGGTTACATTTCTATTTTGAATAACGTTCTAGGGACGTTCTTCAACTGGTTTGAAATTGGGGAATGTTTGAACTTTTTAGGTTCAGAGAACATTAATAAACAGCGTGGGAATTTTTCAGTACTTTAATTAAGCATAACGTTTCCATAACGTTTCCTACAGGTTTCCTACAGGTTTCCATAACGTTTCCTACAGGTTTCCATAACGTTTCCTACAGGTTTCCTACAGGTTTCCATAACGTTTCCTACAGGTTTCCTACAGGTTTCCTACAGGTTTCCATAAGGTTCCATAACGTTTCCTACAGGTTTCCTACAGGTTTCCTACAGGTTTCCTCATGGTTCTATTTAAAGTCATGTTCTCAAATTGTTTTCAGAGAACGTTAAGAAAACAGTCCATTAAAAAAAGAAACACACAAAAAAAAGTATTAGTAACGTTCAGAGAACATTTTAAGAGTGCTGTTTTTAAAACATATTGTGTATATTTTGTTCTCAGCATTAACAAAACTCTCTCTATCCTGTAAAGCGTGTTGGCCCACTATGTGCCTCACACGTAACCTATCCGAGGGCTCACAGGTGAGTCTTACCACGAGCAGGTCGTTGAAGAGGAAGACTTCTCTCTGGTGGACTCCAGTCCTCTGGTTTCTGTTGGGGTCAGGCACCTCGTACAGCTGACAGCAACACACCAATCTGCGATGTGGCAGCGAGAGCACCTACACACAAAATATTATTACTACACAACGCAGAAAGGTTAGTTTGCAGTTCAGGCTTACCAGCTCAAATATACAATTAAGCATAAAGGTTTACAGAATCCGACTTCATATCAGGCAAAATTTGAGTCTATCTACAGTACGGGGTTTCCCCCACTAACCATGGGTATATCTTCGACCTACAATATGGGGTTTCCCCCACTAACCATGGGTATATCTTCTACCTACAGTATGGGGTTTTCCCCACTAACCATGGGGGGTATATCTTCTATCTACAGTATGGGGTTTTCCCCACTAACCAAGGGGGGTATATATTCTACCTACAGAATGGGGTTTTCCCCACTAACCAAAGGGGGTATATCTTCTATCTACAGTATGGGGTTTCCCTCACTAACCATGGGTATATCTTCTATCTACAGTATGGGGTTTCCCTCACTAACCATGGGTATATCTTCGACCTACAGTATGGGGTTTCCCTCACTAACCAAGGGGGGTATATATTCTATCTACAGTATGGGGTTTTCCCCACTAACCATGGGTATATGAGATGAGTCCCGATTGGTCTGTCTATAACAGAACGGTGTCTGGTCCCTGGTCAGTACATAGATCATCTTTACAACTGCAGATTTTTTGGAAATATATATCATATCATAATATAGCTTTTTTTGGACAAATGCAGAAGTGTTGCTACAGCTCTCAACAAAAATATTGCTGTCCTGAATTTAGCCGGGTTTAAGTCGAGAGACTATTTCCTGGAGGACAATAGCATGCTGACTCACATGTTTACACGCGTGGGTGGGGCTAAGGCTTAAGAGGGCGTTAACAATGCTGAATGGGCGTACACAAAACAAGAACTCTCTACTCTCTTTCTAGAACACTCTAGAAAGTGTGAAAATCTCGTCAGTCTTTCAAAAGGCATTTTCTCCTACTTGTCTCTTAAGATAACAAGTTTATTAAACTTTTAAAGCAGCACACCATCCCCATGTTTCTTACTAACTACAGTGATATACCATTCATTAAATCTGTACTTTCATAAAATGCTAAAATAAGAGAATCACTTTAGATTGGATATATAACGTCAATAGAGGAATCCAAACCCATTTCTACTTTATGTTGACTTACAGGCTTCTTGCCGACCAAAACCCTCTCCACAGCCTGTACTTGAGACACGTGGTCATCGTTGGTGCGTAGCTCCCACTTCTCTATCCGATGGTAGATTCCTATTAACAGGTCTCTGGGAATGTCCTGGCCACTATCCACTCCTGGGGAAACATATCACACACAGAGGAGAGTTTATCAAAACGGAGAAAAGGAAGTGATATACAAATTCTACCATAAATCATTCCCTAACGTTCTGTAGAAGACGAGGTAGAGATGACGAGGAGGATAGAAGGGGAAAGTCTGAGATTGGCCAATGAAGTGAGAGAAATAGACGTAGACACTATGGTTGTCTGTTTTGAGGAGTAAGAGA
Source organism: Oncorhynchus mykiss (assembly GCF_013265735.2). NCBI lineage: Eukaryota > Metazoa > Chordata > Actinopteri > Salmoniformes > Salmonidae > Oncorhynchus > Oncorhynchus mykiss. The sequence continues at coordinate 71,345,433 of NC_048580.1, read as the reverse complement.
GAAGAAGTAAAAACAGATAATTTTGACCTCGGGTTCTGAAAACAAAAACAGTCAGCATCTTCCTCACCTCTGAGGTTTTTGATGAAGTCCTCCAACTTCATCTTCCTCTCTGGTTTAACGTTGGGAGAGTACATGTCAGTGTTGAGGAGGATGATGGCGAAGGCCAGGATGAAGATGGTGTCGGGGTTCCGGAACTGTCGGATCAGCACCGGGTTACTCACACAGTACCGCTGACTGGAGGTGAGGGGGGGGGGAGATTAGATATGAAGCAGATTCATTTTCAATACAAAATGAATACTCTTGTGCACAACACAAACTACCCCCCCCCCCCCCAAAAAAAAAATCATAAAAGTATATAAATCCACAGGTCATGCTATAGTCCATAATCCTGCTGTTACCTGAAAGCCTCGATCAGTCTCTCCACCTTCTGGGCCTCTCCCTGGACTTTAATCTGGGCCTGAAACTTCCTGAGGGCATCATCTAGATCCATCCCTGAGAAGTCCAACTCATCTACCACACAACTGGACAGGGAGAGGATAGAGGAGAGAGGGAGGGAAGGATGAAGAAAGGGAGGAAGGATGGAGAGAGGGAGGGAAGGATGAAGAAAGGGAGGAAGGATGGAGAGAGGGAGGGAAGGATGGAAAGAGGGAGAGAGGGAGGAAGGATGAAGAGAGGGAGGAAGGATGGAGAGAGGGAGAGAGGATGAAGAGAGAGGAGAGAGGAAGGAAGAGAGGGAGAGAGGATGAAGAGAGAGGAGAGAGGAAGGAAGAGAGGGAGAGGGAGGAAGAGAGGGAGAGAGGGAGGAAGAGAGGGAGAGAGGATGAAGGATGGAGAGAGGGAGAGAGGATGAAGAGAGAGGAGAGAGGAAGGAAGAGAGGGAGAGAGGGAGAGAGGGAGGAAGAGAGGGAGAGAGGATGAAGAGAGAGGAGAGAGGAAGGAAGAGAGGGAGAGAGGGAGGAAGAGAGGGAGAGAGGATGAAGAGAGGGAGAGAGTCAGACAGAACACAATACTGTATAGTACAGAGTTGACTGGTTAGAGTCAGACAGAACACAATACTGTATAGTTCAGAGTTGACTGGTTAGAGTCAGACAGAACACGATACTGTATAGTACAGAGTTGACTGGTTAGAGTCAGACAGAACACAATACTGTATAGTACAGAGTTGACTGGTTAGAGTCAGACAGAACAGTTGTCTGGTTGACTGGTTAGAGTCAGACAGAACAGTTGATTGGTTAGAGTCAGACAGAACAGTTGATTGGTTAGAGTCAGACAGAACAGTTGATTGGTTAGAGTCAGACAGAACAGTTGATTGGTTAGAGTCAGACAGAACAGTTGATTGGTTAGTCAGAACAATTGATTGGTTAGAGTCAGACAGATCAGTTGACTGGTTAGAGTCAGACAGAACAGTTGTCTGGTTGACTGGTTAGAGTCAGACAGAACAGTTGATTGGTTAGAGTCAGACAGAACAGTTGATTGGTTAGAGTCAGACAGAACAGTTGATTGGTTAGAGTCAGACAGAACAGTTGATTGGTTAGAGTCAGACAGAACAGTTGATTGGTTACAGTCAGACAGAACAGTTGATTGGTTAGAGTCAGACAGAACAGTTGATTGGTTACAGTCAGACAGAACAGTTGAGTGGTTACAGTCAGAACAGTTGATTGGTTAGAGTCAGACAGAACAGTTGATTGGTTGCAGTCAGAACAGTTGATTGGTTAGAGTCAGACAGAACAGTTGATTGGTTGCAGTCAGAACAGTTGATTGGTTAGAGTCAGACAGAACAGTTGATTGGTTGCAGTCAGAACAGTTGATTGGTTAGAGTCAGACAGAACAGTTGATTGGTTAGAGTCAGACAGAACAGTTGATTGGTTGCAGTCAGAACAGTTGATTGGTTAGAGTCAGACAGAACAGTTGATTGGTTGCAGTCAGAACAGTTGATTGGTTAGAGTCAGACAGAACAGTTGATTGGTTGCAGTCAGAACAGTTGATTGGTTAGAGTCAGACAGAACAGTTGATTGGTTGCAGTCAGAACAGTTGATTGGTTAGAGTCAGACAGAACAGTTGATTGGTTAGAGTCAGACAGAACAGTTGATTGGTTGCAGTCAGAAGAGTTGATTGGTTAGAGTCAGACAGAACAGTTAATTGGTTAGAGTCAGACAGAACAGTTGATTGGTTGCAGTCAGAACAGTTGATTGGTTAGAGTCAGACAGAACAGTTGATTGGTTGCAGTCAGAACAGTTGATTGGTTAGAGTCAGACAGAACAGTTGATTGGTTCGCCACTCACTCCAGTACGTCCTTGTTGAACTGTTTCTGTCTGCAGCCCAGAAACTCTCCTATCATCTGTCTGCTCAGTCCTTTCCTCTCCAGGATGAAGCGGGCGATGCCTACCGGTGTGTCCGATACGAAGCCTCTCTCTATCAGGTACTGTATACCCTTCTCTGGCTTCCTGCATCGAGGGAGAGACACAGAGAGGGAGAGACACAGAGAGCAAGAGACACAGAGAGGGAGTGACACAGAGAGGGAGAGACACAGAGATGGAGAGACACAGAGAGGGAGAGACAGAGAGGGAGAGACACAGAGAGGGAGAGACAGAGAGAGAGACACAGAGAGAGGGAGAGACACAGAGAGAGGGAGAGACACAGAAAAACAGGAGTTATTATAAAATACTCTATATGCCACTGAACAGATGCTTTTATTCAAAATTACTTTTAAAGTAGAATGACACAAAACACAGAGAATAGAGAACTGGCCTTGAAGAACTGACCTACTCAACTAACTCAGAGGTCCTTGTGAAAGCCTATAGCTGCAGGGTTGTTAGGGCGTGTCTATCGCTGCAGGGTTGTTAGGGTGTGTCTATCGCTGCAGGGTTGTTAGGGTGTGTCTATCGCTGCAGGGTTGTTAGGGCGTGTCTATCGCTGCAGGGTTGTTAGGGTGCGTCTATCGTTGCAGGGTTGTTAGGGTGTGTCTATCGCTGCAGGGTTGTTAGGGTGTGTCTATCGCTGCAGGGTTATTAGGGTGTGTCTATCGCTGCAGGGTTGTTAGGGTGTGTCTATCGCTGCAGGGTTGTTAGGGTGTGTCTATCGCTGCAGGGCTGTTAGGGCGTGTCTATCGCTGCAGGGTTGTTAGGGCGTGTCTATCGATGCAGGGTTGTTAGGGTGTGTCTATCGCTGCAGGGTTGTTAGGGCGTGTCTATCGCTGCAGGTTTGTAAGGGCGTGTCTATCGCTGCAGGGTTGTTAGGACGTGTCTATAGCTGCAGGGTTGTTAGGGTGTGTCTATTGCTGCAGGGTTGTTAGGGCGTGTCTATCGCTGCAGGGTTGTTAGGGCGTGTCTATCGCTGCAGGGTTGTTAGGGCGTGTCTATCGCTGCAGGGTTGTTAGGGCGTGTCTATAGCTGCAGGGTTGTTAGGGCGTGTCTATCGCTGCAGGGTTGTTAGGGCGTGTCTATAGCTGCAGGGTTGTTAGGGCGTGTCTATCGCTGCAGGGCTGTTAGGGCGTGTCTATAGCTGCAGGGTTGTTAGGGCGTGTCTATCGCTGCAGGGTTGTTAGGGTGCGTCTATCGTTGCAGGGTTGTTAGGGTGTGTCTATCGCTGCAGGGTTGTTAGGGTGTGTCTATCGCTGCAGGGTTATTAGGGTGTGTCTATCGCTGCAGGGTTGTTAGGGTGTGTCTATCGCTGCAGGGTTGTTAGGGTGTGTCTATCGCTGCAGGGCTGTTAGGGCGTGTCTATCGCTGCAGGGTTGTTAGGGCGTGTCTATCGCTGCAGGGTTGTTAGGGTGTGTCTATCGCTGCAGGGTTGTTAGGGCGTGTCTATCGCTGCAGGTTTGTAAGGGCGTGTCTATCGCTGCAGGGTTGTTAGGACGTGTCTATAGCTGCAGGGTTGTTAGGGTGTGTCTATTGCTGCAGGGTTGTTAGGGCGTGTCTATCGCTGCAGGGTTGTTAGGGCGTGTCTATAGCTGCAGGGTTGTTAGGGCGTGTCTATCGCTGCAGGGTTGTTAGGGCGTGTCTATAGCTGCAGGGTTGTTAGGGCGTGTCTATCGCTGCAGGGTTGTTAGGGCGTGTCTATAGCTGCAGGGTTGTTAGGGCGTGTCTATCGCTGCAGGGCTGTTAGGGCGTGTCTATAGCTGCAGGGTTGTTAGGGCGTGTCTATCGCTGCAGGTTTGTTAGGGCGTGTCTATCGCTGCAGGGTTGTTAGGGCGTGTCTATCGCTGCAGGGTTGTTAGGGCGTGTCTATCGCTGAAGGGTTGTTAGGGCGTGTCTATAGATGCAGGGTTGTTAGGGCGTGTCTATCGCTGCAGGGTTGTTAGGGCGTGTCTATAGCTGCAGGGTTGTTAGGGCGTGTCTATCGCTGCAGGGTTGTTAGGGTGTGTCTATAGCTGCAGGGTTGTTAGGGCGTGTCTATCGCTGCAGGGTTGTTAGGGCGTGTCTATAGCTGCAGGGTTGTTAGGGCGTGTCTATCGCTGCAGGGTTGTTAGGGCGTATCTATAGCTGCAGGGTTGTTAGGGTGTGTCTATCGCTGCAGGGTTGTTAGGGCGTGTCTATCGCTGCAGGGTTTTTAGGGCGTATCTATCGCTGCAGGGTTGTTAGGGCGTGTCTATAGCTGCAGGGTTGTTAGGGCGTGTCTATCGCTGCAGGGTTGTTAGGGCGTGTCTATAGCTGCAGGGTTGTTAGGGCGTGTCTATCGCTGCAGGGTTGTTAGGGCGTGTCTATAGCTGCAGGGTTGTTAGGGCGTGTCTATCGCTGCAGGGTTGTTAGGGCGTGTCTATCGCTGCAGGGTTGTTAGGGCGTGTCTATCGCTGCAGGGTTGTTAGGGCGTGTCTATCGCTGCAGGGTTGTTAGGGCGTGTCTATCGCTGCAGGGTTGTTAGGGCGTGTCTATCGCTGCAGGGTTGTTAGGGAGTGTCTATCGCTGCAGGGTTGTTAGGGCGTGTCTATCGCTGCAGGGTTGTTAGGGTGTGTCTATAGCTGCAGGGTTATTAGGGTGTGTCTATCGCTGCAGAGTTGTTAGGGCGTGTCTATCGCTGCAGGGTTGTTAGGGTGTGTCTATAGCTGCAGGGTTATTAGGGTGTGTCTATCGCTGCAGAGTTGTTAGGGCGTGTCTATCGCTGCAGGGTTGTTAGGGCGTGTCTATCGCTGCAGGGTTGTTAGGGCGTGTCTATCGCTGCAGGGTTGTTAGGGTGTGTCTATCGCTGCAGGGTTGTTAGGGCGTGTCTATCGCTGCAGGGTTGTTAGGGCGTGTCTATCGCTGCAGGGTTGTTAGGGCGTGTCTATAGCTGCAGGGTTGTTAGGGCGTGTCTATAGCTGCAGGGTTGTTAGGGCGTGTCTATCGCTGCAGGGTTGTTAGGGCGTGTCTATCGCTGCAGGGTTGTTAGGGCGTGTCTATCGCTGCAGGGTTGTTAGGGTGTGTCTATCGTTGCAGGGTTGTTAGGGCGTGTCTATCGCTGCAGGTTTGTAAGGGCGTGTCTATCGCTGCAGGGTTGTTAGGGCGTGTCTATAGCTGCAGGGTTGTTAGGGTGTGTCTATCGCTGCAGGGTTGTTAGGGTGTGTCTATCGCTGCAGGGTTGTTAGGGCGTGTCTATCGCTGCAGGGTTGTTAGGGTGTGTCTATCGCTGCAGGGTTGTTAGGGCGTGTCTTTCGCTGCAGGGTTGTTAGGGCGTGTCTATAGCTGCAGGGTTGTTAGGGCGTGTCTATCGCTGCAGGGTTGTTAGGGCGTGTCTATAGCTGCAGGGTTGTTGGGGCGTGTCTATCGCTGCAGGGTTGTTAGGGCGTGTCTATAGCTGCAGGGTTGTTAGGGTGTGTCTATCGCTGCAGGGTTGTTAGGGCGTGTCTATCGCTGCAGGGTTGTTAGGGCGTGTCTATCGCTGCAGGGTTGTTAGGGCGTGTCTATCGCTGCAGGGTTGTTAGGGCGTGTCTATCGCTGCAGGGTTGTTAGGGCGTGTCTATAGCTGCAGGTTTGTAAGGGCGTGTCTATCGCTGCAGGGTTGTTAGGGTGTGTCTATCGCTGCAGGGTTGTTAGGGTGTGTCTATCGCTGCAGGGTTGTTAGGGTGTGTCTATCGCTGCAGGGTTGTTAGGATGTGTCTATAGCTGCAGGGTTGAATGGGCGTGTCTATCGCTGCAGGGTTGTTAGGGCGTGTCTATCGCTGCAGGGTTGTTAGGGCGTGTCTATCGCTGCAGGGTTGTTAGGGTGTGTCTATCGTTGCAGGGTTGTTAGGGCGTGTCTATCGCTGCAGGTTTGTAAGGGCGTGTCTATCGCTGCAGGGTTGTTAGGGCGTGTCTATAGCTGCAGGGTTGTTAGGGTGTGTCTATCGCTGCAGGGTTGTTAGGGTGTGTCTATCGCTGCAGGGTTGTTAGGGCGTGTCTATCGCTGCAGGGTTGTTAGGGTGTGTCTATCGCTGCAGGGTTGTTAGGGCGTGTCTTTCGCTGCAGGGTTGTTAGGGCGTGTCTATAGCTGCAGGGTTGTTAGGGCGTGTCTATCGCTGCAGGGTTGTTAGGGCGTGTCTATAGCTGCAGGGTTGTTGGGGCGTGTCTATCGCTGCAGGGTTGTTAGGGCGTGTCTATAGCTGCAGGGTTGTTAGGGTGTGTCTATCGCTGCAGGGTTGTTAGGGCGTGTCTATCGCTGCAGGGTTGTTAGGGCGTGTCTATCGCTGCAGGGTTGTTAGGGCGTGTCTATCGCTGCAGGGTTGTTAGGGCGTGTCTATCGCTGCAGGGTTGTTAGGGCGTGTCTATAGCTGCAGGGTTGTTAGGGTGTGTCTATCGCTGCAGGGTTGTTAGGGTGTGTCTATCGCTGCAGGGTTGTTAGGGTGTGTCTATCGCTGCAGGGTTGTTAGGGTGTGTCTATCGCTGCAGGGTTGTTAGGATGTGTCTATAGCTGCAGGGTTGTTAGGGAGTGTCTATCGCTGCAGGGTTGTTAGGGTGTGTCTATCGCTGCAGGGTTGTTAGGGCGTGTCTATCGCTGCAGGGTTGTTAGGGCGTGTCTATCGCTGCAGGGTTGTTAGGGCGTGTCTATCGCTGCAGGGTTGTTAGGGTGTGTCTATCGCTGCAGGGTTGTTAGGGCGTGTCTATCGCTGCAGGGTTGTTAGGGTGTGTCTATAGCTGCAGGGTTGTTAGGGTGTGTCAATAGCTGCAGGGTTGTTAGGGTGTGTCTATCGCTGCAGGGTTGTAAGGGTGTGTCTATAGCTGCAGGGTTTTTAGGGTGTGTCTATCGCTGCAGGGTTGTTAGGGTGTGTCTATCGCTGCAGGGTTGTAAGGGTGTGTCTATAGCTGCAGGGTTGTTAGGGTGTGTCTATCGCTGCACGGTTGTTAGGGTGTGTCTATCGCTGCAGGGTTGTTAGGGTGTGTCTATCGCTGCAGGGTTGTTAGGGCGTGTCTATAGCTGCAGGGTTGTAAGGGCGTGTCTATAGCTGCAGGGTTGTAAGGGTGTGTCTATCGCTGCAGGGTTGTTAGGGCGTGTCTATAGCTGCAGGGTTGTAAGGGTGTGTCTATCGCTGCAGGGTTGTAAGGGTGTGTCTATAGCTGCAGGGTTGTTAGGGCGTGTCTATCGCTGCAGGGTTGTTAGGGTGTGTCTATAGCTGCAGGGTTGTTAGGGCGTGTCTATCGCTGCAGGGTTGTTAGGGCGTGTCTATAGCTGCAGGGTTGTTAGGGCGTGTCTATCGCTGCAGGGTTGTTAGGGCGTGTCTATAGCTGCAGGGTTGTTAGGGTGTGTCTATCGCTGCAGGGTTGTTAGGGCGTGTCTATCGCTGCAGGGTTTTTAGGGCGTATCTATCGCTGCAGGGTTGTTAGGGCGTGTCTATAGCTGCAGGGTTGTTAGGGTGTGTCTATCGCTGCAGGGTTGTTAGGGCGTGTCTATAGCTGCAGGGTTGTTAGGGCGTTTCTATCGCTGCAGGGTTGTTAGGGCGTGTCTATAGCTGCAGGGTTGTTAGGGCGTGTCTATCGCTGCAGGGTTGTTAGGGCGTGTCTATCGCTGCAGGGTTGTTAGGGCGTGTCTATCGCTGCAGGGTTGTTAGGGCGTGTCTATCGCTGCAGGGTTGTTAGGGCGTGTCTATCGCTGCAGGGTTGTTAGGGAGTGTCTATCGCTGCAGGGTTGTTAGGGCGTGTCTATCGCTGCAGGCTTGTTAGGGTGTGTCTATAGCTGCAGGGTTATTAGGGTGTGTCTATCGCTGCAGAGTTGTTAGGGCGTGTCTATCGCTGCAGGGTTGTTAGGGCGTGTCTATCGCTGCAGGGTTGTTAGGGCGAGTCTATCGCTGCAGGGTTGTTAGGGTGTGTCTATCGCTGCAGGGTTGTTAGGGCGTGTCTATCGCTGCAGGGTTGTTAGGGCGTGTCTATCGCTGCAGGGTTGTTAGGGCGTGTCTATAGCTGCAGGGTTGTTAGGGCGTGTCTATAGCTGCAGGGTTGTTAGGGCGTGTCTATCGCTGCAGGGTTGTTAGGGCGTGTCTATCGCTGCAGGGTTGTTAGGGCGTGTCTATCGCTGCAGGGTTGTTAGGGTGTGTCTATCGTTGCAGGGTTGTTAGGGCGTGTCTATCGCTGCAGGTTTGTAAGGGCGTGTCTATCGCTGCAGGGTTGTTAGGGCGTGTCTATAGCTGCAGGGTTGTTAGGGTGTGTCAATAGCTGCAGGGTTGTTAGGGTGTGTCTATCGCTGCAGGGTTGTAAGGGTGTGTCTATAGCTGCAGGGTTTTTAGGGTGTGTCTATCGCTGCAGGGTTGTTAGGGTGTGTCTATCGCTGCAGGGTTGTAAGGGTGTGTCTATAGCTGCAGGGTTGTTAGGGTGTGTCTATCGCTGCACGGTTGTTAGGGTGTGTCTATCGCTGCAGGGTTGTTAGGGTGTGTCTATCGCTGCAGGGTTGTTAGGGCGTGTCTATAGCTGCAGGGTTGTAAGGGCGTGTCTATAGCTGCAGGGTTGTAAGGGTGTGTCTATCGCTGCAGGGTTGTTAGGGCGTGTCTATAGCTGCAGGGTTGTAAGGGTGTGTCTATCGCTGCAGGGTTGTAAGGGTGTGTCTATAGCTGCAGGGTTGTTAGGGCGTGTCTATCGCTGCAGGGTTGTTAGGGTGTGTCTATAGCTGCAGGGTTGTTAGGGCGTGTCTATCGCTGCAGGGTTGTTAGGGCGTGTCTATAGCTGCAGGGTTGTTAGGGCGTGTCTATCGCTGCAGGGTTGTTAGGGCGTGTCTATAGCTGCAGGGTTGTTAGGGTGTGTCTATCGCTGCAGGGTTGTTAGGGCGTGTCTATCGCTGCAGGGTTTTTAGGGCGTATCTATCGCTGCAGGGTTGTTAGGGCGTGTCTATAGCTGCAGGGTTGTTAGGGTGTGTCTATCGCTGCAGGGTTGTTAGGGCGTGTCTATAGCTGCAGGGTTGTTAGGGCGTTTCTATCGCTGCAGGGTTGTTAGGGCGTGTCTATAGCTGCAGGGTTGTTAGGGCGTGTCTATCGCTGCAGGGTTGTTAGGGCGTGTCTATCGCTGCAGGGTTGTTAGGGCGTGTCTATCGCTGCAGGGTTGTTAGGGCGTGTCTATCGCTGCAGGGTTGTTAGGGCGTGTCTATCGCTGCAGGGTTGTTAGGGAGTGTCTATCGCTGCAGGGTTGTTAGGGCGTGTCTATCGCTGCAGGCTTGTTAGGGTGTGTCTATAGCTGCAGGGTTATTAGGGTGTGTCTATCGCTGCAGAGTTGTTAGGGCGTGTCTATCGCTGCAGGGTTGTTAGGGCGTGTCTATCGCTGCAGGGTTGTTAGGGCGTGTCTATCGCTGCAGGGTTGTTAGGGTGTGTCTATCGCTGCAGGGTTGTTAGGGCGTGTCTATCGCTGCAGGGTTGTTAGGGCGTGTCTATCGCTGCAGGGTTGTTAGGGCGTGTCTATAGCTGCAGGGTTGTTAGGGCGTGTCTATAGCTGCAGGGTTGTTAGGGCGTGTCTATCGCTGCAGGGTTGTTAGGGCGTGTCTATCGCTGCAGGGTTGTTAGGGCGTGTCTATCGCTGCAGGGTTGTTAGGGTGTGTCTATCGTTGCAGGGTTGTTAGGGCGTGTCTATCGCTGCAGGTTTGTAAGGGCGTGTCTATCGCTGCAGGGTTGTTAGGGCGTGTCTATAGCTGCAGGGTTGTTAGGGTGTGTCTATCGCTGCAGGGTTGTTAGGGTGTGTCTATCGCTGCAGGGTTGTTAGGGCGTGTCTATCGCTGCAGGGTTGTTAGGGTGTGTCTATCGCTGCAGGGTTGTTAGGGCGTGTCTTTCGCTGCAGGGTTGTTAGGGCGTGTCTATAGCTGCAGGGTTGTTAGGGCGTGTCTATCGCTGCAGGGTTGTTAGGGCGTGTCTATAGCTGCAGGGTTGTTGGGGCGTGTCTATCGCTGCAGGGTTGTTAGGGCGTGTCTATAGCTGCAGGGTTGTTAGGGTGTGTCTATCGCTGCAGGGTTGTTAGGGCGTGTCTATCGCTGCAGGGTTGTTAGGGCGTGTCTATCGCTGCAGGGTTGTTAGGGCGTGTCTATCGCTGCAGGGTTGTTAGGGCGTGTCTATCGCTGCAGGGTTGTTAGGGCGTGTCTATAGCTGCAGGGTTGTTAGGGTGTGTCTATCGCTGCAGGGTTGTTAGGGTGTGTCTATCGCTGCAGGGTTGTTAGGGTGTGTCTATCGCTGCAGGGTTGTTAGGGTGTCTATCGCTGCAGGGTTGTTAGGATGTGTCTATAGCTGCAGGGTTGTTAGGGAGTGTCTATCGCTGCAGGGTTGTTAGGGCGTGTCTATCGCTGCAGGGTTGTTAGCGCGTGTCTATCGCTGCAGGGTTGTTAGGGCGTGTCTATCGCTGCAGGGTTGTTAGGGTGTGTCTATCGCTGCAGGGTTGTTAGGGCGTGTCTATCGCTGCAGGGTTGTTAGGGTGTGTCTATAGCTGCAGGGTTGTTAGGGTGTGTCAATAGCTGCAGGGTTGTTAGGGTGTGTCTATCGCTGCAGGGTTGTAAGGGTGTGTCTATAGCTGCAGGGTTTTTAGGGTGTGTCTATCGCTGCAGGGTTGTTAGGGTGTGTCTATCGCTGCAGGGTTGTTAGGGCGTGTCTATCGCTGCAGGGTTGTTAGGGTGTGTCTATAGCTGCAGGGTTGTTAGGGTGTGTCAATAGCTGCAGGGTTGTTAGGGTGTGTCTATCGCTGCAGGGTTGTAAGGGTGTGTCTATAGCTGCAGGGTTTTTAGGGTGTGTCTATCGCTGCAGGGTTGTTAGGGTGTGTCTATCGCTGCAGGGTTGTAAGGGTGTGTCTATAGCTGCAGGGTTGTTAGGGTGTGTCTATCGCTGCACGGTTGTTAGGGTGTGTCTATCGCTGCAGGGTTGTTAGGGTGTGTCTATCGCTGCAGGGTTGTTAGGGCGTGTCTATAGCTGCAGGGTTGTAAGGGCGTGTCTATAGCTGCAGGGTTGTAAGGGTGTGTCTATCGCTGCAGGGTTGTTAGGGCGTGTCTATAGCTGCAGGGTTGTAAGGGTGTGTCTATCGCTGCAGGGTTGTAAGGGTGTGTCTATAGCTGCAGGGTTGTTAGGGTGTGTCTATCGCTGCGGGGTTGTTAGGGTGTGTCTATCGCTGCAGGGTTGTTAGGGTGTGTCTATCGCTGCAGGGTTGTTAGGGTGTGTCTATAGCTGCAGGGTTGTTAGGGTGTGTCTATCGCTGCGGGGTTGTTAGGGTGTGTCTATCGCTGCGGGGTTGTAAGGGTGTGTCTATAGCTGCGGGGTTGTTAGGGTGTGTCTATCGCTGCGGGGTTGTTAGGGTGTGTCTATCGCTGCAGGGTTGTTAGGGTGTGTCTATAGCTGCAGGGTTGTTAGGGTGTGTCTATCGCTGCGGGGTTGTTAGGGTGTGTCTATCGCTGCAGGGTTGTTAGGGTGTGTCTATCGCTGCAGGGTTGTTAGGGTGTGTCTATCGCTGCAGGGTTGTTAGGGTGTGTCTATCGCTGCAGGGTTGTTAGGGTGTGTCTATCGCTGCAGTGTTGTTAGGGTGTGTCTATCGCTGCAGGGTTGTTAGGGCGTGTCTATCGCTGCAGGGTTGTTAGGGTGTGTCTATCGCTGCAGGGTTGTTAGGGTGTGTCTATAGCTGCAGGGTTGTTAGGGTGTGTCTATCGCTGCAGGGTTGTTAGGGTGTGTCTATCGCTGCAAGGTTGTTAGGGCGTGTCTATAGCTGCAGGGTTGTTAGGGCGTGTCTACAGCTGCAGGGTTGTTAGGGCGTGTCTATAGCTGCAGGGTTGTTGGGTCCCCAGATCCTCAAAGTTCTACAGCTGCACCACCGAGAGCATCCTGACCGGTTGCATCACCACCTGGTATGGCAATTGCTCGGCATCCAACCACAAGGCGCAACAGAGGATAGTGCCTACAGCCCAGTATGTCACTGGGGCCAAGCTTCCTGCCATCCAGGACCTACAGTGGGGAGAACAAGTATTTGATACACTGCTGATTTAGCAGGTTTTCCTACTTACAAAGCATGTAGAGGTCTGTAATTTTTATCATAGGTACACTTCAACTGTGAGAGACGGAATCTAAAACAAAAATCCAGAAAATCACATTGTATGATTTTTAACTAATTAATTTGCATTTTATTGCATGACATAAGTATTTGATCACCTACCAACCAGTAAGAATTCCGTCTCTCACAGACCTGTTAGTTTTTCTTTAAGAAGCCCTCCTGTTCTCCACTCATTACCTGTATTAACTGCACCTGTTTGAGCTCGTTACCTGTATAAAAGACACCTGTCCACACACTCAATCAAACAGACTCCAACCTCTCCACAACGGCCAAGACCAGAGAGCTGTGTAAGGACATCAGGAATAAAATTGTAGACCTGCACAAGGCTGGGATGGGCTACAGGACAATAGGCAAGCAGCTTGGTGAGAAGGCAACAACTGTTGGCGCAATTATTAGAAAATGGAAGAAGTTCAAGATGACGTTCCCTGTTCATCCATGACTACGAAGTTCAAGATTCCGTCTCTCACAGTGTACTAAAGTGTACTAAAGGTTGAGTTTGATGAGGAACTATCTAACTTACTAGAGTTTGAGTCTGATGAGGTACTGTCCAACTTACAGGAGGTTGAGTCCGATGCAGTACTGTCTAACTTACTAAAGGTTGAGTTCGATGAGGTACTATTTAACTTACTAAAGGTTGAGTTCGATGAGGTACTATCTAACTTACTAGAGGTTGAGTTCGATGAGGTACTATATAACTTACTAAAGGTTGAGTTCGATGAGGTACTATATAACTTACTAAAGGTTGAGTTCGATGAGGTACTATCTAACTTACTAGAGGTTGAGTTCGATGAGGTACTATATAACTTACTAAAGGTTGAGTCCGATGCGGTACTATCTAACTTACTAGAGGTTGAGTTCGATGAGGTACTATATAACTTACTAAAGGTTGAGTCCGATGCGGTACTATCTAACTTACTAGAGGTTGAGTCCGATGCGGTACTGTCTAACCTACTAGTTGAACAGGTTGAGTCCGATGCGGTACTGTCTAACCTACTAGTTGAACAGGTTGAGTACGGTACTGTCTAACCTACTTGTTGAACAGGTTGAGTCTGATGCGGTACTGTCTAACCTACTAGTTGAACAGGTTGAGTGCGGTACTGTCTAACCTACTAGTTGAACAGGTTGAGTGCGATGCGGTACTGTCTAACCTACTTGTTGAACAGGTTGAGTGCGGTACTGTCTAACCTACTTGTTGAACAGGTTGAGTCCGAAGCGGTACTGTCTAACCTACTTGTTGAACAGGTTGAGTCCGATGCGGTACTGTCTAACCTACTTGTTGAACAGATTGAGTGCGGTACTGTCTAACCTACTTGTTGAACAGGTTGAGTGCGGTACTGTCTAACCTACTTGTTGAACAGGTTGAGTGCGGTACTGTCTAACCTACTTGTTGAACAGATTGAGTGCGGTACTGTCTAACCTACTTGTTGAACAGGTTGAGTCCGATGCGGTACTGTCTAACCTACTTGTTGAACAGGTTGAGTGCGGTACTGTCTAACCTACTTGTTGAACAGGTTGAGTGCGGTACTGTCTAACCTACTTGTTGAACAGGTTGAGTGCGGTACTGTCTAACCTACTAGTTGAACAGATTGAGTCCGATGCGGTACTGTCTAACCTACTTGTTGAACAGGTTGAGTGCGGTACTGTCTAACCTACTAGTTGAACAGATTGAGTCCGATGCGGTACTGTCTAACCTACTAGTTGAACAGGTTGAGTCTGATGTGGTACTGTCTAACCTACTTGTTGAACAGGTTGAGTCTGATGCGGTACTGTCTAACCTACTTGTTGAACAGGTTGAGTGCGGTACTGTCTAACCTACTTGTTGAACAGGTTGAGTGCGGTACTGTCTAACCTACTTGTTGAACAGGTTGAGTGCGGTACTGTCTAACCTACTTGTTGAACAGGTTGAGTGCGGTACTGTCTAACCTACTAGTTGAACAGGTTGAGTCCGATGCGGTACTGTCTAACCTACTTGTTGAACAGGTTGAGTGCGATACTGTCTAACCTACTTGTTGAACAGGTTGAGTGCGGTACTGTCTAACCTACTAGTTGAACAGGTTGAGTGCGGTACTGTCTAACCTACTTGTTGAACAGGTTGAGTCCGATGCGGTACTGTCTAACCTACTTGTTGAACAGGTTGAGTCTGATGCGGTACTGTCTAACCTACTTGTTGAACAGGTTGAGTCCGATGCGGTACTGTCTAACCTACTAGTTGAACAGGTTGAGTACGGTACTGTCTAACCTACTAGTTGAACAGGTTGAGTGCGGTACTGTCTAACCTACTTGTTGAACAGGTTGAGTGCGGTACTGTCTAACCTACTTGTTGAACAGGTTGAGTCGGATGCGGTACTGTCTAACCTACTTGTTGAACAGGTTGAGTCCGATGCGGTACTGTCTAACCTACTTGTTGAACAGGTTGAGTCCGATGCGGTACTGTCTAACCTACTAGTTGAACAGGTTGAGTCCGATGCGGTACTGTCTAACCTACTAGTTGAACAGGTTGAGTGCGATACTGTCTAACCTACTTGTTGAACAGGTTGAGTGCGGTACTGTCTAACCTACTAGTTGAACAGGTTGAGTGCGGTACTGTCTAACCTACTTGTTGAACAGGTTGAGTCTGATGCGGTACTGTCTAACCTACTTGTTGAACAGGTTGAGTCCGATGCGGTACTGTCTAACCTACTTGTTGAACAGGTTGAGTCCGATGCGGTACTGTCTAACCTACTAGTTGAACAGGTTGAGTCCGATGCGGTACTGTCTAACCTACTTGTTGAACAGGTTGAGTGCGGTACTGTCTAACCTACTAGTTGAACAGGTTGAGTCCGATGCGGTACTGTCTAACCTACTTGTTGAACAGGTTGAGTCCGATGCGGTACTGTCTAACCTACTAGTTGAACAGGTTGAGTACGGTACTGTCTAACCTACTTGTTGAACAGGTTGAGTCCGATGCGGTACTGTCTAACCTACTTGTTGAACAGGTTGAGTCCGATGCGGTACTGTCTAACCTACTAGTTGAACAGATTGAGTCCGATGCGGTACTGTCTAACCTACTTGTTGAACAGGTTGAGTGCGGTACTGTCTAACCTACTTGTTGAACAGGTTGAGTGCGGTACTGTCTAACCTACTTGTTGAACAGATTGAGTGCGGTACTGTCTAACCTACTAGTTGAACAGGTTGAGTCCGATGCGGTACTGTCTAACCTACTTGTTGAACAGGTTGAGTGCGGTACTGTCTAACCTACTAGTTGAACAGGTTGAGTGCGGTACTGTCTAACCTACTTGTTGAACAGATTGAGTCCGATGCGGTACTGTCTAACCTACTTGTTGAACAGGTTGAGTGCGGTACTGTCTAACCTACTTGTTGAACAGATTGAGTCCGATGCGGTACTGTCTAACCTACTTGTTGAACAGGTTGAGTGCGGTACTGTCTAACCTACTTGTTGAACAGGTTGAGTCCGATGCGGTACTGTCTAACCTACTAGTTGAACAGGTTGAGTCCGATGCGGTACTGTCTAACCTACTTGTTGAACAGGTTGAGTGCGGTACTGTCTAACCTACTAGTTGAACAGGTTGAGTCCGATGCGGTACTGTCTAACCTACTTGTTGAACAGGTTGAGTGCGGTACTGTCTAACCTACTAGTTGAACAGGTTGAGTCCAATGCGGTACTGTCTAACCTACTTGTTGAACAGGTTGAGTGCGGTACTGTCTAACCTACTTGTTGAACAGGTTGAGTGCGGTACTGTCTAACCTACTTGTTGAACAGGTTGAGTGCGGTACTGTCTAACCTACTAGTTGAACAGGTTGAGTCCGATGCGGTACTGTCTAACCTACTTGTTGAACAGGTTGAGTCCGAAGCGGTACTGTCTAACCTACTTGTTGAACAGGTTGAGTCCGATGCGGTACTGTCTAACCTACTAGTTGAACAGGTTGAGTACGGTACTGTCTAACCTACTTGTTGAACAGGTTGAGTCCGAAGCGGTACTGTCTAACCTACTTGTTGAACAGGTTGAGTCCGATGCGGTACTGTCTAACCTACTTGTTGAACAGGTTGAGTACGGTACTGTCTAACCTACTTGTTGAACAGGTTGAGTCCGAAGCGGTACTGTCTAACCTACTTGTTGAACAGGTTGAGTCCGATGCGGTACTGTCTAACCTACTAGTTGAACAGGTTGAGTCCGATGCGGTACTGTCTAACCTACTAGTTGAACAGGTTGAGTACGGTACTGTCTAACCTACTAGTTGAACAGATTGAGTGCGGTACTGTCTAACCTACTAGTTGAACAGGTTGAGTCCGATGCGGTACTGTCTAACCTACTTGTTGAACAGGTTGAGTCCGATGCGGTACTGTCTAACCTACTTGTTGAACAGATTGAGTCCGATGCGGTACTGTCTAACCTACTTGTTGAACAGGTTGAGTCCGATGCGGTACTGTCTAACCTACTAGTTGAACAGGTTGAGTCCGATGCGGTACTGTCTAACCTACTTGTTGAACAGGTTGAGTGCGGTACTGTCTAACCTACTTGTTGAACAGGTTGAGTCCGATGCGGTACTGTCTAACCTACTTGTTGAACAGGTTGAGTCCGATGCGGTACTGTCTAACCTACTAGTTGAACAGGTTGAGTCCGATGCGGTACTGTCTAACCTACTTGTTGAACAGGTTGAGTGCGGTACTGTCTAACCTACTTGTTGAACAGGTTGAGTCCGATGCGGTACTGTCTAACCTACTTGTTGAACAGGTTGAGTCCGATGCGGTACTGTCTAACCTACTAGTTGAACAGGTTGAGTCCGATGCGGTACTGTCTAACCTACTTGTTGAACAGATTGAGTGCGGTACTGTCTAACCTACTAGTTGAACAGGTTGAGTCCGATGCGGTACTGTCTAACCTACTTGTTGAACAGGTTGAGTCTGATGCGGTACTGTCTAACCTACTTGTTGAACAGGTTGAGTGCGGTACTGTCTAACCTACTTGTTGAACAGGTTGAGTCTGATGCGGTACTGTCTAACCTACTTGTTGAACAGGTTGAGTGCGGTACTGTCTAACCTACTTGTTGAACAGGTTGAGTGCGGTACTGTCTAACCTACTTGTTGAACAGGTTGAGTCGGATGCGGTACTGTCTAACCTACTTGTTGAACAGGTTGAGTCCGATGCGGTACTGTCTAACCTACTTGTTGAACAGATTGAGTCCGATGCGGTACTGTCTAACCTACTTGTTGAACAGGTTGAGTGCGGTACTGTCTAACCTACTAGTTGAACAGGTTGAGTCCGATGCGGTACTGTCTAACCTACTTGTTGAACAGGTTGAGTCCGATGCGGTACTGTCTAACCTACTTGTTGAACAGATTGAGTCCGATGCGGTACTGTCTAACCTACTTGTTGAACAGGTTGAGTCCGATGCGGTACTGTCTAACCTACTTGTTGAACAGGTTGAGTCCGATGCGGTACTGTCTAACCTACTTGTTGAACAGGTTGAGTCTGATGCGGTACTGTCTAACCTACTTGTTGAACAGGTTGAGTGCGGTACTGTCTAACCTACTTGTTGAACAGGTTGAGTGCGGTACTGTCTAACCTACTTGTTGAACAGGTTGAGTGCGGTACTGTCTAACCTACTTGTTGAACAGGTTGAGTGCGGTACTGTCTAACCTACTTGTTGAACAGATTGAGTCCGATGCGGTACTGTCTAACCTACTTGTTGAACAGGTTGAGTCCGATGCGGTACTGTCTAACCTACTTGTTGAACAGGTTGAGTCCGATGCGGTACTGTCTAACCTACTTGTTGAACAGATTGAGTCCGATGCGGTACTGTCTAACCTACTTGTTGAACAGGTTGAGTCGGATGCGGTACTGTCTAACCTACTTGTTGAACAGGTTGAGTGCGGTACTGTCTAACCTACTTGTTGAACAGGTTGAGTGCGGTACTGTCTAACCTACTTGTTGAACAGGTTGAGTGCGGTACTGTCTAACCTACTTGTTGAACAGGTTGAGTGCGGTACTGTCTAACCTACTTGTTGAACAGGTTGAGTGCGGTACTGTCTAACCTACTTGTTGAACAGGTTGAGTGCGGTACTGTCTAACCTACTAGTTGAACAGGTTGAGTCTGATGCGGTACTGTCTAACCTACTAGTTGAACAGATTGAGTCCGATGCGGTACTGTCTAACCTACTAGTTGAACAGGTTGAGTGCGGTACTGTCTAACCTACTTGTTGAACAGGTTGAGTGCGATGCGGTACTGTCTAACCTACTAGTTGAACAGATTGAGTGCGGTACTGTCTAACCTACTAGTTGAACAGGTTGAGTCCGATGCGGTACTGTCTAACCTACTTGTTGAACAGGTTGAGTCCGATGCGGTACTGTCTAACCTACTTGTTGAACAGGTTGAGTGCGGTACTGTCTAACCTACTTGTTGAACAGGTTGAGTGCGGTACTGTCTAACCTACTAGTTGAACAGGTTGAGTGCGGTACTGTCTAACCTACTTGTTGAACAGGTTGAGTGCGGTACTGTCTAACCTACTAGTTGAACAGGTTGAGTGCGGTACTGTCTAACCTACTAGTTGAACAGGTTGAGTCCGATGCGGTACTGTCTAACCTACTTGTTGAACAGGTTGAGTCCGATGCGGTACTGTCTAACCTACTTGTTGAACAGGTTGAGTCTGATGCGGTACTGTCTAACCTACTAGTTGAACAGATTGAGTCCGATGCGGTACTGTCTAACCTACTTGTTGAACAGGTTGAGTGCGGTACTGTCTAACCTACTAGTTGAACAGGTTGAGTCCTATGCGGTACTGTCTAACCTACTTGTTGAACAGGTTGAGTCCGATGCGGTACTGTCTAACCTACTTGTTGAACAGGTTGAGTGCGGTACTGTCTAACCTACTTGTTGAACAGGTTGAGTCCTATGCGGTACTGTCTAACCTACTAGTTGAACAGGTTGAGTGCGGTACTGTCTAACCTACTTGTTGAACAGGTTGAGTGCGGTACTGTCTAACCTACTAGTTGAACAGGTTGAGTGCGGTACTGTCTAACCTACTAGTTGAACAGGTTGAGTCCGATGCGGTACTGTCTAACCTACTAGTTGAACAGGTTGAGTCCGATGCGGTACTGTCTAACCTACTTGTTGAACAGGTTGAGTCCGATGCGGTACTGTCTAACCTACTTGTTGAACAGGTTGAGTCCGATGCGGTACTGTCTAACCTACTAGTTGAACAGGTTGAGTCTGATGCGGTACTGTCTAACCTACTAGTTGAACAGGTTGAGTGCGGTACTGTCTAACCTACTAGTTGAACAGGTTGAGTCCGATGCGGTACTGTCTAACCTACTAGTTGAACAGGTTGAGTCCGATGCGGTACTGTCTAACCTACTTGTTGAACAGGTTGAGTCCGAAGCGGTACTGTCTAACCTACTTGTTGAACAGGTTGAGTCCGATGCGGTACTGTCTAACCTACTAGTTGAACAGGTTGAGTCCGATGCGGTACTGTCTAACCTACTTGTTGAACAGGTTGAGTCCGATGCGGTACTGTCTAACCTACTAGTTGAACAGGTTGAGTCCGATGCGGTACTGTCTAACCTACTTGTTGAACAGGTTGAGTCCGATGCGGTACTGTCTAACCTACTTGTTGAACAGGTTCAGTGTGGTACTGTCTAACCTACTAGTTGAACAGGTTGAGTCCGATGCGGTACTGTCTAACCTACTAGTTGAACAGGTTGAGTCCGATGCGGTACTGTCTAACCTACTTGTTGAACAGGTTGAGTACGGTACTGTCTAACCTACTTGTTGAACAGATTGAGTCCGATGCGGTACTGTCTAACCTACTTGTTGAACAGGTTGAGTCCGATGCGGTACTGTCTAACCTACTTGTTGAACAGGTTGAGTCCGATGCGGTACTGTCTAACCTACTAGTTGAACAGGTTGAGTCTGATGCGGTACTGTCTAACCTACTTGTTGAACAGGTTGAGTCCGATGCGGTACTGTCTAACCTACTTGTTGAACAGGTTGAGTGCGGTACTGTCTAACCTACTTGTTGAACAGGTTGAGTGCGGTACTGTCTAACCTACTTGTTGAACAGGTTGAGTCCGATGCGGTACTGTCTAACCTACTTGTTGAACAGGTTGAGTCTGATGCGGTACTGTCTAACCTACTAGTTGAACAGATTGAGTCCGATGCGGTACTGTCTAACCTACTTGTTGAACAGGTTGAGTCCGATGCGGTACTGTCTAACCTACTTGTTGAACAGGTTGAGTCCGATGCGGTACTGTCTAACCTACTTGTTGAAAAGGTTGAGTCCGATGCGGTACTGTCTAACCTACTTGTTGAACAGGTTGAGTCCGATGCGGTACTGTCTAGCCTACTTGTTGAACAGGTTGAGTCCGATGCGGTACTGTCTAACCTACTTGTTGAACAGGTTGAGTCCGATGCGGTACTGTCTAACCTACTAGTTGAACAGGTTGAGTGCGGTACTGTCTAACCTACTTGTTGAACAGGTTGAGTGCGGTACTGTCTAACCTACTTGTTGAACAGGTTGAGTCCGATGCGGTACTGTCTAACCTACTTGTTGAACAGGTTGAGTCCGATGCGGTACTGTCTAACCTACTTGTTGAACAGGTTGAGTCCGATGCGGTACTGTCGTCTCTGCACCACGTCATTGTTAGAGGCGGGGTTATCCCAGCTGTGTCTGCTTTCTCTCTGATAGGTCTGTTTCCCGAGCGGTGGGAGGGGCTCCCGGAGGCTGTCGCGCGATGAGGACCCGGAGGAGCAGTTGATGGTGTCGTTAGAGTTGGTGGTGGAGCTGAGAGAGTCGTTGTCTCCGTCAGAACAGCAGACCTGCTCCTGGCCACCAGGGGGCAGTGTGGCTGATGAGGAGGAAAATAGGGGGGTGAGGGGTGGTCCCTGGGGGGACTGAGAGGAGGAGGAGGGGGTATTGGGGTGCGGGTGGTGGGGGTGTAGAGGGTAATATGGGAGCTGATGGTGGTGGTGTAGGATGGTATGGTAGGGCAGGTGGGAGGGGATGGCCGAGGGGTGGGGGTGGTGAGGGAGCACAGTACGAGTCTGGCCTTGGGCCTGGGGAGGTATGGGGACAGCACGCCCGTTGGGGTTGGGGTGAGGCTTTGGGTGGGGGTTATGTTTAATTGTGCCCTGAGGCGACCCCCCTCCACCAACTCCTCCCCCTGGGTCTGTCTCGTAGACCTGTCGGCCTATAGAGCCCGAGCGGTCATTCATATCAACAGAGCTGTCGCTCAGGGGTTCGAGGGTCAACAGGGGTAGGTGAGCTTCTCTCAGGCTGTAGTCTCTACACTCTGTACAGGGGGTGCTGTGTCGTCTGTTACTGTTGCCCCCTCCCTCTGTGTCCCGGCTGTTTTCCCCTCCCCCCACCCTGCCGCCACACACTCCAGGGCTCCAGTACTCTGTATCTGGGCTGCTGGGGGCCCGGTCCAAGGACAGGGGAGAGGACGAGAGCCTGCCATCCATGTAGAGGGTCACGTCGTTGTAGGAGGTGGCTATGCTTTCTTCGTGCATGCTCTGTCTCTCTCCTCCTCCTCCTACTACTCTTCCTCCCACTCCTCCTCTTCCTCCATCCCTCTGTCTGTCTCCCTCCCTGGGCCTCCAAACACACTCTCCAAAGTCGTCCACCTCCACCCCTGTCTCGTCTCCGTCACCTTCCTCCTCCTCTTCCTCCTCCTCCTGCTGACCGTCTTCCACACCAGACTGACAGGTCAGGGTGTCATCAATGGAGTCAGCCAGGGACTTCACCTACAACACACACAGGTTGGATAAAGACAGAACGGAGAGTCACACAGGTTGGAAAAGACAGAACGGAGAGTCACACAGGTTGGATAAAGACAGAACGGAGAGTCACACAGGTTGGATAAAGACAGAACGGAGAGTCACACAGGTTGGATAAAGACAGAACGGAGAGTCACACAGGTTGGATAAAGACAGAACGGAGAGTCACACAGGTTGGATAAAGACAGAACGGAGAGTCACACAGGTTGGATAAAGACAGAACGGAGAGTCACACAGGTTGGATAAAGACAGAACGGAGAGTCACACAGGTTGGATAAAGACAGAACGGAGAGTCACACAGGTTGGATAAAGACAGAACGGAGAGTCACACAGGTTGGATAAAGACAGAACGGAGAGTCACACAGGTTGGATAAAGACAGAACGGAGAGTCACACAGGTTGGATAAAGACAAAACGGAGAGTCACACAGGTTGGATAAAGACAGAACGGAGAGTCACACAGGTTGGATAAAGACAGAACGGAGAGTCACACAGGTTGGATAAAGACAGAACGGAGAGTCACACAGGTTGGATAAAGACAGAACGGAGAGTCACACAGGTTGGATAAAGACAGAACGGAGAGTCACACAGGTAGGATAAAGACAGAACGGAGAGTCACACAGGTTGGATAAAGACAGAACGGAGAGTCACACAGGTAGGATAAAGACAGAACGGAGAGTCACACAGGTTGGATAAAGACAGAACGGAGAGTCACACAAGAGAGTTACCGTGACCTGAGAAATTATCTTTTGGAGAAGGTCTCGTCCAGGTATGTTACTAACTCTCACCTGTTTGGAGAAGGTCTCGTCCAGGTGTGTTACTAACTCTCACCTGTTTGGTGAAGGTCTCGTCCAGGTATGTTACTAACTCTCACCTGTTTGGAGAAGGTCTCGTCCAGGTATGTTACTAGCTCTCACCTGTTTGGAGAAGGTCTCGTCCAGGTATGTTACTAACTCTCACCTGTTTGGAGAAGGTCTCGTCCAGGTGTGTTACTAACTCTCACCTGTTTGGAGAAGGTCTCGTCCAGGTGTGTTACTAACTCTCATCTGTTTGGAGAAGGTCTCGTCCAGGTGTGTTACTAACTCTCACCTGTTTGGAGAAGGTCTCGTCCAGGTATGTTACTAACTCTCACCTGTTTGGAGAAGGTCTCGTCCAGGTATGTTACTAACTCTCACCTGTTTGGAGAAGGTCTCGTCCAGGTATGTTACTAACTCTCACCTGTTTGGAGAAGGTCTCGTCCAGGTATGTGTACTCCTCTCTGTCCCCCTCACCGCGTGGAGGAGACCCGGCCTGCATCTCTTCATCCCCAGGGTGGCCTCCAGGGTGAGGATACCTCTGTCCCTGCTGAACCCCTTGGCCCTGGGGCTGGCCCTGCCGCTCGTCAAACGAGTACTGCAGTCTCATGTCAGACAGGATGATACGT